>NC_089257.1:67771159-68077211 GCF_963930625.1 Muntiacus reevesi
TCTACAATGAAGGGGAGAAAATACGAAGAGTGGTCAACCTGAATTCCAATCAGAATATTAACAGCTTCACTGATACCAATTAACAGCCAGAAAATATTAGCCCCAGGCTCCAATATTACTTATTTCTTGATACCCTCTTCTGTTTAGTCTCAATGACATTTTTTTCCCTTAAGAGTCATAAACCTGTCAGGCAACCCAGGAACTAACTTAGAGTAATCATCTCTCTTTAGTCACTCCACTTCCATAAAGTAAAATTTAATTTGTATATGATTTACTGATACTTACTGATTTCATCCACATTTTTAAGAAATTTCTGCAAGTCTTCCTCTTGATAGTCAGCCATTGTGAACCAGAATCCCTGAGGGAGGCAGCATACACGATGAAAATTAATAATAATAAAACACTAAACAGAATTCGTCAAGCTTATTAGCCTGCTAAAACCAAGAACCAAGTGATTATTTTAAAGACAGATTTGTGTTTAGAAAAGTCATGAATAACAAGCCAGGTGATCTATTTCATTCTGACTTCTGTTAAGGCCAAGGGACACTCATTACATGTGGTGATATTGCCAGAAAGCTGCCAGCCTCCTCCAATGGGGAAACTGCTCTGCAAAATGTCCCTACAAAGTCCACATCCACTGCGGGTAAGGGATCTGGTGTGCAGGAGACCAGGTGGAGCAGCTGACAAGCTGCCAGGGATAGAGGACACTAACTCTTGACTTTGATCTTGACAGGCTGGCCCAGCCAGAAGTTTAGACTTGACCTTGTGACAGGTAACCAGAAACAAGTAATCTGCATCTACATGTTCAAACTTGTTTAAAATATAAGCCTCAGGCTTGTTTCTGAGAAGTGAAGAGAAGCTACAAATTGACTGAGGGGCTGGAACCTCACAGTCCAGCCTTATCTTCTCTCCAGGTACTTTAGCTGGATCACCTCTCAGCTGTTTTTGGGTGAAAAGGCTTCATGCTGTAGCCAGTGGTTCCCAAAGGTCCACCCACAGATCATAAAAAGCAAGCAAAAACTGATTTAGTACACAGATTCCTCAGCCTTAGCCCAGAGCCCCTCAGTAAGTTTGAGAGAGTACCCAGAAATGTACAGTTTTAAGCACTCTCCAACTAATTCTGATTCACAGTTAGGTTTAATAGTAGTCTTCAAAGCCACCTTTAACTGCAAATTCCAGATCTGCCAGGAACAAGCTGTGAGTTATTTGATCTCTTTTGAGATCCCACCAGTTACATAAGCTGTGCTACCTTAGCTTAAGGCACAACCTCTCTGAGCCTTACAGGCCTCACTGGTTCTAGCAAACAGGGCTATTTGCAGACTAATTAAAAGTGCCAGACACTCGCGATGATGACTGGTTACTGTGAGGCATCATTATTGTAAAATCAGGGCAGGGGACTTGTGGCTTAACTAAATGATCCATAGGCTTCTTTCCAGCTCTAACAACTCAGGCTCCCGCTGGAACTGAGGCCTAGTCAAGTGAGTTAACGTGATCAAGGTTAGGAGGGGCAGAAGGCAGGCTCAGAACTACCCTGGGCAGGCACCAAGCCCTCGGCTCCCAGGGCGGGGTCTGTGGGCGCGCCCTGCCTAGCCAGCAAACCCACGACCTGACAAGAAGGACAGGACTGGTGATGCCCAGGAAGTTCTCCAGTGTGTACTTCACCAACTAGAAGCCTGCGGCTCTCCTGGAGCCTCTGTGTGTGCAGGGGCCTAGGCACGCCCCGCCCACCCGGCTCGGAAGGCGGGGCCGCGGCATCGTTGCCTAGCAACTGCTCCGTAGCGTCCACCCGCCCAGTGCCCGCCTTAGGAGTCCTAGCCCACAGCTGATCCCATCCCATCGACTGGAGCCCAAACCAGTGTCCTCTGCTCAGTTCTGACGAGAGATGAGAACCAGACCTGGGCGTGGACAGGCTGGGCCACCCCGCTGCAGTTACCTGACGCGCGCCCAGGTCCGGACAGGAAATGGCGGCTGTGGGCTGGCGGTGACCGACTCAGACCGGGGAGAGGCGGGGCCGAGGGTGGGCGTGGCCCGAGCTCCGGCGCCCCGCCCCCGCGCTCTAGTTCGGGAGCGCGCAGCCAAGTTCAGGGCCGGCTGGGGCTAGGGATCTCTAATGGGCACGAAGGAAGGGTGGAGGGGACGGGCAGAAAAGCCCAAGTGACCTGCGCTGATGCCTAAATGAGCGCCAGGTTTTCGCCTCTTTTTCCTCTAGGGTTGGGGTGGGGGCGATGGTGTCACTTCCATTAGCTTAATAATCCCTGGCCCCAAATGGGGAAGGTTAACAGCGGTACTTAGGAGAGCCAGGCTTGCTTATTGGTATAAATGAGATCTTCGGAGAAGAGAGTTGTATGAAGACTCTGATCTTAAGTTTTCTTATGTGTGACATGGAGAAATGGCACTTTCTCATGAATTTTGATTAAAGTGCCAGGCGCCTGGTCAGTAGAAATAAGTTGGTTATTATCCAGGGAGTCATAGCATTTAGAGTATAATGAAACAATGGACTCATTCACGTTTTGAGAGACAGAGAAAAAGAGATTGATTTACTGTAAGGAACTGGCTCGCATTATTGTGGAGGCTGAAAAAGTGCACCATCTACAGTTCAGTTCAGTCGTTTAGTCGTGACTGACTCTTTGTGACCCCATAGACTGCAGCACGCCACGCCTCCCTGTCCATCACAGCCACCTGAGCATGCTCAAACTCATGTCCATCGACTCAGTGATGCCATCCAGCCATCTCATTCTCTGTCGTTCCCTTCTCCTCCTGCCTTCAATCTTTCTCAGCATCAGGGTCTTTTCCAGTGAGTCAGTTCTTCACACTCAAGGCCAAAGTAGTGAAGATTCAGCTTCAGCATCAGTTATTCCAATGAATATTCAGGACTGATTTCCTTTAGGATTGACTGGTTTGATCTCCTTTCAGTACAAGGGATTCTCAAGAGTCTTCTCCAAAACCATAGTTCAAAAGCATCAATTCTTCGGCACTCACCTTTCATTATACTTCAATTCTCAAATCCGTACGTGACTACTGGAAAAACCAGAGCTAGATGGATCTTTGTTGGTAAAGTAATGTCTCTGCTTTTTAATATGCTGTCTAGGTTGGTCACAGCTTTTCTTCCAAGAAGCAAGTGTCTTTTAATTTCATGGCTGCAGTCACCATCTGCAGTGATTTTGGAGCTCCCCGAAAGATCGTCTCTCACTGTTTCCATTGTTTCCCCATCTATTTGCCATGAACTGATGGGACCAGTTGCCATGATCTTAGTTTTCTGAATGTTGAGCTTTAGGCCAACTTTTTCATTCTCCTCTTTCACTTTCATCAAGAGGCTCTTTAGTTCTTTGCTTTCTGCCATAAGGGTGGTGTCATTTGCATATCTGAGGTTATTGATATTTCTCCTGGCAATCTTGATTCCAGCTTGTGCTTCATCCAGTCCTGTGTTTCACATGATGTACTCTGCATATGAGTTAAATAAGCAGGGTGACAACATACAGTCTTGATATATTCCTTTCCAATTTGGAACCAGTCTGTTGTTCTGTGTCTGGTTCTAGTTGCTGCCTCTTGACCCACATACAGATTTCTCAGGAGGCAGGTAAGGTGGTCTGGTATTCCCATCTGTTGAATTTTTCACAGTTTGTTGTGATCCACACAGTCAAAGGCTTTAGCATAGTCAATAAAGCAGAAGCAGATGTTTTCCTGGAATTCTCTTGCTTTTTCAATGATCCAATAGATGTCAGCAATTTGATCTCTGGTTCCTCTGACTTTTCTAAATCCAGCTTGAACATCTGAAAGTTCTTAGTTCACATACTGTTGAAGCCTGTCTTGGAGAATTTTGAGCATTACTTTGCTAGTGTGTGAGATGAATGCAATTGTGCTGTACTTTGAACATTCTTTGGCATTGCCTCTCTTTGGGATTGGAATGAAAACTGATCTTTTCCAATCCTGTGTCCACTGCTGAGTTTTCCAAATTAGCTGGCATATTGAGTGCAGCACTTTCACAGCATCATCTTTGAGGATTTGAAATAGCTCAACTGGAATTCCATCACCTCCTCTAGCTTTGTTCATAGTGATGCTTCCTAAGGCCCACTTGATTTCGCACCCCAGGATGTCTGGCTTTAGGTGAGTGATCACACCATCATGGTTACCTGGGTCATGAAGATCATTTTTGTATAGTTCTTCTGTGTATTCTTGCCACCTCTTAATATCTTCTGCTTCTGTTAGGTCCACACCATTTATGTGCTTTTTTGTGCCCATCTTTGCATGAAATGTTCCCTTGATATCTTTAAGTTTCTTGAAGAGATCTCTAGTCTTTCCCAGTCTGGTGTTTTCCTCTATTTTTTTGCATTGATCACTAAGGAAGGCTTTCTTATCTCTCCTTGCTGTTCTGTGGAACTCTGCATTCAGATGGGTGTGTCTTTCTTATCTCTCCTTGCTATATTTCTTATCTCTCCTTGCTATTCTTTGGAGCTCTTCATTCAGATGGGTACAGCCATCTGTGGTTGGCAAACTGAAGACCCAAGGAACCAGTAGAGTGAGTTCCAGCCCAAGTCCAAGGGCCTGAGAACTAGGAGAGCTGATGATGGTGTAGGTTCCAGTCTGAGTCCTAAGGCAGGAGGAGACGAACATCCCAGCCAAATATAGTCAGGCGAGAGAGAGAATTCTATTCAGACCTTCAAATGATTGATTGAGGCCCACCCACACTGGGGAGAGAGGTCTGCTTTATTCAGGCTATTGATTCAAGTGTTAATCTCATCCAGAAATATCCTCATAGACAAAACCCTGAATAATGTTTAACCAAATATTTGAGTACTTGTGGGTCAGCCAAGTCGATGCATAAATTTAACTATCACAAATATCTGGTCACCAGACTCAAAGAGCTTATCACCTAAAGGGTGTTAAAGCTCAATAAGCAAATAATCACTTAAATTCTTATTGTGATAAGTGCTGTAAGATGTAAAGAGTGAAAAACTAAAGTACCAAAGGGTGCTATGTCTCCTCCAAAGGCAGGTGGGTTCTTTACCACTAGCACCACCTGGGAAGCCCACCAAAGGGTACTATGAAAGTTTAGTCTCAAACCTTGGAGATTTCCCCTGAGGACATGATGTTTCTGCTGAGTCGTAAGGGATCAGTGGGCATTGACCAGCTGGAGAAGGAGGTGGAAGCAGAGGGCCTGCATGGACAGTCAGGAAGGAGTCTCACAAGGATGAAGCATCTGCAGGAGGCCAAACTTGGTTGTAGCTTGGAGAGCGGAAAGTTAGCGGTGCAAGATGAAGATGGGCAGAGGCCACACAGGGCCTTTGAAAGGTTCCGAGTCTTCCTCCTAAGTGCCACAGGCAGCTTCCAAGGGACTTGAGGAGAGGAGTGACCTGCTCAGATTTTTCATTTTAGAAAATCATTCTGGCTGCAATGTGGGGAATGACCTGGATCGAGGCCAGAGGGGACACTGGGAGACAAGTTAGAGGTTGTTGACAGTGTGTATTAGTAGAGGGAATAGAGGGGATTAGATGAATTTGAGTTGTATTTTGGAGGGAGAGTTGACAGCAGGGGAATTATAACAATGACATTAGGTTTCTGGCTTGAGCCAGAATAGGGCTCTCCATTGGCTGAGATGGAGAAAACTGGAGGAGAATCAGGTGGGGAGCCAGATAATGAGTTCAGATTTATATTCAGTGCAAGATGCCTATGAGTTATTCAAGTGTAGATATTGAATAAATTAGTTGTCCTTTCATAGTTACTCTCCTCTTCTTCATATCCTCCAATTTTTGGCAAAGCACAGACACCTAGAATAAATTGTATTTCCCAGTTCTCCTCACATATGACTATTTCCTTACACATGACTGGGTCAATTAAATAGAAGCAGAAGTGGTGGGTGCTACTTCTAGATAATGTCATTAAAAAAAAAAAAGATTTCCTTCTCTTTACCTTTTATTCTTGTTGGTTGGAATGTGGACACAATGGCTGGAGCTGGATCAGTCATTTTGGACCATGAAGTAGAAGCAGTATGCTAAAGATGGAAAGCTACAAGGTAGAAGGAACTTGTGTACTGATTGATGATCATGGAGTTACTATATTGGTTTTGGACTCCAGAACTCCATGTTTCTGGGTAGCAAAGCTATTTAAACTCAACAGTATGTCAGGTTCTGGGATTTTAAAGACTTCTATGTTGTTAGAGTAAGTGTTATACTGGGTTTTCTGTCACTCTCAGTGAAACCTAATGCTATCTGATGTGGAAGGCACTGTTCATTTATTCAGCCATAAAGAAGGCTGAGCGCTGAAAAACTGATGCTTTTGAACTGTGGTGTTGGGGAAGACTCTTGAGAGTCCCTTGGACTGCAAGGAGATCAAACCAGTCAATTCCAAAGGAAATCAATCCTGAATATTCATCGGAAGGACTGATGCTGAAGCTGACGCTTCAATACTTTGGCCACCTGATGTGAAGAGCCAACTCATTAGAAAAGACCCTGATGCTGGGAAAGATTGAAGGCAGGAGGAGAAGAAGATGACAGAGGATGAGATGGTTGGATGGCATCAGCAGCTCAATGGACATGAGTTTGAGCTGCTCTGGGAGATGGTTAAGGACAGGGAAGCCTGGTGTGCTGCAGTCCATGGGGTCGCAAAGAGTCAGGCACAACTGAGCAACTGAACAACAATTCATTTATTCAACTAACCGTTTTAAACTTGATTTCCAATTTTTTTCATTACAGATGTTTCCAAATAGTCCAAATGATGTCATGCAAAATAGAAATGTTGATATTTTAAAATAAAACATGTCAACTTTAAAATAATTTGTTGTCTGAAGGATTCAAACACCAGAGAAATTTGGCACTGAGATCACATAATTAAAAAACACATGAAGGACTTCCCTGGTGGTCCAGGGGTTAAGACTTCGCCTTCCCATGCAGGGGTGCAGATTTGACCCCTGACTGGGAGCTAAGAGCCCACCTGCCTCTCGGCCAAAAACCAAAAGATAAACAGCAGGAGCAATATTGTAACAAGTTCATTAAAAACTTTAAAAATAGTCCACACCAAAAAAAAAAAAAAAATCTTTAAATAAAAGTACATGAGTAATATTTTATGTTAGAAGTTATTTTTTTCTCTTCAAAGTCATATTTCCATTTTACAGCAACCCCCCACATACATGCTGAATACTGTCCTAAATATAGGATATTTTCATGCTTCAGTATCTTTCACTGATCATCATAATTCTCTGCAACAGAAGTGTCAACAAACATCGCTGGAGTATTTGCTTTAACCCTACGGTAAGTCTGGGGTAGAGCCCCAGCCCTCACACAGCTCAGTCGGGAAGGTGGATGCATAAACAGATTGTTACAGGACCGTGTGATAAGGACAGTCTAGCCGTTAAGGAAGAGAAAACGGTGTCAGGCAAGTGCCCATAGAAATAGGAATTGACACAGTTAATGTGGAAGCTGAGTATGTTCCAGGCACAGGGGACAGACTGAGCAGAAATTTAGGAGGCAGGAAATAGGTGTGAGAAAACAGAAAATTTCAAGGCAGGAGTGGTAAGAGATGAGCCCATCAGAGATGTGGGCAGGGCCCAGGGCATCAAGGAGGGAAGCCACAGGAAGACTGTGAAGTAGGGGAGAGACAAGGGGAAAGTCCAGGCAAGAGATAGGAGAGAGATCTCAGCAGGAGGCCTGCAAAAGCAGGGGCAGTGTGTGTGCTGCTAGGTCAGGCTGGAATAACAGCCTCCACAGGCACTTGCGGCATCTTCAGAGTCACCTTCATCTTGACGACATTTACATGGGTCTCTATCAAGCCCACACCTCACTCCAAGCCCCATTCTGATAAACCCAATAGGATAACTAGATTATAGATCTTTTGAAAGAAGGGATTTTGCTTTGTCTTAACATTCCCAGCACCTTGTGCTCAGTTGGAACTGAAAAGAAGAGATGTGTTGTAGAAGTGAGTTAATCTCTTGCTCTGCATGGAGAAAGGCTCAAATCTAAGTTATTCTAGATGGAAAAGGATTAACAATGCTTACAGTTTCTCTATTTCACTCTTCCCAGGGAGCTCCATGCTGGAGGACAAGTGCTGTGATAGTCACAAAATACATTGCAGTATGAGACTGATCGCTTTAAAGTGTCAGAAGTCCTAGGAAGCCTGGGTGGTGAGGAACTGTCCACAGAGATGCCGGGTTTTCTCCTGGTAGGCACACAGCAGGATCTTACCTCTCTGTGATCAGGTGACTTGCTTTGTCCAGGGCTGTAACTGTGGTCGGAAGAAATGAAGTGGGCAGAAGCCTTCAAGGGCCAGAGTGAGGCTCACCATACGTAGCCAGCCCTTCCCCCTGCTCTGCAACCAGAGGATGCAGTGTGTGTCTGCCTGAATCAGTCTCTGAATGAGAGGACAGGGACCAGAGATGCCCATCTACCTTTGATGGACATGCGATACTAGTGAGGAATAGACATGTCTTGTGATCAGCAAATATTTTGGACCCCTTTGTTACATAGCATAACATAGCCCTTCAAGTCCAACATGCCTTCTGAATGGGCATGTTGGACTTGAAGGGCTTTCTTGCCTCTTGGACCCACCCTTTGCTCTCTCGCCTTATTAGAGATAGAGAAATAATTTCAGGATCTAGTCACAGATTTAGTCTGTATGTTCACAGGGGCAAGAGTCTTTCTTAGGATTTCTATGCACAATTAATGACGTCACAGTGATTAACAACTGCAATTGTAACAATAACGATAGCTGAGTTGCTACGTGCTGGCCATCCCACTTATGTCCTTTGCAAGATGTATATAACTTCAACCTCTCAATGGCCTTGCAAGTTCCTATCCCCATTTCACAGACAAGAAATGCAGCCAGGGAGGTCGTGTGACTCTCCAGAGGCTGAGCCAAGATGTGAAACCTGGTCTGAGTATCCCCCTGCCCCCACTCTTGCCAGTTTGTGATATCACGTCTCACCATGTTGCCTCCCGGGTATCAGCCTTCCCTGGAGAGCTGTTTTCAACTTCATCCAGGACTATCCCAGGAGCCTCCGGCCCTAGCTCCATCTCATGGATGTATAAACCTCAGTACTGGGTGCCCCAGCGGTTTCACAGGCTGGTCCAACCTTCCACGGGTGATGAATGCATCTTTCCGGTAGCCCAGGCCCACGTCTCCCACTCTATTGGGAAAGACAGGGCGACTCTGAACAGTGTTCTCCCTTGGAGCCTTTCTGTGGATCCTAGGTCAACTCTGCCTGAAAAGGGAAGGGGAATTGGGCCTTGACTTCCAGGTGGAGAGAGTGCCCGCCCATCTGTACCTTGTGTGGAGCAGTACTGCCACCGTGTGGACAGACTGGCTTAGTTCAGCTCAGTCGCTCAGTCGTGTCTGACTCTGCGACCCCATGGACTGCAGCACGCCAGGCTTCCCTGTCCATCACCATCTCCCGGAGTTTGCTCAAACTCATGTCCCTCGAGTTAGTAATGCCATCCAACCATCTCATCCTCTGTCATCCCCTTCTCCTCCTGGCTTCAATCTTTCCCAGCTTCAGGGTCTTTTCCAGTGAGTTAGTTCTCACATCAGGTGGCCAAAGTATTGGAGTTTCAGCTTCAGCATCAGTCCTTCCAATGAATATTCACAATTGATCTCCTTTAGGATTAACTGGTTTGATCTTCCTGCAGTTCAAGAGACTCTCAAAAGTCTTATCCAACACCAAGTTCAAAAGCATCAACTCTTTGGTGCTCAGCTTTCTTTATAGTCCAACTCTCACATCCATACATGACTACTGGAAAAACCAGAGCTTTGACTACATGAACGTTTGTTGGCAAAGTAATGTCTCTGCTTTTTAATATGCTGTCTAGGATGGTCATAGCTTTTCTTCCAGGGGACAAGTGTCTTTTAATTTCATGGCTGGAGTCGCCATCTGCAGTGATTTTGGAGCCCCCCCCAAAATAAAATATCTCACTGTTTCCATTGTTTCCCCATCTATTTGCTATGAACTGATGGGACTGGTTGCCATGATCTTAGTTTTCTGAATACTGAGTTTTAAGCCAACTTTTTCACTCTCCTCTTTCATCAAGAGGCTCTTTATTTCTTCTTTGCTTTCTGCCATAAGGGTGGTGCCATCTGCATATCTTGAGGTTGTTGATATTTCTACTGGCAATCATGATTCCAGTTTGTGCTTCATCCAGCCCAGCATTTTTCATGTACTCTGAATATAAGTTAAATAAGCAGGGTGACAACATATAGCCTTGACAAACTCCTTTTCCAATTTGTAACCAGTCTGTTGTTCCATGTCTGGTTCTAACTGTTGCTTCTTGACCTGAATACAGGTTTCTCAGGAGGCAGATCAGGTGGTCTGATATTCCCATCTCTTGAAGAATTTTCCACAGTTTGTTGTGATCCACACAGTCAAAGGTTTTGGTGTGGTCAATAAAGCAGAAGCAGATGTTTTTCTGGTATTCTCTTGCTTATTTGATGATCCAACAGATGTTGGCAATTTGATATCTGGTTCCTCTGCCTTTTCTAAATCCAGCTTCAACATCTGGAAGTTCATGGTTCATGTACTGTTGAAGCCTGTCTTGGAGAATTTTGAGCATTACTTTGCTAGCATGTGAGATGAGTGCAACTGTACAGTAGTCTGAGCATTCTTTGGGATTGCCTTTCTTTGGGTTTGGAATGAAAACTGATCTTTTCCAGTCCTGTGGCCACTGCTGAGTTTACCCCATTTGCTGGCATATTGAGTGCAGCACTTTCACAGCATCATCTTTGAGGATTTGAAATAGCTCAACTGGAATTCCATCACCTCTACTAGCTTTGTTCATAGTGATGCTTCCTAAGGCCCACTTGACTTTGCACTCAAGGATGTCTGGCTCAAAGTGAGTGATCACACCATCGTGTTTATCTGGGTCGTGAAGATCTTTTTTGTACAGTTCTTCTGTGTATTCTTGCCACCTCCTCTTAATATCTTCTGCTTCTGTTAGGTCCATAGCATTTCTGTCCTTTATTGTGTTTATCTTTGCATGAAATGTTCCCTTGGTATCTCTAATTTTCTTGAAGAGATCTCTAGTCTTTCCCATTCTATTGTTTTCCTCTGTTTCTTTGCACTGATCACTGAAGAAGACTTTCTTATCTCTCCTTGCTATTCTTTGGAACTCTGCATTCAACTGGTTATATCTTTCCTTTTCTCCTTTGCCTTTAGCTTCTCTTCTTTTCTCAGCTATTTGTAAGGACTCCTCTGACAACCATTTTGTCTTTTTGCAATTCTTTTTCTTGGGGATGGTCTTGATCACTGTCTCCTGGACAGAGTGGCTATGGCTGGACAAACACAGTGGCAGAGAAAGCCGGGGACCCCCTGAGCAGTCAGCTCCTGTGCAGGCAGGCATTTAATGTTGGTTGAGCACCTACCGACTATTGCCATGAACTCAGGTCAGCTCCTTCTATTGCTGCTACTGCTACTGCTGCTGCTGCGTAGGTTCCTTCTCTGGGGAGGTAATTAAATGATGTCAGCAATTTAGACTATAGTGAAAGTTTAACATTTATTCATCATTTATTTAGAGCACTTTCATCTAGGGCTGATTCACATCACTCAGACATTATAAAGATGCACGAGCTTTGTGCAGTGGGAGTTTGTTTCCGAGGCTTTGAAGACAAGAGGACACAGAGAAATATAGGGCTTCAGAGTTACTTAACTACATCTCAATGTTATGAAAGTTACACATGTATTTCTATCAAACACTTGTGCTTCTTTTTGTTTTAATAGTTTAGTAGTATATTGAAAGCATGCCATAGGAAATAGATAAAAGCATAAAATCATTCCTTGCAACCCCATTACAATTAACATTTTGATATATTTCCTTTCTATCTTTTTTTTTTTTTGCCTTTCTTGGAGTTGATGTAACCATGCTTGCATATGATGTAGTAGTTCATTTTACTGATCTAGCACTGTATCATCATCATAGCTGATACATTCTGAGCACCCATGATATTCCAAGCCCTTTATTAGGGGCTTCAGTAGGGGCTTTCTCTCATAAAGCTATAGAACAGTCTCAGGAAATAGTATCGTTTTCTCCCTTTTAATAGAAAAGACAGTTCAGGCTTAGAGGGGATCTGTATGTCTCTTGCCTCTCATAAGTCTGTCTCACCTCATGCATTGCTATAGTAATGATCATTTAATCTCTATGGTATTAATGCATTTAATTTATCCATGCTCCCTCCTTCACCTACCTACTTGCCATCATTTTAAATCTTTAGATATTTTTTGCCGATGTAAACATTGCTGCAACAGACATCTCTAAATACATCTTTTTTTCATGGTTAGGATTAATTTGTTAGGGCAGCTTCTAAGAAGTAGAATCAAGAGTCAATCAAGACTTTGAGTCTTTTTATGGTTGTTGGTATTTCCACATTGCTTCTTAGTGGCGTTGGGCAAATCTGTGTACATTAGCCCTGCTACTGGTAATGTACAAGGCGTCAGTTTTGCAGCATCTTCAGCACTGACTGTTATTTTTTCCAACCTAAAAGATGATCAATGATTTGATGAATAAATCTGTGATAGATGGATTATCTTGTGATATTTCATTATCAGAGCAGGTGAAATCACTTTCACTCCTCATTACCTGTACAGGTACACTCTACCTCCTTTTGCACAATCCTGGAACATCTCTGTGGTCTTGGGCCCACTTAAACCAACCGGTTTAAACCTAGGGTCCAGGGACCCCCCCCCCAAGGGCCCGTGGATAGAACTCTGGGGGTCTGTGAACTTATTTGGGGAATAATTATACGCTTATTTTTACAGGCTTGTCACTGAGGTACTTCTCCTTTCATTGTCAGTGGAGGCAGCCACTCTCAGTGGCATTAGCAGTAACTGTGTATCGTTTCTGTTCAGCGACACTTTGAAATTAGTTATGAGCCCTGCTGCTAGAACTTGTGTTTTGATGTGTTAATAAACAAACACATGTATTAACATATCACACACTGGTTTGCAAAATATTTTGATAATTGTATTTCAGTATAATTGTTTTCCTTTGTAATGTGTGTGTTTTATTTTTAAAATAAAAACACTACTTTCAAAATACTATTCTAAGAAGAGGGCCATAGACTTCACTTGGCTACCAGTAGACTCATAGCAAAAATAAAGATTAAAATTCCTGTCCTACAAATCTTCATTACAGAAGAATTCCAAATAATGAATGTAGACGCTTCCCCTCTGGGGAGAGAACTCAATCCCTGTCCCCTTGAGTATCCACTGGACTCAGTGATTCATATCTGAAGAACAGCACATGGAAACATGAAGAGGGAAAAGAGCGACTCCAAGTGGAGAAGCCTGCAGACGTCACCTTCACCAAGTGCCCAAGGTCAGCACAACCAGTGAGAAGTCATGTTTCAGCACTCTTGATGCAACGAGAAGGGCACTTCACCTCTGTGACCTTCTTCCCCCAAATCCATAACCCTGGTCTAATCACAAGGAAATATCAGACAACCCAAATCCAAAGATGTTCTCCAAAATGCCTGAAAGATAACTTTCAAAAAATAAGGATATAAAGAATAAGGAAAGCCAGGGAAACTGCCCCGGACAGGAGGAGACGAAGGAGACATAATGGCTAAGTGTAAAATTGTCCCTGGATGAGATCCTAGCACTGAAAAAAAGGACATTGGTAGAAAAACTGGTGTAATCTAAATGAAACCTGCAGTTTTAATTAGGAGTATTGTATCAAAGCTAATTCTCTGGTTTTAAAGAAAAACTTACTGAAGTATAGCTGACTTACAATGCTGTGTTAGTTTCAGATGTACAGAAAAGTGAATCAGTTATACACATACATGTTCCCTTTCATGAAGTTTCTTCTCCTATGTAGGCCAATACAGAATATTGAGTAGAGTTTCCTGTGCTATCCAGTGGGTTCTTATTAGTTACCTGTCTTATATATAGTAGCGTGTATATGCAGAGAAGGCGATGGCACCCCACTCTAGTCCTCTTGCCTGGAAAATCCCATGGACAGAGGAGCCTGGTGGGCTGCAGTCCATGGGGTCGCTAAGAGTCAGACACAACTGAGCGACTTCACTTTCACTTTTGACTTTCATGCATTGGAGGAGGAAATGGCACCCCACTCCAGTGTTCTTGCCTGGAGAATCCCAGGGACGGGGGAGCCTGGTGGGCTGCCGTCTATGGGGTCGCAGAGAGTCAGACACAACTGAAGGGACTTAGCAGCAGCAGTAGCAGCGTGTATATGACAATCCCGATCTCCCAATTTCTCTCCCCCTTCCTCTGGTAACCATAAGCTTGTTTTCTATATCTATAACTCTACTTCTGTTTTGTAAATAAATTCATCTGTGCCTTTTATTAGATTCCACGTATAAATGATATTATATGATATTTGTCTTTCTGTGTCTGGTTTACTTCACTCACTATGATAATCTCTAGGTCTATCCATGTTGCCCCAAACAGCATTATTTTGTTTTTTTATGGCCGAGTAATAAAGGAAATGAAAAAAATGCAAAAAGTTTGTCTGAGGAGTACTTCTTATAGCTGAGAAAATAGGAGAATCAAAAGGCAAAGGAGAAAAGGAAAGCTATATCCATCTGAATACAGAGTTCCAACGAATAGCAAGGAGAGATGAGATAGCCTTCCTAAGTGACCAATGTAAAGAAATAGAGGAAAACAGTAGACTCAGAAACACTAGAGATCTCTTCAAGAAAATTAGAGATACCAAGGGAACATTTCATGCAAAGATGGGCTCAATAAAGGACAGAAATGGTATGGACCTAACAGAAGCAGAAGATACTAAGAAGAGGTAGCAAGAAAACACAGAAGAACTATGCAAAAAAGATCTCATGACCCGGATAACCACGATAGTGTGATCACTCACCTAGAGCCAGACATCCTTGAGTGCAAAGTCAAGTGGGCCTTAGAAAGAATCACTATGAACAAAGCTAGTGGAGGTGATGGAATTCCAGTTGAGCTATTTCAAATCCTCAAAGATGATGCTGTGAAAGTGCTGCACTCAATATGCCAGCAAATTTGGAAAACTCAGCAGTGGACACAGGACTGGAAAAGATCAGTTTTCATTCCAATCCCAAGGAAAAGCAATGTCAAAGAATGTTCAAACTACCACACAATTGCGCTCATCTCACATGCTAGCAAAGTAATGCTCAAAATTCTCCAAGCTAGGCTTCAACAGTACGTGAACTGAGAACTTCCAGATGTTCAAACTGGATTTGGACAAGGCAGAGGAACCAGAGATCAAGTTGCCAACATCTGTTGGATCATCGAAAAGCAAGGTAATTCCAGAAAAACATCTACTTCTGCTTCATTGACTATGTTAAAGCCTTTGACCGTGTGGATCACAACAAACTGGAAAATTCTTAAAGAGGTGGAAATACCAGACCACCTTACCTACTTCCTGAGAAATGTGTATGCAGGTCAAGAAGCAACAGTTAGAACTGAACAGGGAACAGTGGACTGGTTCAAAATTGGGAAAGGACTATGTCAAGGCTATATGTTATCACCCTGCTTATTTAACTTTTATGCAGAGTACATCATGAGAAATGCCGGGCTGGACGAACCACAAGCTGGAATCAAGATTGCCGGGAGAAATATCAATAACTTCAGATATGCAGATGACACCACCCTTATGGCAGAAAGTGAAGAGGAACTAAAGAGCCTCTTGATGAAGGTGAAAGAGAGTGAAAGGCTGGCTTAAAACTCAACATTCAAAAAGCTAAGATTATGGCATCTGTTCCCATCACTTCATGGCAAATAGATGGGAAACACTGAAAACAGTGACAGTATTTTCTTGGGCTCCAAAATCTCTGCAGATGCTGACTGCAGGCATAAAATTAAAAAACACTTGCACCTTGGAAGAACAGCTGTGACTGACCTAAACAGCAGAGACATTAAAAAGCAGAGACATTATTTTGTCAACAAAGTTGCATGTAGTCAAAGCTATGGTTTCTCCCATAGTCACGTTAAGGATGTAAGAAGTGGACTATAAAGAAAATTGAGCACTGAGAATCAACGCTTTTGATCTTGGTGTTGGAGAAGACTCCTGAGAGTCCCTTGGACTGCAAGGAGATTAAATCAGTCAATCCTAAAGGAAATCAGTCCTGAATATTCATTGGAAGGACTGATGCTGAAGCTGAAACTCCAATACTTTGGTCACCTGATGCAAAGGGCTGACTTGTTGGAAAAGACCCTGATGCTTTGGAAAGATTGAAGGCAGGAGGAGAAGGGGATGACAGAGGATGAGATGGTTGGGTGGCATCACCAACTCAATGGACGTGAGTTTGAGTAGGCTCGGGGAATTGGTGATGGACAGGGAAGCCTGGCATGCTGCAGTCCATGGGCTCACAAAGAGTCAGACACAATTGAGGAACTGAAATGAACTGAACTGAACTGATGGCTGAGTAATATTCCATTATACATATGAATCGCATCTTCTTTATCCATTCCTCTGTTGGTGGACCTTTACTTTGCTTCCATGTCCTGGTTCAGAGAAGGCGATGGCACCCCACTCCAGCACTCTTGCCTGAGAAATCCCATGGACGGAGGAGCCTGGTAGGCTGCAGTCCATGGGTCACTAAGAGTCGGACATGACTGAGTGACTTCATTTCACTTTTCACTTTCATGCACTGGAGAAGGCAATGGCAACCCACTCCAGTGTTCTTGCCTGGAGAATCCCAGGGACGGGGGAGCCTGGTGGGCTGCCGTCTATGGGGTCGCACAGAGTCAGACACGACTGAAGCGACTTAGCGGCAGCAGCAGCAGCATGTCCTGGTTATTGTAAATAGTGCTGCAATGAGCACTGTGGTGCATGTATCTTTTTGAATTACAGTTTTCTCTTGGTATACGCCTAGGAGTAGGATTGCTGGGTCATATAGTAGGTTTATTGTTAGCTTTTTAAGGAAACTCCATACTGTTCTCCGTAGTGTCTGTACCAATTTACACCCCCTCCCCCAGCAGCGTAGGAGATTTCCTTCTCTCCACAATCGCTCCAGGATTTATTGTCTGTAAACTTTTTGATGATGACCAGTGTGAGGTGATACCTCATTGTAGTTTTGATTTGTATTTCTCTAATGCTTGGTGATGTTGAGCATTTCTTCATGTGTTTTTGGGTAACTGTATGTCTTCTTTGGACAAATGTGTGTTTAGATCTTCTACCTATTTTTTGATTGCGTTGTTTGCTTTTTTGATACTGAGCTACATAAGCAAGCTGGTTGTTTATTTTGGAGATTAATCCCTTGTCGGTTGCTTCTTTTGCAAATATTTTCTCTCATTGTGAGGATTGCCTTTTTATTTTGTTATGATTTCCTTTGCTGTGCAAAAACTAAGTTTAATTAGATCCCATTTGTTTACTACTTTTGTTTTTATTTTCATTCCTCTGGGAGATGGATCAAAAAAGATCTTCCTTCAATTTATGTCAAAGAGTAATGTTCTACCTAGAGTTTTACGGTGTCTGACCTTACATTTGGGTCTTTAATTCATTTTGAGTTTATACTTTTGTGTATGGTCTTAGGGTTGGAAATTAGAAATCTTCTAATTTCATTCTTTAATTCTCTAGTTTTGGTAAACTTATTATGGTTTACAGGAATGCTCTGTACTATCTTTGTAATTGTTCTATAAGTCTAATTTACAGAACTCCTGTCTCCAACCAGTCTCTCTTCCCACTTTCTAGCTCATCCATCCATCCAGTCATCCATTCAACAAACACATTAATCAGCCTCTTTGGCATGGGGTTTGTGCAGAGGTATGAAGACAATGATGAAACAACAAGAGCTTATCATCTTTCATGCAAACCTCCAAGACCTGCAGGCAGCTAAGGTTCAGTGGGACAGATGTGTCAGTGGAGATCTGCATAGTGCGCAACACAGGAGCAGGACATGAAACAGAGGTAGAAGCATGCCTGGAGAACCAGGCCTGTGGGTGGAGTGCAGAGCAGGTGTGGAGGGCAGACATGTGAGAGTGTGGTGTCACTCGGAAACCATGAGGATTCAGTATTGCAGAAGCATGCAGTGGAAGGGTGGGTTGTTCTCTGTGAAGCCAGAGAGGGAGGAAGATACGACCATTAGCTTTTATCCTGTAGGTGGAGGAGAACAAGAGGAATGTTCTGAGCCAGTTAGTCACTGGTCTATGCTACAGAGAGATACGTTCTCACTGAGCAGGAAGGATCAGACCCACGTGGGGGTTCTCTGACTATGCACAGAATGACCCAGGTCTTTCTGCCTTGGATTCTTGGGTTCTCTCTCATGGGTTTTGCCCCCTGCTCTGGGCCTCACTGTCTGCACATCCTCATTCTCCTTCTCTGCCTCCCTACCTTACAGCATCTCCATAGCCTTGGATTGAGTGCTTTTCTGTGGAGATGACTCTGTAGATATACACCCAGGTCCCGTCATCAAGTCTCACCCTGTGACTGAGTCCTGTGGCTGATGCTGAGTCTCCAGGCCTTTGCTTGTGGGAAAGGAAGTACATACAATTGCAAGTGCACGTTTGGGAGGTGATGTTGGCCTAATTAGGTCTGTGATTGTGTGGATGGAGAGGAAATAATGCAGACAAGAGACGTTTAGTAGGGAGAATCAGTAGAAAACATCAACTCGTTGGAAGTAGAAAGGAAGGATTTGGGGATGATGCCAATTATGTAGCTCAGGGAAGTGAGTGGATGGCCATGGCTTTCTCTGCAAGAGGAAACAGGAAGAGGAGAAGGAGGAGAGATGAAAGAAGGCATAAAGGAGATTTGATGGGTTGGTTGAGTTCAAGATACCAGGAAAAGATTTGGCCACTCATATGTGAATTTTGGAAGAAAAGTTGGTGATGAAGATAAAGATGCAAGGTTATTAGAATATTTTCAGCATCCTGTATCAATAGGTTACATGTAGGCCTCCATACACATATTCATGACTTTCTATTAAGCAGCTTTAATTCTGAGAAATAAAGAGCACTGGACTTAGAGTCAGATCTGGATTCAAGTTCCAGTTCTGCCACTTACCATCTGTATCAAGGCTCTCCAGAGAAACAGAACTATACCTATAGGATGCAAATATAGATACAAATGGGCTTCCCTGGTGGATTAGCTGTAAAGAATCTGCTGGCAATGCAGGAGACACAGGAGATGCAGGTTTGATCTCTGAGTTAGGAAGATCCCTTGGGGGAGGAAATGGCAACTCACTTCAGTATTCTTGCCTGAAAAATCCAATGGACAGAGGAGCCTGGCAGGCTACAGTCCACAAGGGTTGCAAAGAGTCAGACATGGCTGGGCACGAGAATATATACATAGATATAAATATATATGATTATAGATTAGATAGATGATAGATAAACAGATAGATACTGCTTTAAGGGATTAGCTCCCACAACTTTAAAGTCCAAGTCTATAGGTCAGGCCAGCAGGCTGCAAACTCAGGTAGAAGTGGATGCTGCCATTTTGAGGCAGAACTTTTTTCAAGAAACCTCTGTTTTTGCTCAAAGACCTTCCATCTAATGGGAGGAAGGGACTCTCCTTTGCTAAAAGCCAACTGAATAAAGATGTTAACCACATCTACAAATTACCTCACAGCCACACCTAGATTAGTGTTAGATTAACTGGGCACTGTGCCCAGCCAAGCTGACGTAAGCCTAAGCATGACATCATCTATGTGGTCGGTGTCAAATAGCTTCTCTGGGTCTCAGTTTACTCATCTGTAGAATCTGATAAAAATTGCTTCCCAAAGAATTTGTGTTGGGACTTTTTTTTGCTCTTTACTAATTTATTTATTTTGGCTGTGCCGTTTTGGCAGGCAAAGTCTCAACCACAGGACCACCAGGGAAGTCCAAAACTTTTAATGAAAGTAACAGAATCCATTTTGAACTCACTTAAACTAAATGAGGAATTCACAGGCTCACAAATGAAAACTCTGGCTTTGGTCATGGTTAGATTCTAGGTCTCAAATGACATCATTAGGGCTTAGATTGGGTTCCCGTTTTGGCCTTGCTTTTCTCTGCTGGCATCACTGCAGAAAAACAAAACGACCCACAAAACTCAGAACTGTCTCTCATTGGCTTGATTGGGTAACTTGTCCCCATCTGAGTAATTGTGAGGCCAGGCATGTAATTTGCTGACTGGCCATGGCCACGCCCAGAGCCACAGTCAGTCCTACCCAACCCATACAGACAGAGAGAGAGGGAGCGTGAATTCCCCGAAGGAAACCAGGGTGTTGTTATCATAAGAAAGGGAAAGAGATGCTGAGCAGGAGAAATAATTCCACTCGCGTTCACTGTTTGGCTGCCCAGCACTCCTCAGGCCTTTCTTCCCAAGTAATAATTTTAAAAATCCTCCCCCTTATACCGCTGGACTCCAGGGCACTCACTTCTGCCCAAAGGAAGAGGTTCCAAAGCCGTCCACTTCTGAGCTTAGCCCCGGGTCAGGGCTCTCCGAGTGATGCGTGCCCGCCTTGGTTAGGCCCACGTGTGCGTCTTCATGGTGACATGGCCAGCGGCCAAATGATGAATGTCATCAGCCCTGTGCGCCCGGTGTGGCCCAGTGATGAGAAAGTCCTCTGACAATGTGTGACCCTGCTGTGGCCCCTGAGCCACAGGCCATCTCCCTCCCTGCAGTTGGGGAAAGCGAAATCATCCTCCCTGGGGAGGAGTGCACTGCTCCACCAGCCCCCGTCACACTCCCTGGAGAGCTATGCTTTGTCAACCCTGCTCCTTGACCTCACTGAGGAAAGGCCTCAGAGTACCTCTCCTTCCCGGGATCTGTGACATAACAGCTCGTTTGCCGTTGGTACGGTGGGAGTAGGGGTGGGGATGAGGCCTGTGAAGGGGGTTAAATGTCAAGCAGGATGAGGAGGGTGTCCACATGGGGAGATGGTGCTGGAGAGGCGAGAGGAAGGCATCCGTGTGTGTGTCCACTGAGAAGGCTTGGGAACAGTAGTTCCAAGGGCTACAGGCCTTGGAACCTCATGACTCCTTAGAGAAATGGCTTCCAGTTCTCAGGAGAAAGTTCAAGATGATTCCAGAATATTTTGTGCCAGAAAGCAATGAAGTACTCGAAAAATGATGGGATCTTGTAAAAAATGGTACAGAAGCCAGCTTGCATGTGCTCCCATGGCCAGACAAAGGAGCAACAGAATAACTAACAAGAGTGATAATTCACTGAAAAAAGTAGAAAGCCATTAGTCTATATGGATACAGACGAAGAATAAACATTTGAAATTTTGATGGAGCATGGGATATTTACAAATTTTTAAAGTACCTCTTCACATATTAAGCTAATGATATTTACTACAAGGATGAGCACATGCTTATTAATTCAGGGCTTCTCTGATAGCTCAGTTGGTAAAGAATCTGCCTGCAATGCAAGAGACCTCAGTTCAATTCCTGGGTTGGGAAGATTCCCTGGAGAAGGGAAAGGCTACCCACTCTAGTATTCTGGCCTGCAGAATTCCATGGACTATATAGTCCATGGGGTTGCAGAGAGTCGGACTTGACTTATTAATTACAAAGAGGGAGAAGAGGAAATTTGCTGTGGAGAAGCCTGGCAGATACCACCTCAGTCCAATGATCAAAGCAGATGCTGTCAGGTATAGGAAAATGGAAATTGCGTGCCACCTCAGAGGATGCAATGAGAAAACCCATTACCACCTCTGTGATGTTCTTGTCAGAGGCACTATCTGAATTCAACTGGGAGAAAATTTCAGACAAACCCAAATCAGGAGACATTCTGCAAAAGAAATGGCCTGTACTCTTTTGAAAATGTCAAGATCATAGCAAAAGATAAAGGTTGAATCTTCCAGATGTAGAGAGAAGCAGAAACCTAAACAAGATGCGTGTTTCCGGAGTGAACGGTGGACACATCAAAATGATTATCTTTTGCTGAAAAGGTCATTACTGAAACAACTGGGGAAATCTGAATAAGGCCTGCCAATTAAATACTAGTATTGTACCAACATTTGTTCCTTGATTTCAGTTTTGATTGTGATTATGTAACGAAGGGAATGTCCTTGATTGTGGGAAATAGTAAAATATGTACAGATAGTGGGACATCCTGTTATAAACTTAGTTTCCAATGTTACAGTAAAAAGAAAATCTTTTATAACTTTTGTGAAGTTTGTGATTATGATTGGGAGGAGCTGCAGTCATCTTTTGTAGCCATTCTTTTTGATCAAATAAAATACTTTGTCTTTTTTTTTTTTTTTCCAATCTACCGCTATGTCCACATTGGAACTATTATTTCCAGCCTTAAATATGCTCCTTCCTGTCTCAAAAAAAGCCCCAAATCCACCCTCTGTCTTAAGGCAGACGTCTAGGAATTGTCTTGACTGTCCTCTTTCTCTTACCGGTGAGTCCTACCAAGTCCGCCTCCGGAGAAGATTTTAAACCTGTTCACTTTCCATTGCTGGTACCACCTCTCTAATACAAGCTACCATGTTTGTGGGGCTGAGAAGGAGGTGTTCGTTGAGAGGTCCATGGGAGACTGTTACCTCTGCGTATCCTACAGTCAGGTGTCTCGCTGTGGGCTTGTGTGTGTTTGGGCTTAGTTGTGCAGTCACGTCCAACTGTTTGTGACCTCATGGACTGTAGCCTGACAAGTTCCTCTGTCCATGGAATTCTCCAGGCGAGCATACTGCAGCCATCCCCTTCTCCAGGGGATCTTTCTGACCCAGGGATCAAAGCCGGTCTCCTGCATTGCAGGCAGATTCTGTGCATCTGCGCCACCAGGGAAGCTTGCATTGGGCTTGAGGCTGTGGTTAATCACCATGCTGACAGATGGCTAGACTTGAATGGAGGAGAGCAAAGATGTCATGAACTCGCCCAGCCCCTCTGCATTGTCCATCCCTGGAGCTGATGGCAAAAAGTCCTCAACAAAGCAGTAGGCACTGCCTCACTTCTGCCTTCAAATCTCATGCAAATTCTTCCTTTGGCCAACTCTAACTGGAACTGTACATAGAGGGGAGTTCTGGGAAAAAGTAGCCTAGTGGACTGGGAGCGTCATACCATTCTCTGACCACCCAATCTAAAGTTCTCACCTGGCCCTACACCATCACATCTCCCCATTATAATTTTCTGGGTGGCATGTATTGCCAGCTGCTGTTGTGTAATTTGCTTTTGTGGCATTCCCCACTAGAAAGTTAGCTCAGGAGAGCATGAATCTTGTCTGCCCTGGTGCCTACTTGATATCCAGGGCCTAGAACAGAGTAGCACGTGGAAGTGAATAAATGTCCCTCACTATCTTGTGACCAACCTAGACAGCATATTAAAAAGCAGAGACATTACTTTGCCAACAAAGGTCTGTCTAGTCAAGGCTATGGTATTTCCAGTGGTCATGCATGGATGTGAGAGTTAGACTGTGAAGAAAGCTAAGCGCCGAAAAATTGATGCTTTTGAACTGTGGTGTTGGAGAAGACTCTTGAGAGTCCCTTGGACTGCAAGGAGATCCAACCAGTCCACCCTAAAGGAGATCAGTCCTGGGTGTTCATTGGAAGGACTGATGCTGAAGCTGAAACTCCAATAGTTTAGCCATGTGATACAAAGAGCTGACTCATTTGGAAAGACCCTGTTGCTGGGAAAGATTGAAGGAGGATAAGGGGACGACAGAGGATGAGATGGTTGGATGGCATCACCGACTCAATGGACATGAGTTTGTGTGGACTCCGGGAGTTGGTGATGGACAGGGAGGCCTGGCGTGCTGCGGCTCATGGAGTCACAAAGAGTCGGACACACTGAGTGACTGAACTGAACTGAAGTGAACCCTGTCTTTGAAAATTTCCTCTTTTTTAAAATCTGGTGGATCCTACTTTCACATTAATTTATTTTATTAAATAGGAATCAGTAGAATTATTTTGGTTTAGAATAGAAAAATGTTCATTCAGATTTAAGTAAAGGGGAACGTATTGGTTCTTGGAATTGAAAACTCCGGGACTCTTTCAGGTTCGGCTGGATGCGGGGGGCTCCAATGTCACTGAGATTTGCTGTGCTTCTTGTGGATTGGTTTCCATCTCAGACAGGCTTTCTCTTCAGGTGGCACTTTTTCTTATGGGTTCATGGGAAGAGAATTTCCTTTTGTCAGCAGTTTCAGTGAAAGTTTTGAGAATAGAAGGGGAATCCTTCTTCTGACCCCCATGCCCATCCCAAAGAGA
The DNA here is from genome assembly GCF_963930625.1 of Muntiacus reevesi. Taxonomy (NCBI): domain Eukaryota; kingdom Metazoa; phylum Chordata; class Mammalia; order Artiodactyla; family Cervidae; genus Muntiacus; species Muntiacus reevesi. The sequence goes on from NC_089257.1 coordinate 67,795,202, forward strand.
GGTGCTATTGAGAGAAGGAAGGAAAATGAAAGCTATCTGGGTAAATGCATTTGTTTATTACAGACTTGTTACAAGGATCAAGAGATGATATTTTAAAGTTTCCACCATATAGTAAATACTCATGTTACTACAGATAATTAACATTGTCGTGCAGTTATGTAATGTAATTATTATTACATGACAATACTAGCAATAATATAATAGTATTATCAATAGTATTATCATGTGATAATAATACACAATCACTATTGCATGACATTTTAATAATAATATTATTATTACTGTGTAAAGCATGTTGCAGACTCTAGGGTACCAAACTAATATCAGATATCATTTCCTCCTTCGGAGTTTGTTGAACTAGACGTCTAAGTAGAGGGGTGGAGGGGAGGAGGTGGGCTCCTTTCCCAGGCTCCAGGGGAGGTGGGCCTTCTGTCCAGGCCGCCTGGTTGGAGGGAAGGCTGGTCCTCCTGTGGTTCTCAGGATGGCCACTTGGTGGCAGCCTCAGCCCACTCTGCTCCCTTCCCAGCCAGCTCCCACCCCATCGGGTTTTTCCTGGGAACCTCAGGGTCCCCAGCTTTTCTCAAACCTCTTGCCTGAGGCTCTCGGTTGTGCTGGAGATGGGGCCGCATGCACATACAGGCACACAAAGAATTTCCATGGTTCCTGGTGTGCCAGGGTTGCAGAGTGAGTGTACAGAGGCCTTGGGAGTGGGGGACGTCTCCACCAGGAATTTACGGAAGTGGCGAGAGGCTGGGAATATATTTGGTGACTACTGTAAGGGACCCCAGTGGACATTTATCAGGTTCTGGTTGTCAAGCACTTGTTGAGCACCCTTGCTTTATTGGAGGAAGGGCCAACATCCCCGCAAAAGTTGAAGCCTGGGTACTCAGGCCCCAGGCTTCTTTGCAGCTACTTACTGGCCATTGGTGAGACCCGGGGCCCTGTGACCAGACTCCCAGAGATGAAGACAACACGAGGAGAGAAGTTCTGCTCAGAACCCATCTTTTGTGCCAAGACTGTAGAGGCGTCAGCTTTCTCTTAGAGGTGGGGGTGAAGGGTGGGCAGTAGCACTTGAAAGGCCTGGACCCGGCATTGCCTGGAGGCAGAGTGGGTAGTGGTGACTTTCTCATCAGGCCAGCTCTGCGGGTTCATTACAAACGTTATTTTTGGAAGCTTGTTCTAAACCCCTGTTCTCCAGGCCTCCCACAGTGGCGTGAGCCACACAGTCTCCTTTTAGTAAAATCCTGTTTTGGTTTAATCCAGCAGAATCAGCTTCAGTTGCTCGCAGCTAAGAACCCTGACTAATGTAAGCACTATCCTGATTTATCATGTGCCACGATAAGGCCTCTTTGAAATTGCAAATAGTTCTATGAGGTAGGGATTTGCATTTTATAGACAACCCAAACATACTCAGAGAGGTTAAGCGCTTTGCCTACAGTCACACAGCATGGACATACCAGAGCCTCAAGTCCAATGCAGGATATATGTTGCTCTCTGGAGTCCATGATCTTTCCACTGTGCTGGGCTCTCTGCCATCAGGGCAGGAATATTGTCTGTACCTCCACTACCCAACTCAGTGCCTGACACATAATAGGTGCTCGATAAATATCTGACTTTAATAAACGCTGAACAAGTGAGTAAATGCTACAATCCTTTGTTCTTGGAGTGTGTTTGTTCTTGGAGTGTGTTTGAGCTTGGAGTGTCTTTGGGGTGGAGTCAAGTCCTGGTAAAATGGCAGGTGAAACTCGTCTTAGGAAGTCTCACCTCTCTGGAGAGCCCAGTCTCCTCCTGGCTCCAGTCCCTCTGCTCCATCTGGGAACTTAAGTAACCGTCTGTCCCCAGCAGGTGAATTCCAACAATGGCGGTGATCACGTTGACAATTTGCTTCCTCCACATTCAGTGGTGGTGGGGAGCTCAGAGTCGCTGCTATCAAAGGAGCAGAATCTGAACAGAATCATCTGTGCATCCGATGTACCATCTCCTCTGCTTGTGCATGAGGAGGCTGTCCAGCCTCTGCTTAAGGATCTGACTGTCCACTTCCAGGGCCGCCCTGAGACAGTGGTCTTCTGCTACTTTGTAAAGGCAGGTTCCCTCTAATGCTGGCTCTGCTTGAGCCCCAAGAGTATTACATCTGATGCCCATTCCCCCGTAACTGTTTCTACTTCTGAGGTTGTTTTTCTTAATTTAAGTTAAAACATTTTTTTGAAGTAACCAGAAAAACAACCCAATCAAAAAGTGGGCAGAAGACCTAAACAGACCTTTCTCCAAAGAAGATGTGCAGATGGCTAATAAACGTATGAGAAGGTACTCAACATCACTCATTATTAGAGAAATGCAAATCAACACTACAATGAGATATTACCTCATACCAGTCAAAGTGACCATCATAAAAAAAAATACAAACAATAAATGCTGGAGAGGGTGTGGAGAAAAGGAAACCCTCTTGTACTGTTGGTGGAAATGTAATTTGACACAGCCACTGTGGAAGACAGTACGGAGATGCCTTAAAAAAATAAGAATAAAACTGCCATATGACCCAATCATCCTACTGGACATATACCCTGAGAAAACCATAATTGAAAAAGACACATATACTGAGAGACTTCATTTCTGGGGCTCCAAAATCACTGCAGATTGTGACTGCAGCCATGGAATTAAAAGACTCTTGCTTCTGGAAAGAAAAGCTATGACCAACCTAGACAGCATATTAAAAAGCAGAGACATTAGTTTGCTGACAAAGGTCTATCTAGTCAAAACTATGGTTTTTCCAGTAGTCACGGATGGATGTGAGAGTTGGACTGTAAAGAAAGTCGAGCGCCAAAGAATTGATGATTTTGAACTGTGGGGTTGGAGAAGACTCTTGAGAGTCCCTTGGACTGCAAGGAGATCCAACCAGTCCATCCTAAAGGAAATCAGTCCTGAATATTCATTGGAAGGACTGATGCTGAAGCTGAAACTCCACCTGATGGCTAATACTTTGGTCACCTGATGCGAAGAACTGACTTATTGGAAAAGACCCTGATGATGGGAAAGATCAAAGGCAGAAGGAGAAGGGGATGACAGAGGATGAGATGGTTGAATGGTATCACCGACATGATGGACATGAGTTTGAGTAGATTCCAGGAGTTGGTGATGGACAGGGAAGCCTGGCGTGCTACAGTCCATGGGGTCGCAAAGAATCAGACACGACTGAGCGACTGAACTGAACTGACCCCAGTGTTCACTGCAGCACTATTTATAATAGCTAGGACATGGAAGCAACCTAGATATCCACTGACAGACAAATGGATAAAGAAGCTGTGGTACATATGTACAATGGAATTACTCAGCCATAAAAAAGAACACATTTGAGTCAGTTCTAATGAGGTAGACGAGCCTAGAGCCTATTAGACAGAGTGAAGTAAATCAGAAAAACAAATCTTGTATACACGTATATGGAATCTAGAAAGATGGTCCTGATGAACCTACTTGCATGGCAGCAATGGAGATGCAGACATAGTGGACGTGGAGGGTGGGAAAGGAGAGGGTGGGACGAATGGAGAGAGTATCACAGAAACATACACACTACATGTGTAAAACAGACGGCCAGCGGGGATTTGCTGTCTGTCTCAGGGCTCTGTGACTGCCTGGAGGGTGGGATGGACTTGGAGGTGAGAGGGAGGTTTAAGAGGGAGGGGACATGTGTGTACCTATGGCTGATTCATGTTGATGTATGCCAGAAACCAGCACAATAGTAGAAGGCAATTATCCTTCAATTAAAAATAAATTAAAAAAAAAACTAAAAAACATTTTATTGAAGTATAATTACTTTGCAATGTTGTGTTAGTTACAGGTGTATAACAAAGTGATTCAGCTATACACACACACACATATATATAGTCATTTCCCTTATAATTTATTACAAGACATTGAGTACATTTCCCTATGCTGTGCAGCACGTCCTCGTTTACCTATTGTAGGTATTGTCGTGTATATATGTTAATCCCAAACTCTTAATTTATCCCTCCCTGCTGCCGCGGTCTCCTTTGGGAACCAGAGGCTTGTTTTCTATGTCTGTGTGTCTGTCAGGGTTTTGCAATTAAGTTCATTTGTATCATTATTTTAGATTCCACGTATAGAGGATAGCATGTGATATTTGTCTCTCTCTTTCTGACTTGCTTCACTAGCAGGACAATCTCCAGGCCCATCCTTGTTGCTGCAAATGGCATTATTTCACTCTTTTTTATGGCTGAGTAGTATTTGATTGTTCACATATACCACATCTTTATCCATTCCTCTGAGGAATGGATAGGTTTAGGTTGCTTCTGTGTCTTGATTACTGTGAGTACTGCTGCTCTGAGCAGAGGGTGCATGTGTCATTTTGAACTAGAGTTTTCTGGATGCATGGATATGTACACAGGGCCCACACTCTTTTATAACTGGTTAACCTTCAGATGTGTGACGCAGTCACTTGAAGTCTCTGGTATTCAGCCCCACAGCCTCTCACTTGCTCCCAGATCTTCTTCCTCCAGTGAAGCACACCTGCTCCCCTTGCTGCTTTTCAGATGCAGCTTTTCATCCCTCCCCCTCCCAGTGGTTCTGCCCTGGGCACGCTCTGTTGGCCTGTGCCTCTTCTTGGTTGTGGATTGTCACCTTGAAGAACGAAAGCTGTAACCCAAGCGCCGTCTGCTCAGGGCTGGGTAGAATGTTGGCTTTCGCGTTCCTTGCTGTGGAAATCTTATGGCCCTGCTTCTTACTGACTGTGTGACTTTGGGTAAGTTATGAAACCTCTCTGTGCCTCAGTTTCTCCATCTGTAAAATGGGGTTAATAGTAATATCTACTTCATAGAACTATTACAAAGACTAACAAAGTAAATATTTGTCAAATTAGAACTGCGGCTAACAGTGACATGTGAAGTAAAAAGAAATACAGTGATCAATATCACAAGTATTGTGGAATGTCTATACTATATCAACTTTCACACTGAATTTATAGCCAAGTAAAAACCCATTGTCTTATTTTCTTTTTCTTTCCTCTGCTGCTAAACCCCATCAGCAGGCGCTTCAGCAGCTGGATTTTGGAGGGTGCAGGAGTTTACATCTCCTCCTTGGACATGACATCATCTCAGAGGCTCGTGGCCTCGAACGGCTGGCTCGCTGGAATGCTAGCTCTGCCTTCCTGTGTGTGCTGAGCCACGGGCCGCGTCTTGCAGACTCCAGACACTTGACTGTGTCTGCAACCCTTCCTGTCTGTCCGTGCGGTACCGCTGAATCTCCTGCAGGAGTCTCTCCCTGCCCTTAGCTGGATGGACTGGGAGCTCGGGCCAGTGGTCCGCGGAGGGGATGTTGAGGCAAGATGGTCCCTGGACCTTCAGTAGCTTTTCTCTGCCTGCAGGCTCTGGACCACCTACAGGGGTATCCTGCAACCCAGACCCGCAGCCTGAGGATCTGGGATCCAGGAGAGTGCAGTTTATAGAGTCCCAGGAGACCCAGTGGCCTGATTTGGGGATGACAGAGGAGCATGACCAAGCGTGGCTGAGGGCAAGAACCAAAACTGACCTCCCGGCCTGGGCGATGTGGGCAGACGCAGTTGCCCATGTGAGACCCTCTCCTTGTCTCCAAGGACCCACTTTCTTCCTTCTTTCAGTATTAGGACGTGAGTGTGGCAGGACTTGTGGACTGGATCCTTGGGCTCCAAAGTGTGGCTCCCTGAGAAAGCTGTACCCCCTCAGCCAGGGAGCTCATCAAAGCTTTGTTCCTGATGCTCACCATCAGGTTTCCAGCGGGCTGTTGATGGCTATTGCGGCAGAATGCACTCCAAAGGGAGAGGCTCTGTGGGTTCTCTTGTCTGGGCTGGGGTCGGCAGCCAGACACCAGGGCCCACCTGCTCAAGAAGACGCCCCTGCATGGTGATGTCCGCTGAAGACCAGCCCACCAACACCTGGATCTCGGGACCAGAAGACCCTCCCAGACCTCACTGTCCTCTTCTCCTGCCCCCTGTTCACGCTTCCCAGCCTCCCAGCCCAGAGGTTTTCCCTGAGATAAAGGGAAGGAAGTCCCCTGGGCTAGCTTGTCTGTCCTGCCCATCAGACAACCATGGCTCTGTGTAACAGGATGAGGTCAACTTGGCTGCGATGTTCTTGCTTTTCAGGTTCCCCTAAGCCGAGTCTTCCCAGACTGCTTCCATCCTGCAGGGGCTGCTCACTGGCTGGATTTTGCCACCAAACCTGGAGGAAGGTGATCCGGGGCTGGGGAAGGCACAGCACTCTCTCTCCAGTCATGTGAGAGCCCGTGACTGGACCCCTCCCTGGTCCCCAGGGCGAACTTCCTCCAGGACTCTGGGCAGCGGGCACTGCTGTGTGGCTCAGGATTAAAGGCATCATCCCTGGCCAGGTAGAGATCCTGTTTGTACTCACACACACACACACACATATGCACACACAGGCACACACATGAACATGGGCAAATAACCATGGTTGGTGTACATATATATATATATATATTTATACTCACTTCATTCATGAGTTCGTTCATCCACTCTATGATTCACGAAGCCGACTAACACCAAGCTTCTACTTTCTGACAGATGCTTTATGATGTGCTGGGATCAAGGAATGAAATAAGACAGACACAGAATCTGCCCTGGAGGAATTGAGACTCAGAGGGAAAGAGAAACATTCAATGAGAAAGTAAAGAAAGTGTGGGGTCTTAGCATATAACTGGCTGCTGCTGCTGCTGCTGCTAAGTCGCTTCAGTCGTGTCCAACTCCATGCGACCCCATAGATGGCAGCCCACCAGGCTCCCCCTTCCCTGGGATTCTCCAGGCAAGAACACTGGAGTGGGTTGCCATTTCCTTCTCCAATGCATGAAAGTCAAAAGTGAAAGTGAAGTTGCTCAGTCGCGTCTGACTCTTAGCGACCCCATGGACTGCAGCCTACCAGGCTCCTCCGTCCATGGGATTTTCCAGGCAAGAGTACTGGAGTGGGGTGCCATTGCCTTCTCTGAGCATATAACTGGAGGGTACGTTAAAAATATTTTACAAACTGTATTCCATGGATACTGACCACAGCTCCAAAGCAGAACCCTGCAGACCCTCTTCTGGATCAGGTGCGACCCCCTGGGTTGCGAGATCTTGCGGGGGGAGATCAGAAGGGTCCCTTGTGGGGGGCTGGGTGACAGCAACGGCTTACAACAGTGAAGAAGCATTTCAACATTTTAACAATCTGATACAAAGCACCTACAAGTGCCAGCTGCACACTGACCTGGAGAGGCCATCCAACAGGGAACTACGCAACCTGGATCATCCTTTAGGAAAGGCTTCCCTGATCAGGAGATATTTAAGCCAAGACCTGAGGATGGAGTAAGCGTCAAGGATAAGTGGGCACAGGGGATGCTGGAGAGTGTTCCAGAGAAAGCAAGAAGTGAGAAAGACCCTGACAGGATTAAGGAAATACATTTATTGCCCCACTAATTCTGGCACATGGAGTAGAAAGGGAAACTCACGTGACGGGCTTGGAGTGGTAATTAAAGGTCATGTCAGCAACTCTGAGAGGGCTGAGAGGTGGAACTTTAGTTTGATGGAGATGACATTTCTACCCAGGTGGTGCTAGCGATAAAGAACCTGCCTGCCAATGCAGGAGACGTAAGAGATGCTGGTTCAATCCCTGGATTGGGAAGATCCCCTGGAGAAAGACATGGCAATTCACTCCAGTATTCTTGCCTGGAAAATTCCATGGACAGAGGAGCCTGGCGGATGGGCTACAGTCTGTGGGGTCACGACTGAAGCGACATGGCACACACACATTTCTACCACCCCATGGCATGGCAGATTGAAGGAGGAATTAAGTTCACCAATAGGAAAAAAATGTTCATTTCATATTCACTCAATAGTCTTACCCACCACACCCACATGAGCTTGCTGAGAAAGTGCTTGGAACACAGGCTCCTTCTTCTTCTTGCTGTGCTGTTCTCAGTCATGTCCAACTCATTGCAACCCAACGCACTGTAGCCCTCCAGCCTCCTCTGCCCATGGGGTTTCCCAGGCAAGTGTACTGGAGTGGGCTGCCATTTCCTCCTCCAGGGGATCTTCCTGACCCAGGGATGGAACCTGTGTCTCCTGCATTGGCAGGTGGGTTCTTTACCCCTGAGTCACCAGGGAAGCCCCCTTCTCGTTCCTAGCTCTCTGCTTAATGCCAGTTCCTCGGAAAGGTCTTCAACCTATTCCTGCATGTCAAACAGTCGTTTCTCGTCTGTGACTCGCTAGCCTCCTTTCCTAACTGCGCATTTCTTACCTCACTTATCCTGGACTCAGGACGTATATTTAGAGTGTCGGCTCCACGACCGTGGGGTCATTGCTTCCCCAGCATGTAGAACAGTCATGGCTGTGGCTGGTGCTCAGCAATATTTGTTAAGTGGATCTTGAGTGGATGGAGAAAGAATCCATAAATGGAGGGGTGAAAGACCAGTGCCCAGGGAGGGAGATTGCTTTTAGGAATGGGAGAAGCTGCTTCCTTATACAGGAGCCAAGAGGCAGGGAGGGTATGGGGTGTGTGTGTGTGTGTGGGTTGTGGGTTTCATGTACAAGATTGAGAGTGTTCCTTTCTGCCACCTGTTTTTTCTTTCAGAAGAAGGAAGCAAGGTCATAAGCTGAGATGGAAGGAATGGCTTGACAGAGGGGTTGGTTTGGGGAAAGTGAAGACGTTTTGTCGACAATGAATGAGTTGTTGAGAAATATCATTTGGATTGTTAGGGACTGCTATTTTTAGAGCCTAATTGAAAGGGACTTTATCTACTGATACGAATGTGACTGGTTACCTGTTTTTTCTTCAGTGGCACCCAGCTGTCCAGGTGTGAGCAAAGAGATGCAGCCAGATGATTTTCCAGGGCTAGAGTTTTATAAGAGAGATGTGGGATGAGAACACTGAGGCAAGGACTGTTGAATTTGGGGGACTGAGTGGTTAGCATGCTAGACTGGGGAACAGAAGCTGGATATGGAGGGAGGAGAAGGGAGAATGTAGCAAGTAGGGAAAAATCTGGGAGTCAGTGAGTAGCAGCCTCAGCAAGCACGAAGCACTGATTTATCGACAGTAGCCTGGAAAATCCTATGGACAGAGGAGCCTGGCAGGCTGCAGTCCATGGGATGACAAAGAGCCGGACACGACTGAGCAACTGAATACACACACACATGGAAAAACAACAGCCGAGTGAGAGTTGGATGGGCCAGCAGCAGTAGAGAGCATTGCTGTAATGGAAATTTGAATTTCCGATTCAGGCTGGATGACTGAGATGATGATCGGCTCTGTGGCTTGCTCAAGGGATGAGGTGGTTCAAGGTCACTGGAGACAAGGCAGTCAAGCTGTGTGTTGGGAGGGTGGTCCGCACAAAGTCCTGAAGTCATCCAGGGTGAGAGGGGAACTCTGGGGGAGAGGAAGACCATGGACAGCAGCCAAGGTCTCGACAGATGAGGGGCAGAGTCGGAGACTGCCCTTGGCAGTGACAGCCTGGAATCAGATGGTCTTCCATCTTGTCATTGTCAGCTGGGTCCTCCCCCCACCCCCTGTGTGAATGCCATTCCTACTAGAGCAAGATAAAGAGCTCCGCAGTTTCTTCCTCGACACACAGCTGCCTGGGGAGTTTCTTTTTTGGGTTCCATGTTTGGTTCTCCCCTCTTCTTAGCCTACATTCGTCCCCTGGTTGACCTCAGCAAGTGCCAGGGAGTTAATCACAATTACATGCATCTCCAGATTCTGGAACTTCAGTCTGTTTAAATCTTCACTAGGATGTTCACATGGATCTCAGACTTGGGGTGTCCAGAAACAGAGTCTGCGTTCCTAAACTCTGCTTCTCCATGACTCCTTTTAGAGAGTAAATGGCAATTCCATTTTTCCAACTGCATGTGAAAGTAGCTCAGAAGTCTCCAACTCTGCAACTCCATGCACTGTAACCTGCCAGGCTCCTCTATCCATGGAATTCTCCAGGCCAGAATACTGGAGTGGATTGACATTCCCTTCTCCAGAGGATCTTCCCAACGCAGGGATCGAAGCCAGGAATAATAGGGCTTCCCTGGTAGCTCAGACAGTAAAGAATCTGCTGGCAATGCAGGAGACGTGGGTTCAATCTCTGGGTTGGGAAGATCCCCTGAAGAAGGGAATGGCAACCTACTCCAGTATTCTGGCCTGGAGAATTCCATGGACAGAGAAGCCTGGGGGGCTAAAGTCCATGGAGTCGCAAAGAGTTGAACATGACTGAACGACTTTCACACACATTTTTCAGTTTATTCGACTCCAAATCCAGAAGTCATCCTTGATGCCGATCTTAGATCCACATCCATCACCTGTTTCTGTTCTTTTTACCTCCAACAGAGCCAGAATCATTTGCCCACCTCCAAATGGAACCAGCTTATTCCACACACACCGTCTTGTCTCATCTACATTATGGCCTCCTAACTGGTATCCTTGTTTCTTTTTTTTTTTTTTTTAAATATTATTTTATTAGTTGGAGGCCAATCACTTTACAACATTTCAGTGGGTTTTGTCATACATTGACATGAATCAGCCATAGAGTTACACGTATTCCCCATCCCGATCCCCCCTCCCACCTCCCTCCCCACCCGACTCCTCAGGGTCCTCCCAGTGCACCAGGCCCGAGCACCTGACTCATGTATCCCACCTGGGCTGGTGGTCCGTTTCACCATAGATAGTATACATGCTGTTCTTTCAAAACATCCCACCCTCACTCTTGCCCTCCTGTGGTCTATTCTCTACCCAGCAGCCACAGTGAGTTTTAAAACTTAAGTCATGTCAGGCTTCTGTTAAAAATTTCTTTCTTAGCCTTCCATCTTGGTTGAAGAAAGAGCCAAATTCTAACCATAGTCCACAGACCCTATGTGAGCTAGCGCTGCATACCTCTGACTTATTTCCTGCGCTTCAGCCGCTGCCACACAGGATCCCTTGCTCTTTGCTCCGGCTGAACTGACCTCTCTGCTCTTTATCAAACACAGCAAGTAAGTCTTCACCTCAGGACCTTTGCATTTGCTGCCTGAGATATCTTTGTTCAGATATTTGCATAGCTCAGTAGGTCACTTCTTTCAGGGCTGCTGCTCTGTTGTATCTTTTCAGAGAGGACTACTCTGACTTCCCCCCTCACTTGGATTTATTATTTTCCATAGGACTTAGCACTCCCTGATTTAGCCATGATAGGCTGTGGTAGCAGATCCTGAGGTTACGTGGTTTGTAACATAAACGAATATCCAGTGGTAGGCTGGAGCCAACTTGTACTGAAGCAAGAGAGTCAGTTAAATTTTCAGGAAATCTATGAGTCATAGATCATTATTAAGAGTTAAATTACATAAACTTACAATTAACATACTTAAGATGAGGTGATACATATTCAAAACACATCAGTTCTCCATCGTTTCAGTATTATCATTAGTGTATACAAAGTTTATTGTTATTACTACTCCATATCATTATGACCTCTGTGCTTAAGGTTATCTATGCTGCTTTTATTTGCATGTTTGGAATACTATATAATACGTACTCCTGTGTGAGGGTGCATGCTAAGTCACTTTGGTCGTGTCCAACTCTTTGTGGCCCCATAGACTGTAGCCTACCAGGCTCCTCTGTCCATGGTATTCTCCAGGCGAGAATACTGGAGTTGGTTGCCTTGCCCGCCTCCTAACTCAGGGATTGAACCTGCATCCGTTAAGTCTCCTGCATTGGCAGGCAGATTCTTTACCACTAGCACCATCTGGGAAGCCCCAAGCTACTGTGCATCTCTACCTAATTCCTCATCCAGTGATGACATGTTGGAATCAGTCATATTGGGAATATTTTCACATCCCTGAAATCAACAAATGCTACAAATCAAGGTTTGATTGCTTTTGTGTCTCTCTCTGTGTGTGCTTTTCTAGACTTAAAGAAGTGATGGGAAAAATATTTATGATGCAGATTAAACTTTAAAGTGTCATGTCTGCAGCCATTACACTCTGAATAGCGAAAATTGAAGCAGTATTCAAAAAGTTACACCTGATTTGGCAAAGAGGTTGCTCACTGCTGATGAACGAGTGAAGTTCTGACTCATAGATCTTCATTGTGTCACTTTCATCTTACTTGTTAACATAAATGAATACATCAACCGACATTTATGTTGGAACTATGCTCATCCATCAGTTGCAACCACAGGTTGATTATGGATACAAGACTTCAGCAAAAATAAACCAAAGCATCTGTATTGATTGGATACATGGCATTTCAGTATAGAGTACTGTGTGCATTACTATTGTAAATTGATTATGTCAATAGAGTTTATAATAAACACACACACATACCCCATACATGTATCCCCCCTCCCCTCCTTCTTTGGAGAGCTGGTTGTTAGACATTTACTGGGTTGATTGCTCGTGCATGTTACAGGTCCATCATGGGCCTGTTCACACCCCTCGCTCTGGGGCCAGATGATGTCACTTGCACCACGTGCAGAATTGGTGGGGCAGGGGAAGCGGGCCACACTCAGACCCACTGGCTTTCAAAGGCTCCGTGTGGAAGCAACATGCACTTCCCTGTTCCTATTCCACTGTCAGGAGAGAGCCGCATGGCCACGCCTACTGTAAGTGAACAGAGAAGCGCGATTCTATCGTGTGCCCGGAAGGAGGGGGAGACCTGGAACGCTGGCACACAGCCCCATGACCCCACGGTACATTAGCGCTTGTGCGCGTATTGTCTGCCCCAGTCCCACAATGAACGAACGTCGCACTGGAGAGAGTTTTGTCTCCTGTGGTCTCCTGGAGCATCTTGAGACACTCAAAAAGTACTTAGCGAAGCTGAGAGGAGACTGGCCTGAAGGAGGAAGGTTCTGGAAGTAAGCCCTCATGGATAATGGAGAGTCATCCGAATCTTGAAAAGCAATGTACTTTCACCCCTCAGCATACTATATGCAGCTGGAAATTTGTGACACAGGAAGCCACACAGATGCACGTGGCTCTGTGTCCTTTAAACAGGCCCTATGGCCAGAGAAGGAGCAAACCCTGGGGGTGACTTCAGACCAACCCAGGCTGGGACCAGGGTGAGGCCCACAGACATCAAGGACAGTATCATTCAGGTTGGTGCAGGTAGAGGGCCAGCCCTCAGAGTTAGGTTTTGCCCCCTGGGTTCTTTGCTGGTCTCACCTCCTCCTGGCCCTCGGGCCAGCTCTTCTCTAGGAACTGCTGCTTCCATAGTTAAACAGATAATCCCAACCCTACTGGCTGCTTCTTCCCAATACAGCCTCATGGTAGTTTAGGCAAGAGAATTCTGAGCTGAGGCAAAGTTTTCTTCACTCTGGCTCAAAGGCTTCATTAAATCCTGGGGGCTGAATTAAGGCTCCGAGTGCTAAGCGGGATGACAAAGGTAATAAGGAGGGCCATTCTATGTCCTAGAAGTCTCAGGTGTCTACCTCGGGTTGGCACTTGGAGCTCAGGAGTACGCTGTGACCCCGGTGGGTTTGCTGTTATCACACACCAGGGAGGCACCCGTGCCACTTCAATTTGTTGGCTATCTATCATGTGCCAAGGTTTTCCTACACGGCGCTTCATTGCCAGTACCCACGTCTACCAGTCTTGGCATTTCCTATTTGTTAAAAAAGGAAACTGAGTCTGGGGGAGATTAAGTAACTCTTCTGATGTCAATAGGAAAGCGGCAGAACCAGGATTTGAATGAAATCTTTCTGACTCTGATATCCGGTCCTTCTCAATGAGGACGCCTCCATCAACCTGTGAGAAAAGACTAGAAACCCGATCATTCAGGCAACACAAACTCGGGACCCTGGGTTTTACTGGTGTTAAAAAACATACCAGCGTCATTTCCACATTTAATTCACATGACAAACGTCCCTTGACTTGAAATAAATTCCAGTTGGGCCATAACAGCTTTTTTTTTTTCTTTCAATTTTTATTGAACACAAGTATTCTGACAGAATGCAAAGTCAAAATTCTCAGTTAGTACTCAGTATTTACACCAGTGAGAATGGAAACAAAGGTGGTATCGATGTTTCACTTGGTAAAAAGTTTGTAACAAGAGAGAAGGCCCCCGAAGTCGGGAATGCTGGGTAGAGATGTTAATGCAGATCTGATAACCACCATCCAGACAGACAGCCTACAGTGAAAACCTGGGAGTTGGAAGGCTCCATAGAAAAGTGTGAAAACCGCGTTCCACTTCAAAGCTGCATTATATACACTACGGCCCTTCAGGGTTCGGAGGCCCCACGCGTGGCACCCGAGTGCCCCTCTGGCAGAACCTGGCCACGCCGGTCTTTATGTGAATACATATGTATGGCACATACACATATAGACACACAGACAGTGGAAACTGATAGGGTGATCCCTCCTTCAAAAAATTAAAAAAGGAAAACTATAAGCTTTTATCTCTTAACATAAAAGATACGACGTCTTGAAAATAAAGCGACTCCCTCTATGATTTTAGAGAAAGCATTGCTCTGATTTGTTTTTTTATTTTTCAAAGAAAGGAAAGCTCATGCATGCAGAGACAAATCTACGTGTGACGGGAGAGAGGCAGAACAAAAGGCTGGCAGAGTTTGGGGTTCCAGCAGAGCCGGGGTCTGGGGAGGGGGTGGGTGGGGAGTCAGCTGCACTGGGCCAGGTTATCTGAGGGTCGACCATACCTCTTTCTCCTCCTAACCACCAGAATCAAAATCAGTTCACTTGACCACAACCCCTTAAAGAGAGATGCACAGTCTCAGTGAGGTATAGTGTGGGCTTGGCTGAGGTGGTCGAAGCCATTACCATCCCAAGATGAGGAATCGATTCCATTGACAACCTGGGGAACCAGAGGAGCCCACCCACCCGCTCCCCGCTGGGCCCTCCCTTCTGTCTCAGACGCCCAGGAGCTCCCATCTGCTGCGTGCCCTAACCACTGTCTCCGTCCTGGGGGCGTGTGCATTCGAACCAAAGATTTGTGCAAGTCCTAAGGTCAAAGGGCCAGACCTGTGTAGACCCGGATCCTCCCTTTCTATCCCCAGGAGCTGAGAAAATGCAAAATAACCCCACACTGAGCAAACGACAAGACCATTATTTTTCACAGTTTGAAATAATCTAGCATAGCGCCACTGACCAGACTGCAGAAGTGTCAGAACATGGGGGAGTGTGGCCCACAGAACGGACGCAGAGGGAGTCTTGCCACCCTAACCTCTGGCTGCTTCCTCTGTACCTTGGGAAAGGTACCCGCAGAGTGCTCATTTCTGTTGACTTAGCATCATCTTTATCATCATCGTTTCTATTTCATTCTTTGTTTAAAGGCTTCAATTCCTTTTAAGAGTTATTTTTTTTGTTTCCTGAATGTTTTTTTTTTTTTTCTGAACTATCTGCTATACCTTCCACAACCAAACTATGTTGAAGTTTTATTTCAATACTATGACAAAAACACGTTTCACACTAAAATATTCACGCATCCACAGTGCACAAGCTTGCAGTTCTAAAGTAGAATGAGGAAAAAAAAAAAGCAAAATTTCTATACAAAGGGCTGGCTTTTCCCTTCTCCCCCCTCCCATCCCCCTTAAAGTTTCTGTATTTTTTTTGCCCCCACTTGGTTTCCAATCCAGGAAAAGTTGTCTTATGACTCCAGACAGCAGGTTGGTTTTTTTTTTTTCTTTTGTTTCTACAAATGCTGCCTAAGTGAACAGAACGCTGATGTTATTTTACTTCAACAGATTTCCAAAAAAGACACTAATTCCCTGAAGCACACATGCTCTTCCGCTCAAATCTAGATTCTGGGCTCAAAAGGAAATTGTATGTATATATTTTATTTGGCTTTCTACAAAAAAGGGGATGTTTGGGGTAAAAATGTGTGTTCACCAAGACCAGCCCCGACTATACAATCTTCTCTGCTTCATTCAACAAAGCCTAAGAGTCCTTCAAAAGGAAGGGTGGGGACGCCTGGGGAGCAGATCCTTTTCACAGATACGGGCAGGTGGTCGCTAATCAGAAGTGGTCTAACCCCCAAGGAACAAACAAAAAAAACAAACGGAACCGAAAACCCAAAAGCAAAACCGTTCCAGAACGAGATGGATTTTCACCTGAGTCGCACACAGGCAAAAATTTCAAATCAGAAGAGGGGGAAGAGCCACTGTAAACAATTAGATTTTGTAAAGTTGTCCTGGGAGGATCCTACACCTCTAGGCAGTATTTGTAACTTAAAAAAAAAAAAAAAAAAAAAAGGCAGCTATTTTACATGGACATCGAAACACAACTGAAGTCAAACATTTGTCACCTTGTAAACACTGGAAAGCAAAGTTGGCAGAAAGGAAAAAAAAAAAAAGGAGAAAGAAAAGAAATCCGAATACTGCAAATTGAGATCTACCCCCAGAAGCTGCATTTGGCATTCTTCCTACAAAACAAGAGTCTATGTGGGAATTGAATTCAGCTAGGAAGGGGGACACACTTTGCATACTGAACAAATACAAAGTGAACAGAAATTATAACTTATTTATGAGGTTTTACAGAGTTCAAACTCGACTGAAAGTAGAAAAATAAACTTGGACTTTGTTCATTCGGTTAGTCTTAGCGTCTGGAAGTTATTTCTCTGAACCCAGTCTGTGCCGGTTCGGCAACACCAAAATCCTGAACCTAGATTCTTTTTTCTTCTGAGCTTCCTAGATTCTTAATTTGGGGTCCTTTTGTTTGATTTTTAAATGGTTTCAGGGAACCGAGTGTCCTAGTTTGGCTGTGGGTTTCACGTTTTTGTCTCGTTTTCTTACAAGTGAGTGCGCAACAAAGGGACCCTTTCTATAAATCTACAAAAAGGAGATCCCATGTTGATCTGCTTAGTTTTTTTTTTTTTTTAAAGGCAAAAGACACTAGAGGAATGAGACGTGTGTGTGTGTGTGTGTGTGTGTGTGTGTGTGTATGTGTGTGTGTGTGAGATATTGGAGATGCTCTGGTGAAGCTGTTGTGTCACTTTTTATTTTGATCTTTGCTGGTGTCTCGTCACCCATCACGCTTTGCTCTCGTTCTCCTTTGTTTGTGTGGCATCGTTGGGGACCGTCTGGACTTCGGCTGGCGCTGGCTTCGTTTCTGTCTCCGGCTTTGCTTCTACGGGACCCTTCCTGTGGAGAATTGGGAAAACAGCACTGAGATCACGGTCTGCCGTAAGCCACCCTCCAGCCAGTCCCTCAAAAGAGCACTGGACTCCAACTTCAGCTGCATGTTCGGATCACCTGGAGCCCCTGAAAATCACTGACCCTGGGCCGTGTCCCCAGAAATCCTGGTCTCCTGGGTCAGAATGTGGTGACTTTTAAAAGCACCCAAGTGGTTCTAGATGTGCAGCCAAAGCGGAGAGCCGATGAATCAGAGGAAGGCGCCCTTCTAGCCCTGGCCTGATGTGGGGGGGCTCCAGCTTTACCTGGAGTGTGGAAGTGTGTCGGGAGCAGCCTCCTCTCACCCTGCACGGCTGCTGCAGCAGCAGCTGCCCAGCTTGGTCTAAACGATGCGTGTGTTGGGCTCCCCGGTACCGATTCCAGGGGACCCTCTGCAAACCGCCTGTGCTTGCCTGTCTGTACTCCCACCGCACTGTGCTCTGCCTTTCCTGATGATGCCTCTGTGGGGCTTTCCCCTGGCAGGATAAGCAGATGCTGTTTGTTACCACGGCAGTTTTCCATGGGAGTCTGGTGAGAGCTGGAGTGGGCTGCCAGGCTCCAGGGGAGCTGAGTGGGGTTGGGTGGGCAGGGCCGTCCTTTTATTTCCCTACAGACTCAGGGTTCCTGGTGAGGGTCCCCCCTGTCACTCTGGGTGGCAGCACCCCAGCTTATCTGGGAGCAGCCAAGAAGCCTCTGTAAAAACCTCCATCTGACTCAGTCGTTCCTGGCTCCAGTCAGTCCCGGGAGTGAGAAGCTGGTCTAAGGGCGCACCAGAGGAGGCTCAGACTTCAGGCCCAGCTGGTGCCCCTGCACGCTGGCCTCACATTTAAGAAACCTGTACACTGAAGGACCTGGCCTTGAACTTGGGAAACCCGGCCCTCTTTCAGGGCTTGAGAGCTTGAGTCTCCTGAGTCACTCGGGGCAGGAGCAGCAGAAGCAGGTGGGTTGGGTGTGTGGGTTTCCGGGCTGGGGTGTCTTGGGGGCTTCTGGATCAGATCCTACCCACCCCCCGCCAAGCCTCAGGGTCTGCCTCTTCACTGCCTGCACCACGGTGCCATGCTGGTGGGAACTTGGCCTTGGCCCTGGATGACACCCCGCCCGTGGGCCCTAGGGTGGCCGATCAGGGCACCGTGGCCTCCTTAGCTCACTTCCCAAGCTATGCTCATCAGCGACCCAAATGCAAGGGCTCCTCAAGGGACAAGAGATGCCACCGCTAGGATGATAAGGATAAGACGTAATTAACACGGCCTAATTAGTCAGCAGGCGGCTGCCTGCCTGTCGCCCGCTCTCTGCCTTGGCCCAGCCCCTGGCTGACGGTCGCCTCCGAGAAGCCCTGGATGAGGCTGCAGACACAGCTAACAAGGACACAGCACAGACGCACACCACCACGGACACCACCCGAAGACAGCGGACAGAGAGAGGCCGTACTCGGTCTTGGCTGGTGCAGGCGGAAGAGCGCCGTCGGCCGTGGAAGGAGCAAGCTCAGAGGCTTGTCCACCGGCCCCAGCGGCGGGAGCAGGAGAGCCCAGGGCTGCAAAAACATCCTTGGCAAGGTCAATATCTGGGGTCTTGAAGGTCCCTTCGTCCGTTTTAAAGTCCTCGCCCTGGGCAGGGTTTGTGGTGCTGACGGAGGCCGCCTCGCTCTTCGGGCTGGCGAGGGCCCTGGCGGCCTCGGGTGGGCTCTTCGAGGCGCCCGGCTGGGTGGGCTCGGGGTCCGGACCTTTGGTGCCGGGAGCCTCCTGCTTGGCCTGGGGGGCTTCCGGGGCGGGGGCCGTCGGGGCTGCTGCCAGGGGACTGGCTGCCGACGGGGAGACGGCCTTGCTGGCTGGAGGGGCCTTGGGGGCCTCGCCCGAGCTGGCCGGGGCGCTGGGGCTGAGCACGGCCCCCTGGTTGGCCAGCACGCTAGAGGACAGGTTGCTGGCGGCCGGGGCCGGGGCGGGAGGGTCGCTCAGGTCAACGAGGGGTGCGATCTTGGGGGCCGGGGCCGGGGCCGGGGAGGCGGCAGAGACGCCGGACCCCTTGGACGGGGTGGCCTGGCCGGCGGGCACAGAGTTTGAATCAGGGGTGGCTGCGACCGGGGGGGCGATACTGGAGGTCAGGGTGGTGGTCTCACTGGTGGGGCTGTTCTGAGCAGTGGCAAAGGTTTCGGTGATAGTGTCAGAGTTAGCGGTGACGGTGGTGACAGAAGGCAGCATGTCCTCGACAGTGGCTGTGGTGTCAGCAGGCAGCCTGCGGGGAGGACAGGAAGTAGAAGAGATAGACGATGAAGCTGAGACAGACAGAGAAGCTAAGACAGGGCGGAGGCCAAGGCGGGGGCCGAGGGCGGGCATGCGGGGACGCACAGGCAAGACACAGGCCCAGAGAGAGAGGAGGGCGCGGGAGGCAGCACAGGCCCGGGTGGGCAGAAGAGGACACAGGAGACAACAGAGAACGTGGCACCTGGCGGGGGCCTCTCGCCTTCCTCCCTGCCGACTCCCCGCCGCCTGCCTGGGGCTGCCTGTACCTACATCTGCAGCGGGCCTTGCAGAGCTCTGCTCACGCCCCTGCCCGGGGAGAGGCCAGCTGAGCTCAGCGTCCACCACCGCAGGCATCTGAGGTTCCTGGGGAATCGGGCCCAGCCGCCCCACAGAGAGGGGTTCCGCGTGGCCCCTCAGGGCTGGGGCGCTGTCCAGCCAGAGATTCTGCGCTTCCATCAAACTCCACTCCCTTCAAACCCACGGTACCCACGACAGCCTGGCATTCATGACACCCAAAGCTGGACGCGCCTGCTGACTGAGGGTCCTCAAGGTTTAAGAGACCAGCAGGGCCAGGCTTTTCTAGGTTCCCAGCTTCCCTCACCCGTTTAGGAAGAAAGGCAGAAAACCCTAAAATTCTTGGAAATCCTAAACAGAATCTGCTAAGCTCTCTCAGTGACGTTTTGTCTCCTTGAGTCATTTCCGGGGTGTGCGTGTGTGTGTGTGACCTGGGCCCAGGGTCTAGGGATCCCACTGATGCACAGAGCTCTTTAAGGTCACCCACAGTCACCCAGATAGGACCACGAATGCCTCCTCTCTGAGGAGAGTGGGATCAGGCATTCCTGGCCCAGGACTCCAGAATTCTGGCCGGTGATGCCGGGCCCGGAGTCGCCAGCGGGAAGCGCGGAGGTGTGGGTAGGGCGCTGAGGCGGGTGTGGGGCTCTGCCAGGGGGGGCCCGGCCCCACCCGCCCACGTACTCGGGCTCCGTCAGCGGCGTGGTCTCATTGGGCTCCGTGTGTTTCCCTCCGTCGTGGTTCGGGGTCCGCTCCTCCTCTGTTCGCACCTCCACAATGGGCTCCTTGGACTCGTCTTTCCTGTGGAGAGAGCGCCGCTGGTTCCATCCCGGGGAGCTGGGGGAGGCAGGGGGCTCCCAGGGAAGCCAGCCACACTCGGGTACCTGCGCCCAGCCCCAGGCTGGCGGGGGGGCGGTGCATCCAGAGCCAGAGCCCAGGGCTGTATCTCAGCCCCCGTTCCTGCCAGCTGCGTGACCCTAGGCACCTCATCTGCTCACCCATGCCTGTGTCCTCAGCTGTAAATGCGGCAAGTACAGTCTCTACTTGCCTAGATGTTTGAACATTAACTGAGACAATGAATATAAAGTATTGAGGAAAGCACCTGGCACAGATTAGTGCTCAAGTCATCTATGTGTGTATACACGGTAAATACGTATATGCATACCTATGTGTATATGTAAGAATGAACAAGTATATCATGTACGTACAAGTGTAAGTATATATAAGTATACACAAGTCTATGATGCATGTATATATATAAGTATATATAAGGATGTGCATATTTAAGTATATGTACATATATATACATTTAGGTAAAAATGTACATGAACACCTGAGTATATACATGTATATGATACATATATAAGTATATGTATATGTAAGTTTGCACATGTACCTCTATTTGCAAGTATATGTAAACATGCACACATATATGTATATGTAAGTATGTACACGGATATGCGTGTATAAGAATGTGCACATGTAAGTACACACATGTATACGTGTGTGTCTACCTATATGGACTTCCATGGTGGCACAATGGTAAAGAATCCCCCTGCCAATGCAGGAGACTCGGGTTCAATCCCTGGGTTGGTAAGATTCCCTGGAGAAGGGAATGGCAACCCACTCCAGTGCTCTTGCCTGGAGAATCTCCCACAGAGGAGCCTGGTGGGCGACAGTCCACGGGGTCGCAAAATAGTTGGACATGATTCAACTTCCTAAGAGACTAAACAAAAACAATGTATGTGTATATGATGCATCTACATGCACATACTGTAGTACACGTATGTGATGTATGTGTATGCAAGTACAAACACATATGTGTATGAGTAAGCATGTATATTGGAGAAGGCAATGGCAACCCACTCCAGTGTTCTTGCCTGGAAGATCCCATGGACGGAGGAGCCTGGTGGGCTGCCGTCTATGGGGTCACACAGAGTCGGACACGACTGAAGTGACTTAGCAGCAGCAAGCATGTATATGATGCATGTAATAGTATATGTGTATGCACACGTATGTGTATACACAGTGCCTGGCATGGGATGGTGCTGACAACCTATTGCCTTGCTCTGTCCTTTCTGACCTTGCTCCGGCTCAGCCCTGCCTGCCAACAGTCTGTGAGGTTTCCTCTATTTGGCTCAAGATCTGTTTCTCCACAGATGCTGGAGCAGAGTTTCTGTGTGGATCGTCCTCCAGGAGGACAGGCATTTTCATCTGTTTTGCTCACTGCGCTCCCTAGCACTGGGCGACGGCGCATGCCCACAGCAGCTGCTGCTCCGTAAATATCTGGTGAGTGACGGAGGCATGGATGGCGACAAGGCAAGTGGGTCTCTCCACGGCAGCTCCCCTCCAGGCTAGGCTCTGACCACACCCCTCATTTTGATCTGCATAGGGAATCTCTATGAGATTCTAGATGTGGGGTTGGGTTCAGGTGTCTGCTTTTAACATTTCTCTAAGGCCTTGCTTCCCTTGGGGCTTGCAATGGGAAGGCTGAGGTGGCTCCCTGACGGGGGCCCCAGCCTGCGTGCTTAGCGGAGGGTGGGGGGGCAGGTCTGCACTCACGAGAAGGCGGCTTTGCCCTCCTCCATGTCCTTGCCCTTGGCTCCGGGCCCGGCTTTGCCACACAGGTTGACAGCGATGCACATGAGCAGGCCGCACTTGTTCAGGAAGTAGCAGGTGACGTCCACGGCCACCAGGAGCAGGACGAAGGTCACAACAAGGATGCCCACGATGGCGCCAGTGCTCAGGCCCGAGGTGGGGCTGCCGTTGGCTTGGGTGGGAGGAAGAGAGGGATGGGGGTGGTTAGTACCTGCAGATGCAAACCCGGACCTGCAGAGCAACAGCCCTGGGGGTGGGGTGGAGCCCGCTGGACGGCCACGGCATTTGTGTCCAGAGTGCCACCGTCCCTGGGCCTTCTGGGGGTTGAGACATCAGGGTCTCTTCCTATCTTCAAGACAGAGGAGTGGCAGCCTGCTCTCAGACCAGGGGACGGGGCATGAGGGAGCCACCAGCCCGGACAGGAGCCCAGACTCGCATCACGTCTCTGCCTCTGGTCTCAGCCTGCACTCGGCTGGTCTCCCCGGGAGCCCTGGGAGCTGCCCGGGACAGGGTCCCAGATAGGGGCAGAGGGTCTCAGATGGGGGAGTGGAGGGTCCCCAGGGCTCCTTTTGGGCTTGTGGGGATGTCGGGGACAAGATGCCCCGTGCCTTCCTGCTCTTTAGAATTGCTCCAGAGGATCTCGACTTTGGACCACATCTTCCTTCACTGCACTAGGAAGATGGATTGAAGCCCCCGTGCTCTGGAGACATGGGGGTCTCCCCAGGCCCACTGGGCAAGGTAGAAGGTCTGGGAATACTCACCATCTGGGAGCCAGGCCCGCTTGGATTAGACTTCTGGAAACCCAGCAGACTCACCCAGAGAAACACTCCCGCAATGGCAGGCCCACTCACACGGGACACGTGCCCACCACAAGACAAACACATCATCTCACAGTCGAGCAATGCCCAGCATCCCTGCTCTGGCTGGACCCACTCGAATGACCACCTCTGTGTCTTACTCCCTGGCATCCCCCTAGAATACTCCAGGGCCCTGGGCTACTTGTGGTGTCACGGAAGGACCCCAGGCTCAGCTCCAGAGCACCTCCTGTGGTTTGTGCTAGGTGCCTGCGGTGAACCCCGGATTGCCTGGGGGTTCCCACCAGCTTCAGAAAGGCAGAGGCTGTGCTGGGGGGAAGCAAGGGCCCATGCAGAGCTCTGTGGAAGCCAGTGTGGAACCATGGCCTCAGACTGAAAAGTCTGTTTCACTTTCCTCTTCTGGGAGGACAGGGTTCCAGAAGGACAGCAGCATCATCCCACCACCAGACCTTGTCTGAAGCTTCCTGTGTCCTCCAGACCAACTGGGATGACCCGTCTGTGGACCGGAGGCAGGAACTGTGGCCAACACAACCTGGGTCTCCCGAGGCCTTTGCCTGGGGGGCTGCCGGCCACATCACAAGCCAGTTCACGGAAGGAACAGGTAACCCAGGGTGATGGAGATGGAACACATCCTCTTTCTGCACGTGGTCTGTGTTCCTGGGTCTGTGTTCCTGTGTCCCAGAGCCCTGATTAGGCACGGTGGGGCTCCTTTAACAGCTGTCCCATCCTGATGGTCCTTATTTCTAACTTCAGTTCAGGGTCTGGGCCACCAGTCAAGCAGCTAAGAGATGACCACTGACAACCTACTTTCTGCACCAGAGGAGCCGCCTAGGATCTTGAATATTTTGGTCTCCTTTGCTTCCCAGCCCCTCGCCAGGCTCTCCCACTGGCCCCTTTCAACCCAGGACTGAAGACACGGCCTATTTCTCAGGAAGACCCGAGTCTGGCGACTGCCTCCACGCTCAGGGCATCCAGCTCTGGTCACTCTGTCTCTAGGCTTCAGCAGCAGGAAATTGACCTTGGGTTCCTATGGTCACTTAGAGTTGATCTCCCCAGCACCACACCGTCCACTCTACCTCTCCAAGGGCTCACACATCCACACACAAAAGGAAAGAAACAGCAGTGCAGGCCTTGCTGGTCTTCAGAATCCCAAAGTTGCTTCCCCGAACAAGAAGAAATAACGGCCTTGGGTTTCCTCCCCACCCCGTGACTCAGGGCTGGAGCCCACTGTGGTTTCCTGACCTCTGTACCCAATAGGTGTTAACTGCCTACTTCCTGCAGAAGGAGCCTAAGGTATTACTGCAGGGAAAGAATGTCTGTACTTTTGGACTCAAAGGCCCTAACACCATGTTCTGAGGTTGATACACAAATATAGTTTTAGGGGACTAGTCACGTCTCTAAGGAAGGAAAACAAACCACCGCAAAGTGGTCTGTGTGGGAGAGGCAGCCATTATCCACCCATGCCCTGGGCTCAGCAGACCCTCTGGAGGGCTGCATGGCTTGGAAGGCCAAGGCCAACATCACGAGACGTTTGGGGAAGGGCCAGGAGGGCAATAAGACTGATATAAAACAGAAGGCAGGGTAAGAGGTCTTCCCTCTCATTTGACATAAGATTCAAATTGCTTTCCCTGGTCTAATAGGTCCCATACATGCCGTGGACTCTCCCACGCCTCTGACCGTCATAACTCAGGGCACTTTCTACCCGTATCTACCACATTACTCTGTTTTATTCCCTTCTTGACTTTACAGGTGACTTAGTGGTAAGGAATCTGCCTGCAATTCAGGAGACGTGGGTTCAATCCCTGGATCAGGAAGATTCCCCTGGAGAAAGAAATGGCAACCTACTCCAGTATTCTTGCCTGGAAAATCCCATGAACAGAGAAGCCTGCTGGGCTACAGTCCATGGGGTCACAAAAAGTTTGAGACACAGCGACCAAACAACAATTTAGTGACTAAACAACAATTCCCTTCTTACTACTATTTCCATCTGCCATTTTCTGTTCATTGACATGAACAGATTTTTTTTTTTTCCCCACACCGTGCAGCATGCAGAATCCTGGTTCCTGGACCAAGGATTGAACCCACACTCCCTGCAGTGGAAGTACTGAGTCTTAACCACTGGACGACCAGGGAAATCCCCATTGATGGGCTGTTTATGTGGCTGCCCCACCCTCTAGAATAACCTAGCAGGCACATTTGTCTCTGAGTATCTCGTCTCCCCGGAAAGTAACACAACTCAACTTACAAGAAATGTTTACAGAATATTTGCTGCACCATAAATGAGCAGTGTTTAGCCTTGGAGATGAGAACTCTGCCTCCAAATACTTAAAGATATGTCACGAGAAGGAAGAGGTAGTCTCAACAAGGGCCCCCAGTGGATGGAAATAAAGGGGGTGGCAGGCAAACTTCAGCTCATATGAGAAAGAACTAGCAAATAAGAGGTCTTCAGACATGGTATGAGCTGCCTCGGAAGATGAGCTCCCTGTTGCCAGAGGCATTAAGCAGAGGCTGGAAGACCCCCTGGTCAGGATGCTATATCGCTTTGGCTGAGGTTCCCGCACTGGGCAGAGCCTGGGATAGAAGATGTTTTCAAGCACTCTTTAACTCTAAGAGCCTGTCATTGCACGCTAGATGTCCTACAGTTCTCAGCAAAGGACGCTTCTCCTGCTAAGTCGCTTCAGTCGTGTCTGACTCTTTGGGACCCCAAGGACTGTAGCCCGCCAGGCTCCTCTGTCCAGGGGGATTCTTTAGCAAGAATACTGGAGTGGGTTGCCAAGCCCTCCTCCAGGGGATCTTCCCTACCCGGGGATCAAACCTGT
The DNA here is from genome assembly GCF_963930625.1 of Muntiacus reevesi. Classification (NCBI taxonomy): domain Eukaryota; kingdom Metazoa; phylum Chordata; class Mammalia; order Artiodactyla; family Cervidae; genus Muntiacus; species Muntiacus reevesi. Next base: position 67,821,065 of record NC_089257.1, read on the forward strand.
GTCTCTTATGTTTCCTGCATTGGCAGGTGGGTTCTTCATCACTAGCACCACCTGGGAAGGCCTCCAGCACAGGATATAGGTTGCTTAATGTCCATTTCCTCCACAGTGTGTACCACGTGGGACTTTTTCCTGTAAGACCGAAACACTTAGTCGGTCCCATCTTTATTCACAGATTCTTGTGATTTTTATCTCTAGTTGAAAAATAAATACCTTTTAGCATAATGTTTCTCCACTTGCAGCAAAATTCCTGGGGTGCTTTGTGAAGAATTCAGATTCGGGGGTTCCCCCATTCTAGGAAATCAGAATCTCTGGGGTGAGGCTCAGGCTCAGGACTTGATCAAGCATCCCAGGGATTCTTATGCAACTAAGAGCTTGAGGACCACTGTTTTCTAGGTTTTTCTCATCCTTGCATTATGATGAGTAACAGTTGTTCCTATGACTCACCACTCAAGGATGAGCTGTGTAATCTTACCTGGTAGCCTTGACATTACTGATGTATTTGAAGGATGGAAAGAGAGCAAAGACTTGTCCCCAAGGGATCACTCACTTTACCACTAAGAATCTAGACTTACAGAGGAAGTGAGGTGTCCCTCAAGCTGAAGAAAGGGTATGTGGTGCTTTTGCAAAAAAACGTACATAAAGGCTCTTTTTTGTTGTTTTAGTCACTAAGTTGTGTCCGGCTCTTTTCAACCCCATGGACTACAGCCTGCCAGGCTCCTCTGTCCGTGGGATTTCCCAGATGAGAATATTGGAGTGAGTTGCCTTGCCTCACTTCAGGGGATTTTCCCAACCCAGAGATAGAGCCTGAGTCCCTTACATTCGCCTGCATTGGCAAGTGGAATATTTACTACCGTGCAACATGGCAAGCAAATAAAAGACAAACTGGGAATGGAAATGAAAGAGTATCCAAGTCAAGCCAACATTCTTTACCTCTCGGTGGCCTTTACTGAATTTTTCAGTTCAGGAAACCAGAAGGACAAAGGTTATCTCCTACATATTGCTTAACATTTTACAAAAGGAAAAAGAAAACAACTTCTGAGGTCTTTTCGTGACCTTCCCCTGACCTCTCTGGATACAAAGAGTGCCTCCGGGGACCAATTTCTCCACAACCTCTGGGCTCTGAGCTGCCCTGAACCTTGAGGCTATGATGTAGGGCTGCTCAGCGGCTGTGGTTCCTGGCCTGGGGGGCATCGGTACTGAACAGGGACCTGGCTTGCCCAAGACTGAGACGTCCAAGTGCCCACGCTCTTAAATGCCGCAAAACGAGAAGGCAGTCTCAGCCCTGGCAGATGACCCCCGGGCCGCAGTCACTGTGCCCCAGGACGGCAGTGCAGAAAGACGTGCCTGTCTCCCTCCTCTGACTCTCGGGAACCTCATTGAGCTGAGGTTCCAGTTTCCTCCTGAACACCTTACTTGTCTGCTTGTTCCTTCCCGGAGTCTGCTGAACAGATGGCTAGGTCTCGGGGCTTTAAGGAGGCATCCAAATAAGTGTGATTATAAACAGAGTAGGGTCTGCAAATGAGCCCCTTCTCTCCGATTCTCTCTGTCACCAGGTCACTCTGTGCAGCCTTTGATATGAAGTTGTAAAGGGAGCCGTGAAATCGAGAGAACGTGCAACAGAGTAATGTATCTGGTGGCTCAGAGCGTGCCTCTGACCCCAAGGTGACCTTCTCGGCTCTGCAAGGACACTTTCCCCTCCCCGTCTCCTGGGGGAAAGTCCAAGGAGGCAGGACCCCACACAGCAGCTCTGACTTAGGAGAGCTAAGAAAACCTAGCAGGGAAAAGCGACTCCAGCAGCTAGACTTCCACTCAGCAGGCTGCAAGTCTGGGGTCCCATTTAAATGGTTCTCTGGGGATCAAAGTAATCTGTGGGTCCCTGTGAGTGGAGGTGAAGGACTCTGGCAGAATACACCATTATCAAATAAAATCCAAACACACTGGTGAGTTCACATGAACTGTTATTTCCTTTAATAATGCAAAGGTGTAAACTTCATCAAGGCCTTGCTGATTATCTGCACAACAATGTTAGCATTCTTATTAGTAGAAAAACGTCATCCAAACCTGCCGTATAAATACTCCAAAAATGAGCAGAGAAGCCCTGCGGCGTGTGGAGCGTGGGCAGCGCTGAGCCGGGGCGGGAGTGGCTGAGCGGGGTGGTGAGCGTGCCCTCCTGCAGAGGGAGCCGTCTCAGGGGCTGGGGGCTGCAGCCACTGTGAGAGAACTCAGCGTCTGGTGGGGTGGGTTGCCCAAATGCTGCCCCCCGAAGGGCATTCCTTACAAACCATGAACCTGTAAGAATGGGCCCAATGCAAGGATGCCGGAGTTGCTTCAGCTGGGGTCTGCCTGGCCCAGATGAGCTGAGGGGACAGGTTCATGGACGTCAGGCTTTCCCACACTTTGGGCCAGATCCCTGCAGTCCCCTCAGAAACACTGGCTCGAGTCCTCACCTATGGGACTGGGATGGGCCCTCCTGGGCGAATATGTGACTTCCGCCCAAGAGGATATCAAGAGCAGGAGCCAGTGATGGGCCACTGTGTGAGGATCACCTCGTCCTCCTTTGCCCTCCGGATGGCGCTGGATTCTATGCTGGGCCTAGAGGCATGCAGGCCTGTTTGCAATCCTCTCCTTGTGCCTAAGAGCCGTGTCTGCTCCTGCTGCCCCGGTGGGACTGGAGGTGGAGGACCCCAGGGGAGAGGTTTGTGGTGGGGCTGCAGGCCGACGGGGCTGGGGCGAGAGGCGCTGCCCGGCCTCGCCGACGGGCAGTGTGGGGCCTCCGGTGTCTGCACGTGACCCTCTAAACTGCCAGCGCCAAGGACACGGGCCTGTTTGTGCCCAGCGACTTGGGCAGCGTCGCCCCGAAGATCATAGGCTCACAGTTGGCTTCCCAAAGGGAAAGGCTAGTCTTCAAAAATTAAAAAACAACAGAACTGAAAATTAAAGGAACCAAACAGAACAAAAACCAAACTTCTGTGGAGATGCTCAGAGATGAGATACGTGGAATGGTATGTGACCACAAGAAGGACCCCCGAGCACAGACACGGATGCTACGACTGGACTGGCGTCTCCACGGGGACTGTAATGAACACGCCCCACTTCCTCTTGTGGGCACGTGGGGGATGGGGTGTACCCCCAACAACAGGAGCAGCTGGCTCCTACCAAAATTTGCAACTTGTCACTGAAGCCACTGACCGATGGGGTGGTGGTGGGGTGGGCTTAGCGACACTCTGGAAATGGGACAGGCTTGCTGAGCTCTGATTCACTGATGCTCAGGGCTGGCCCCGCCTTCAGCTCTGCTGAGCGTGTGTGGGGAGGGGCTGCGACTCAGGCCAGGTTCACAGCGGATGCTTCCGATGTGGGGGACTGATGCTTAGGCAGTAGGGTGGGTCACAGCTGGACCACATCCGCTGAGACACGAGGTCCGTGGCTGATCTTTAGCCGGGCAGCAGGAGTCACCCCAAATGGGAGACACGACCTTCCAGAGCCCACAGGTGTTGGGCACATCCTAAAGAGCGTCAGGTGCTGGTTATAATACCAGGACCAAAGCGCCTCCCAGAATGTTGGATCAGCCCCAGAAAATACCTGATTAAATCGGAGTTCGTCCACTGCCTGGGCAACAGGGTGACTGAACTGTGCCCATCTGATCAGCAAAATGCTCTGGTGGATTGCAGTGGGCTTACCACGGGCACTGGATGTAAGCAAAGCCAACTACTTACTGAAGGGCAGAGGAGGCGCACGGGGTTAGAGTGGGCACAGGGGGTGGTCTTAACTGTCTGACGCAAGCTCTAGAGGGTACCTAGAAACCTTGCTCTGCTGCCTCATCTTCAGGTAAGAACCAAAAATTCGACCAGTAGCAGACGTGTAAAGACTTGTCTGTAAGTTTTTACGGACAAGGTTTTTACGTGTAAAAACCTAGCGTAATGCTTTTTATACATACAGGGTCTAAAGAAAAGAGCTCGCAATATTTTTGTACTCTACGAAAAAAGGGGCAAACTCCGTATGAAGTGGCGCAAACGTATCTGTGGGTGGGAATAATATATCCGGAGGTCCAGCTTGTTTTCAATTGCCAAACCTTCCTCTTCCACAGAGAACTTGTTGGCATGGCCATGGCAGTCCTGATAGATTCTTCCAAAGCGGTGGGGGGGAGGCACTGATCATTTTCATAGGAACTGGGCTTTTTAAGCAAATTTAGATTTTTGTGTGTGTGTGTTCAAGTTCCTAACAGAGCAAGAGAAGAGTCACTGCAGAGAAAAGCAATGAGACAAAGGTGTAGGATGCGGAGGAGCCTCCCAAGGTCGCTGGAGGTGCCAAGCAATGGGTCCCCAGAGAGAATGTGGTTGTTTAAAAACAAATGTGGCAGTGCGGATGTCCCAGTGACGTCCAAGGTGGTATGTGTGACGACAGACACAGGAAGGGAGTGGGGAGGAGGAAAGAGGAGGAAGAGACAGAAACAGAGAAAAAAAAATAGATAAAAAGAAAAAAAATTAGGTCAAATACAGAGAACGCAAGAATCCAAGGTTAATTCAACTTTGTAAATTAAGCTGACAAAGGTTAGAGGACTGAGTTCAGTGCGGTATTATCACCATAAGGCCAGTTCCGCAGCTCAGCAAGGCCACAAGCAGCACAGCAGGGTGAATTCGGGGGTTAGGGGTCAGCGAGCAAATGAAATTCAAGTGAGAGAACAGAAGCCTCCACAGTCAAGTATAGGAGTCTGATTAGGAAAGTGTTACCTTTGATAAGGGAGGTCTCTAAGGTATAGACAGGAGCCTTCGGGTCTAGAGCTTTTGACACGTGGGGACAGAGATATATCTGATCACTGTACTATGGGAAACAAACTGAACACAGGCACGGGGCTGACTTCTCAGCAAAACATCGGCCTCTTCTTCCTGCGGCACAAGCCCACCCCACGCCTGGCAGTCTTAAAGGGGACCTGGTTCTGCACCTCTCACCTCCAGCGCCCGCTGACCACAGAATTCCACCATCAACGTACATCTCGTAATTCAGAGGCTTTATCCGCAGGTCCCAGAGAAGTCTTAACCAGGAAAGCTCTTGCTAAGACCTGTGCAGTAGAGCTTGGGGGCCTGGTGGGCGAGGTGAGCAGTCCCTCCTCTCCTTTAACTGGGCACCTGGGAGATTAGCCAGAAGGGCTCTGACCACGCCATGGGCAGGACTCAGGGGGAACTGGTCTCCCCAGAATTTCTGCATCTGAAACACAGTGGCCCCAACTTCTTCAACCCCAAGAGCTGATGCCGCTGGCAGTACCCCATCTGGGGACCCACCCAGCATGTCGGAATCACCGCCTATGGAGTCTTACCCGAGGAAATAGATGCCAGCAGGACTGTTTCACTGCAAAGGAATCACTTGGGCTTCTCACTCCCCCAGCTCCTAAGTGCCCCATAAGAGCCGAGCGGATCTGGACACGCCCACCAGACAGTCGATATCAGGGAAAAACTGACCCAAGAATGCAGAGACAGAAAGGGCAGAGGACAGACAGGGCACCTCCGTTCGGACAGCCTGCGAAGCAGTGAGGAGAACCATCGCTTGCAGTCACACCCAGATGCCGCGGCATCATCACAGACCACGTGACCAGTGCCTGCAGAGACACGCCCGCCCTAGCCTATGCTGTGGGGTCTCCCTGCCAACACAGAGGGGAGGACCATGGACGCTTCTCATCTATGGCCGCCAACTTCCTGGGGGCCTGCACACGTCTCTCAGACACACATACACACACACGTATAACCAACCATCGGGGAATCACACACTGATCTCATTTTTCAGCTGCTCAACTAACCCAGTGCCACACACACAGCCCTTTGTCACTACTGTGACATGTCCCTTCTGGCCTCTCTCCCACTGGGATAAGCGATCATGACCACTGAGCTGAGAGCTAGGGGGCAAGCACTCTGGACAGAACAGACATGACGGCGGCCAAATGAAAGCCACCAGGAGGTTGGGGCATCTTCCTATCAAACTTGGATGCTGCAGAGAGTTTTTGGGGCTCCCTCTACTAAACTGCAGCTGTGTGTTCTATGCCCACCTCTCCTGTCTGTGGTCAGTATGTGGCTGGTCAGGAAAGCAGAGAGGGACGATGAACATCTCTTTCTGTTCCGTGGGATTTGGTCAATGAGTCTGGCCATCAGCAGCAAGGTAGCTGGGCCAGAAAGCAGAACTCTCAGTTTATTCCCACACTTGATTTGGTCCCGGATCCCTAGAGATGGATCTGCATCTCCTGGGAGAGATGCATCTCCCATCCTGGTCTCTAGCAGACTGGACTGCCTTTCACAGATGGGGATTTCCAGCATCTACGTTCTCCACTTGATCTGTTTCAAGTGGCTCCATTTAATCTTTGTGTCAATTGTGAGGCTCTTGGCAGAGAGGATTTTTAACTAACTGGGCACCATCTGTTCCTTCTCTTGGGCTCCCCACAGAAAGGAGAATCTGGACCACGGTGGTGCAGGTAAGCAAGCATCAGACAGAAAGCGCTTAAAAACAGGTTCGTGGTCCTTATATGAAATGGTAGATAGCAGATAAGGTCTCAGAAAAGGATTCTTCCTCAAACAGCATCCAAAGCTTGGCTGGAGCTGGGGCCTTTCCCACCCGAGGGGTTCCCATGGACTGGCTTACCATCAGTCCTCCAAGGCTGATGGAGGACACAGGACCTTCACCCAGGAAGCTTGCCCAAGCCTTCCTGGGGGTCCAGTCCGGCTCAACCTACTGCATAGCTCGGTACAAAGCAAAACTAAGCTCTGCATGGGCAACCAATCATGAGGATGGCCGTAAGCAAGCGAGTTGTCAGGGGCTATTCAGGCACATTAGGAGGTGCGGTGCTTGTGCATTAATTCGAAGCAGGAAACTCGCAGAGAGCAGAGGTGTCATACCTGGGATGGCTGTGGGCTGGGCCGAGGTCCTGAACACAAAGTGCGCCGCCTTGGACTTGCCCTGCTGGTTCTCGGCCACCACATAGACCTCGTACTCGGCATTCCAGTCCAGGGACTTGAGCATGACGTGGTCACTGCCAGATGGGAGCCTGATCTCTGGTTTCCACTCGGAGGAGAGCTTCTGGGAGAAACCGGCAAGAAAGATACAAGACACCAGAAAGCTTTAGGTGAAACAGCTGGTGAGACCAGCCCACAGGAGGAATGTAAGGGAGTCACTAAATATTGGGGCAAAATAAATAAAATAAAAACCAGTGGTAGGGCATAGTTTTTATTCTTTAGTAGCTTGAAAAACCTGAAAGTAAATGATCCTGCAGGTCAGAAGGTCAACTTTGGGGGCTTGCAAATAAAAACAGTGGCAGAGTGCCAGTGTGGCATGGGGCCAACCCTTCGATGCCCTGTCTGTTACCTTGAGGGCGTGCAGGGACCCAGGCTACACTCTGGAATGCTGGGCACATGTCCTAAGGATGCATGTGTGCTCAGCCACTCAGTCGTGTCTGACTCTTTGCGACCCAATGGAGCCTCCCAGGCTCCTCTGTCCATGGGATTCTGCAGGCAAGAATACTGGAGTGGATTGCCATGCCCTTCTCCAGGGGATCTTCCTGACCCAGGGATCGAACTTGAGGTTCTTAGGCCTCCTCCACTGGCAGGCGGGAAGCCCCATCCTAAGGGTGACCTAGAGGATAATCCGACAACTGTGATTCTTGTCCTGTTTTAGAATGTGGGTCACACTCAGGTGTGTGTTCACCTGCCTGACATGGGAGCACGGCACAGATTCCACTTTTATGAAAAGCATTAAAAACTATCAGTTATGGAGCACCCGCTGCATACCAGGGCCTGGACTGAAGGCTTTCTACACATTTTCTCACTGCATCCCTACAATAAACATGCGGGGGCTTTGGCCAGGTCCTTACTAAAGCTGACGATGGGGAAGGGGGAGAGAGAAAGGGTGACTTCCCAATTGTCCAGAGGCAACTGAGCTGCGGGCAAGTGCCTCTGGGCCCAAGTGGGGATGTATCCTCTCACAGGAGGGAGCGGGACACACACATGCTGCGGGGAACAGGGTTTCTCTGTTCCATGCAGTGTGACCTGGCCTCTGAGACTGCAGCTGGAGGTGTTGCTGGGGGTGTGGCTGTCAGGTCCAAGGCAGGGGCGCCTGCAGCGGCCAGCAGAGCACTCCCAGGACACAATTTCCGGCATAAAGCTGGAGTTAGAGGGGACCCCCTTTTCGCGAACATTATTTCCAGTCCTATCATACACATCTGCCGGTGAATTTGTTCTGGGTGGGAGGGCTTGACACATGTCTGCTGGATGATGGGCTGCTCCTGAGAAGAGCAGAACATGCTAGCAGTGTCCTCTGGAAGGTGAGCTAGCCTATGGCTGAGGCTGGAGGAAGTTACATTACAGGAAAGCCAGCCATCTTCCAGGCAAAATGTTTTGTACCAGCCAGAGATGCCTTTAGGGTCATGTTAGCACACGTGTCGTGGCCACAATAGTGTGGGGAAGATGCTGGAAGTGGGGCTCACAACCTCTGAGTCTAACAGAAAGCCAGGTTACCTGCCTAGGGCCCTAAGTTAGTTCCTGAGAGAGTGAGCACGCATCCCATTTTAATGTAAAAACAAAGAAATTCAACTGTTTGTCTTTTGTCCTCTTTCTCTGAAAGGCTTCTTTCCTTGGCTAACATCATTGCAAAAGAGACAGCCAGAATATAAAGCAAGTATTATGTTACATAATAAATATTAATAATGTATAATAATTAAAATATTTAGCAACAATTGGGATTTTGAGGTGAAAGAGAGAGGATGGTTAAGGTTGTCAAAGCCTAACACATCCCAGGGTTTTGCCCCGGCTGTCTTTTTAAAGCAGATCTGCCCGGTACTGCCAAAATGACCCTTCTGGAACATTGACATCTGATGGGACCTTGTATGGAAGTATTTCCTGAACCAGCCTGCATGGTAGCAGTGGCTATTACAGTTACCAAGTATAGAGTTTTCCCAGTGTCAGGCATATTTCAGGTTCGTTGCTTGCACTCTAACCAAGCTTTACAACAACTCGATAAGCTACCCCCATTTTACCAATGGAGAAATGGAGGTGATGGACCATTGGGTGACCAACTTGGGGCACAGGCTACTAAGTGATAAGGCTGGAACTGGATTCCTTGTCTGTCTGGGCCACATCAGCCCAACAAGTGCCAGAGGCATCCCCCACCACACTGTCCCCTTCCAGCGGCTTCCATGGGGCCACCTGCTTGGTCCTCGTATCCTATTCCACATCGAGGACATCACAGGGACCTCTCAGCCAGTGATGCCTCTGGGCCAGGTCTTACAGAAGTCAACTGAGGCTCCTCCCCCACGTCAGGCTCCAACCCGGCCTTGCAGTAAAGTCGGAGGGGGCTGAGTGACTGACAGGCAGCCCAGCGGCTGGGACGTGTTCCCAAGGTGGCGTTGTGGGGGCTCTGTGCTGCACTGACTCTCTGCAAACCTAACCAGGTTAGGGCTCCCACGGTGCTTCTGTGGGGGCTGATCAAAAGGCAGAGAGGGAGTTAAGTCAAACTTTTTGGAAAAAGCCTTTCTTGCGTGCTATTTGAAGAAAGAAAACTCCACTCAGCTTATTTTCTACTATCAAGAAATCCTAGCAAAAGGCTATTTGCAATGCTCAGAGGCTGTCTCTAAATCTCCCAGCAATCGGTTGTGGTTGGGAATGGTCAAGTCTCATTCTAAGACCAAAAAAAAAGAGGGGGTGAGTTTCAGTTTGGGCATTGGGGATGAAAGGTGGAATGTCAGAAATCTCTGATGGGCAGTGGGCGGACCAGGAAGAGAAAAGGCTAGGGCCAAGCTCACAGGTAGCGGCATGACCACAGGTCGGGTGGGCTACACTAGTGTGGAGGGAAATTGAGGGAAGGAGATGGTTCAGGAGCTGAGGCAGCCCAGGCCAGGGGGCTTAGACCCCCGTCTCTTCAGTCAGACAGACCTAGATTCAAACCCTGGCTGCCTGACTGTGTGAGACATGCGGTCACTAACTGCATAAACCTCACTCACTTTCTCTGTAAAGTGAGGATAACTGTTGAGATCAACTTTATACGGTTCTTGGGGGGAGAAAATGCATGTGATCATGGGCCCGCATGCCTGGCCCATAACACATTTTATCCAAGTGTGATCCAAGGTTATCAGTATGCTATTTGCAAAAAAGTACTGAATGATGGCAAAATAATTTTGTAGGAAAACCTAGGAAGCAGAAAATTCAGTCATGGGTGGGTTTATCATTACCAAAATCATTGCAGAGGTTTTATAATGGTCTCAGTGTGTTTGTCCACTCTATATATAGCACGTGTGTGCATGCATGCTCAGTCATGTCCCACTCTTTGCGACCCCAATGGACTGTGGCCTGCCAGGCTCCTTTGTCCATGGAATTTTCCAGGCAAGAATCCTGGAGCGGGTTGCCATTTCCTCTTCCAGGAGATGTTCCCAACCCAAGGGTTGAACCACCCCTGTTTCCTGTGCATCTCCTGCATTGCAGGCTGATTGTTTACTGCTGAGTCACGGGGAAAGGCCCCATATATAGCACAGTGAACTATATTCAATAACATACGATAAACCATATGGAAAAGAATATAAAAAAGGAATGTATACATGTATAACTGAATCACTGTGCTGTACAGAAATAATTAACACAACATTGTAAATCAACTATACATCATTAAAAAAATAGAGAATTGAAAAAAAAAATGGTCTCAGTGTGGCTATGACCTAAAGGCGCTAAGTCAGTCTTGGAATTTAAAACCCTAACCTGGGCCCCTGAGCCACCTGCCAGGCACAAGGGCTGCCCTGCCCCCTTGCTCTAAAGACACTGTTGGTTCAACAGGGCAGGCGTTGGGGTTGTGGGGTTGCAGGAAACCCGGGAAGGAGGCTGCTCACCGCTCGGTATTTGACCAGGTAGTGTCGGATGGGGGAGCCGCCGTCGTCTTGCTTGATCAGCTTCACCTTAATAGAGTTTCCATCCTCTCCCATCTGCCCTTCGAGCTTAGGTGCGCTGGGTTCCCCTGAAACAGCCAGGGAATTCACATGACATTTTCATCCACAAAATGAAAATCCAATCCATCAAAATGAGATGCAGTGATGGAGTGGGGCTGGACTCTTGATTTCTCAGCAATTCAGATGGTTAAAAAGCAAAACATGTAAAACTTTGAATTCTAGTTAGATGCCTCAGTCTTAACCCAAACTGAGAACGCCTTTCAGAAATGTTCGGGGAAACCACCCTCCCTCCTGGTATAGTCCTTTCACCATTTTAAAGAGAGGATTCTTTTTTTTTTTTTTTGGTTTGTCTCTTCCTGGTGCTTCCATATTCTGTTAGCTGCTCTTACAACTGCAGATTTAACTTTTATAAACCTGGTACATTTTGAGGAACAGCCTGAAATATGGGAAAATGTAGGCATTTAAGGAGAAAACTGACACCCATAAAATAATTTTTCAAAGCAGCCTATTTTTTTTTTTCCCCTGGGATATATGATCCATTCCAGGGGTCTAATTCCTAACAGGAGTGGAATGATGCTGCATTCTTGTGACCAGCTTTTGCATGAATTAAATTTTATGACTGAGATTCATTAAAAAAAAAATAACAGGTTTCCAGTTGTGATTAAGTAAAGCATGATTTGCCACAGGCAAGTTTCCTGTAAGTATTCTGCATTTATGGTGCAACTGCCTTGGTGATAATCCTTGGTGCCTTGTATTAATGGAACAATCATTAAAGTCTTTTTGTGAGAAGAGAGAGGGGAAAAAAATGTCTTCAGCATTTCTCAACAGAAAAAAGTCGATGTTTCTCTATTTTTTTTGCAGTAACACTGCGAATCCGAGGTTGAGAAGAAAGATGAGCTTGTATGTGACCAATTCTGAGGGCTAGGATGGTTCTCCTGTAAGATGCTAATTTATTTTAAGAGAAACTATTTCATTAGTGTATGTTGAAAGCCATGAGATGACAGAACATCTGTTATAAAAAGTTAAAAAGAAGATTTCAAACACTTGGGACCCTGGCACTTCTGGTGGAAACCATCTCTTGTATCTATTTCATGACCTCAGACAGATTTGCAGAGCCTATAAAACAGTTACCTTCTGGGTGGCTGGTCCTGGCTTGTTCTCTGGAAGATAGAATCTCAGACATGGGACAGAAGAGCCGGGAGAGGCTTGTCACCAGGCTTTGGACCTCATCACCCACAAGTATGTGGTTTGGTAAGGCCACCCCACCCACCCAACTCACTCAGTTACGCTGGGAACCTCATGATGGCCGAGGGGGCTGCTTTTCCCTTTGAGACCAGGAGGAACCAGAGACAAAACTGACAAGAGCCCCCTGCCACTCGGTCTGGAAGGGCCCCTGCACACCTCCTGGAAGCTCAATTAACAGGATTGCAAGGTGCACCTCTACTGGCCATGGGGCTACAAAAAGTGGCAACAGGGAGGCTGTGTAGTCTTAATGTCTGTGGGATAAAGTATTTACAAAAAGTTGTGCTTCTGATTCGCTTCCTTTAATCAGTGACTAAGGAAAAAGAAAAACAAAAAGATAAATGGGCTTCAGATAGACTTGTTCTTTTTTTACACCACTGTCTAGCCACCAGCACCAATTATTCAGTGGAAAATACTTAGAAATTCTGTTTGGATAATGTCCAGGTGTGCATGCTTTACAAATTCTTTTGGACCATTATACATCTTAGACAATAATTAATTATGCCTTATGCCCCATCATACATATCCAGTGCTAAAAAGGAGACTCTAAGAGGAGCATATTTTAGAGTAGGGATGGAAGCCTGTGTAGATTCACCGATGCTGAACAATGAAGTAGGAGATGCGGAAGAACATTACAAATTCTACTTTCTCACTGAATTGGGGTGACCCCCGCATCCTGGTTAGCTTGTGACTTTCCAGGCGCTAGCACTGCAAGTCCTTTCCCCTGGACAAACCCTTAAGTCTCAGGCGAAATGGGATGTTGGTGACCCTGGACTGAATGAAGACTTACATTAATCACAATAACTTTCTGGGTTCAGAATTGCAACACTGACTCTTTGCTTGAAGAAGGAGAGGAGGAGGTGGCATCAGTGGCCCTTCCAACACACCCTCCTGGCAAGGACCTGTCCCTCCCCCGAGACCTCCCAGGAAGGGAAAGAGAGATTATTCCATTGGGGCTGCTCGATGCCCTGAAGATCCCTTTAGAACTGAATGCTACGGAGGCCACAGTCGAGCCCAGGGGGTTTATTGCCTTGGCCAGCTCACCGCCTCAGTCTCCAGGTTTGCAAAACACCAAATGCTCCCAAGGGCTCCTTCTTATTCTGACATCACTGTGACAGTCGCTGTGCTAGGATGAATGCTCAAGAACATCCTGGGTGCGTTCATGACGCCGTAAAATATAGGACACCAAATCTAGGGTGTACAGTCAATTTTAGGGAAATGCGCCCCACGATAAACAATTCCATATCTCTTTGGCACAAGACTGCCCATTTTTCTACAAATTAAAAAAAAGTCATTTCAAAAATTCCTGGCTTTGAAAAAACAGACCCTGAAAGTCTTCAAAGACATGTGAACAAAAATCTCACCAAAGAAACCTTGTGAAAACCAAAAGCCCTAATGACCTGCTCCTACGTTTGGATTTGTTTCAGAAAAAAATATAGAGGGAATTACAGAGAAACCACTCAAAACTATACCACGGAACACAATTCTAACATCTACAGGAGTCAGAACACTATACTTAGCCATCATTTTATTTGAGTGACTACCATGGAACTCTGATATGTATTGCTTTCTCATAGAATTCAGGGCATTTTATATCATACCATATCATGTATTTATTTAATTTTTACTTTCTGGCTACACCACATGGCATGAGGGTCTTATCTCCCCGACCAGGGATCTAATGTGGTTAGATCTAACCCTGCAGTGGAAGCACAGAGTCTTAACCACTGGACCGACAGGGACATTCCTATATTACATCATTTAGAGTGCTTTAAAGATGATTTATTCATCAAATGCACATTCCATATCTATTAGGTACCATGTAGTCCATTAGGCATTTGAGTTTCAATGGTGATTAAAACAAGAGTTTGTTTGCTAAAATGAAAAAACTTACTCAATTCTTATTCAATTCTTTGAATGGTGGGGCCCTTGTACAGAAATCTAGTTTTTCCTATGACGGTGTTTCTAAAGGAAGATCCTATTGAACTAATATCATAGAGATTATGACCAACTTTATGGCCATGCAACTTGCTGTCAGTACACACAGATGTGGAAAGAGTGGTATTTGTTTAATCAGTTGCCTTATTCGTCTTCAAATGTTCATTGGGAGCCAATATTTTTAAAGATTAGAAATGGGGTGAAAGAAACGATTTCCTAAGCTCTCTGCAAAGACAGTGTTCCAGCCCTGCCTGATGAGGGACGCCAAAGAAACGGGCCTGCATTTAGGAGGCTGGCTGCTTTATTGAACACATCAAGAGAGGAAATTATTTAGAGGGTCTCAACATGCACTCTGTTCCGAGATGGTTGCTCTGATTGAAATCATTATGGGTAATTTCAGCAAAACCAATATTGTAATTATTTGTAAATGTTGGTTTGCAATTCAGCAGCAATCGGCAGGTGGCTCCGAGAAAACCCCTGGGGTTAATTATACCCTCTGAGTTTAGCTTTAACCATGAGTCAAATTTTTTCCCCCAAATATTTTACGTAAAGACTAAAACAGCGGTGTTCATAAAAATAAACCTTGTCGATAACAAACATAAAATATCAGGCAGTTCTGGTATTTTCTAGAAGAATGCAAATCATGTATGCAAGGGAAAAAAAATAAAAGAATGTACCAGAAGAATGTACCAGAGAGACCACATACAGTCAAAAATATTACTGGCAGGTCCTATAAATTCCCCTTAGAAACCATAATTGAGATGTGTATTTCTGGCCATGCAGATTGTAGGTTCTTCTTTATAATTACGGTGCTACTGGGCCCTAAAATCAGAGTCAGCTTCATGTCTTTCCCCGAATCAGCAGAAGCCCTGGGATCAGCAAACTACTGCTGGATATCTGAATCCCACAACAAAAATTCTAGCAAGCCCAGGGCCTCTGAACAGCAATTGTGAATTCTGGAAGGAAAACAATATTCTACTTCTCACTCAAAGAGCTCAAGAACCTAGAGTTGTATGTTCTGAATGAAATGCTAATTGGCTGACCAGGCTCCCTGAGACAGGCTGGACCTGGGTTCTCTCTTCACCCCTCAGACCCCCACAGGGGCCTCTGAGAAAACCCAATGATGGGCATAAGGCCTGCATGAGAATCTTTTACTATCAAAGAAGATTGCCTGGCATTAAAAATACTGTTTTCTCTGTTTATCCTAATGCCTGTTCCCCCTTTCTGATTATTTCTTATATGTGATTTCAAGCTGTTGGTTTTAAGAAGTCCAAAACGTATGATGCAGCTGATTTGATGTGATGCCTATTTGATTTTTTCAATTCAGGAATATTCAAAATTACACCAACAGGTCAGAAGTTTGAATGGGCCTTAGGGGGATCAGCAAATTATCAAAGGGAATCAAGATTAATTATTAGACCACTAATTCTCCTTCCTCAGACCAACCTCTTAGCTCTAATGTCAAACAGATCAATGTGATCTATGCCACACATAATCCTGGAGCCTCAAAATCTTCCTGATGGCAGCAGACCTGGCCATTCTGTTCAGAGGTGGTTTTCTTAAACCCAAAGAGCAGCCGGCAGCGCATGGGCTGGCATCGTTTTGTCTCAAGCACTGCTCCCCCAAATCAGGCCTTCGGAGAAAAGCATTCTTTTTCTCCTGAACCCTTTTCTCCTAATTGTCAGGGATTCGCTGCGCTAGTGTGACCTGGCCCTGTGTCATCCTCGTCCCTGGCCCTGAGGAGTGCTGGGGTACAGAACGAGTGGGCATGGGTGTGGCCAGCTCCCTCGTTTCTACAGAGAAAAGATGCTTGGCTCTCTGCGGCCACGCTCACAGAGGCACCCAGTCCACAGAGCTCTCCGGCGTGAGTTTTCTCGGGAATTGTGAATGAGCGCTGGGGGCAGGGTGGGGAGGCTTGGCAGTACCGAGGACAAATTAAACAGCAATAAGTGAACTCTGACAGACCGAACCACAAAAATACCAAATCCCTTCTCGTGGGTGTCATGAAAACACCAACAGATTAATTGATCAATTATCTTTGTTTCATCATCCTAAAAAGAAAATATGACCACGAAGGTATGGCTTGTGGTTATGGGGCTGATCCAGGCTGAGGAAGTTAAAGACAGAAATAACTGCCATCACCACCAATTAACTCGACTCCTGCCTCTGAGGCCACAAAGCGGGGTGGGGGTTGTGAACACCTCCAACAGTGCTTCATGGACGTTAGGTGAGTTATGAAGTATGAGGCTCCTGGGAGGTTTCAGCCCTCCTCCTGGTAAACCCCAGGGAAATGGTCACTTTCCAGGGCCCCCTGACTCTGCCCACGGGATTCAGGCTGATATACGTCACTGACTTGGTCCCTTCATGCTAGCTTTCTACCCTGGTAACCACCAGTGCAGGGAATCCTTGGGAATAAAGGCAATCAGAACAGAACCCCTGGTGAAAAGTCTATGTCGACCTGCCAGAGACCGTGGCAATCCAGACACACAGCTGTAAAAAATAAAGGAGGGGGTGGAAGGGATGGTTAGTGATGTTTTCAATCTAAGAAGGAAGAGTGGGTGTTAAAAGAGTTTAGTTCATCAGAATCAGCATTTCCTAGTACGAGTCAGTGTCAGTAGCTAAAGAAAAAAAGATCATTATAAATGCGTGGGGAGGGATCCATGCTCAAACATGCTGCACGCGGACGGGAGGGTGGGGAGGGTGCAGGGGGCGTCTCATCACACACATGCTGGTGGGGAGGGGAGTCCCATTTACACAGAGTCCTCGGTACTGATGGAGTCACCAGAGGAAGCAGGCCCCGCAGTCACGTGGTGCTGTGATATTAGAAATAAACTTGGACATCAGGGGGCTCAAATTTTTGCTTCCAGCAAACCCATGCCTATGCCTTTGGGCCACGTGTCAGCTTCCCTGTCACGGACCCTGCCTGCAGAGTTCTGTGGGCTCAGGGTCCAAGTGGCCCAGGGCTGGTGCTCAACGCCTCTGTTCATCTCTCCTCTTCTGGACGGAAACTGAACGTGCACAGAACATCCAGCATACATTAAACACACCCTAGGCAATTTGTGGGCGGTGGTGGTGGAGGGTAGTGGACACTGAGTTTAATCATCTGTGGGTGTACAACCTACCCATCGCTCACTTTAACCATTTTCATTAGGCCTAACTCACCTGAAAGCTTCACTTAAGCCTAGAGGAACCATCCCTAACTAAGTTTTATTTCTCTCCCCTGAAAATTTTATTTGCTCCAGCCTCTCCATTCCCTTCCATTCTGTTACTAAGGGCCATCTCCTGCTGTGTCTTGCTCATCTGAGTAACAGTCCTCTGCCTGCCCCCTTGCAGAAGGCAGAAGAGGGGTGATCTGATGAGGGGGTGATCACACTTTGGAATTCTAGTCTCCCAGTGTTTTAGTACTGATCACACTTCCTACTGACAGTCAAGACCACAGCTAAGGGGAGCTGAGAGAAACACCTTCAAACATTTCTAGCCTTGCTTAAAACGTCTACAAGAGATAGCTCCCCAGAGGTGTGAATTAGCTTCTCTCTTGTGCTTCATTCTGAATCACAGCATTGCACAGAAATGACTAAACTTGGGTTTAAAGAAGAAACTAAGGTTTCAATCCAGTTATCTGCTCATACTTCAGCTTCCAGGGACAAGGTTCAGCATCCCAGCAGTCATCTCAAGTCTGAAAAGGGCCTGTCTCCCTTGAAGCCACACTTTTGGAGTGGGACTTGGAGTTTAGACAATTGTAGGCTCCCAGCGTTT
Source organism: Muntiacus reevesi (assembly GCF_963930625.1). Taxonomy (NCBI): domain Eukaryota; kingdom Metazoa; phylum Chordata; class Mammalia; order Artiodactyla; family Cervidae; genus Muntiacus; species Muntiacus reevesi. Next base: position 67,838,904 of record NC_089257.1, read on the forward strand.
TTTCTTCTGCCTTAAGATCCACAGATCAAGGTAATTTTTTAAGCGAGGTCCAAGTTCTTAGCATAACAGAGGTTCCCTGACTTGGGGACCACACCTGGGACCGTGCGTGCGTGCTCAGTGGTGTCTGACTTTTTGAGACCCTGTGGAACATAGACCACCAGGCTCCTGTGTCCATGGGATTTCTCAGGCAAGAATACTGGAGTGGGTTGCCATTTCTTCCTCCAGGGAATCTTCCCGACCCAGGGATCGAACCGGTGTCTCCTGCATTGGCAAGCAGACTCTTTGCCAGAGCCACCTGGGAAGCTTTGGGGACATCCTCCTTTATTTCATATAACGTACATGCTAAACATCCTCTTGTTTGGAAAAGAGGACCCTCCCATCCAAGATCCTGTCCAGGAGTCTGGCTGTAAATGGGACTGACTTGGGGCTCTGTGGCCACGCCCAGAGAGCTGAAGTCCTCACAGGGGGCAGTGTGCGGGGTGCGGGGTGCCACACACAGGGTTCACACATGTCGGGCACACGGGACACAGGGCAGACCAGGGACGGAGCACGTGCGAGACAGCGGCCGATGGTTTTGTCCGTGTGGATGTCGCCCGATCAGCTCTCCGAGAAGCGAGGTCGCCGGGGACCCCTCGCATGCACGGGCACCCTGGGGGGTTACTGGTGTTAGTTTCGCTTTCGTGACCATTGCAGCCGGTATGTGTCTCAGGTCGTGATGTGAAGTACAAATTTCCAGTTAGGAGGGAATGGCACGCATGTGACTCCCAGGGCAGGTTTGAATGGGTGTTTGATTTTACTCGGGGGGGAGCTGAGAGCAGAGGCTTCATCTTCCCGTCATGGTAAGCAAGAAATGCTTTCACAGGATTGTGACAGTCACAATATTAACGAATTATTTTGTCACTCCTTTGAGCTTAATTAGGCTATAAGTTTATCTCCTTTGCTGCAAGGGTCAATGGTGTACTTTTGGATTACAGGGCGATCATCAGTCATGGTAATTGTTAAATGACTTTTGCTTTGATTTTTCTTTCCTCCTGCCTGGGGCGGGTGGCAGGTCACTTGCAAAGTGATACCTTGGTCATTACAGCCAAACTGCTCTAATTCCAAATTCTTAAATCTCTCATTTCAGAAAGTCCTCAATCTGCATGAATTTTACGAAACACTCTCACTGGTTTCAAGCAAATACAACTTTTGTGATGGACACATTTCTCTCTGCAGGTGTTCAATGTTATATTTTCATGGAAATGTGACATTTTATAACAACTGTGCTTTGGAGTACTACTGGATTAAGTGAGATAACCATGTTATAAAGCTCACTTATAACACTGCTTTTTGGGAAATAAAGTTTATGAACTATCTGGTAAAAACTCAAGGGTGCAAATTCAGCTGTGGTTAAAGTGATTTTACGGTAGCCAGACTTCTTGAAAGAAAACATTAAATTGAAGGCTGCCTTGGTATCAAAGTGTCATCATAAAGGCTCCAAAGGTTGATGAATTTTGGACGTGCACTGAGAACAAGAGGAAATCTCTCAAATGAATTTGCTCAGGAAATCCGAGACAGGAAGAAATGAGTGGGCCCTACGTGCCAGGCTGTGGTTCCAGATTTATTTCATGATTCAGAACAAAGAGTTTTACCTTCTGTTCACCAGCGTGGACGACATCATCAGCATCATGCAAGCCACATGACAAAGTCACATGATACGCACGCACATGATTGGTTGAAAGGAAAGTGGAGGAGATCACATGGAAAATACAAAAAAATTAAAAACTGATGTAAACAATGGGCAGGGAGAAAAATCAACAACAAAATCACAGACTAAATAAAAGGAGAAATTAAATTAAATTAGCAGCATATATAGGAAACATTGGGAGGGCAGTAAAACTGCCCAGAAATAGAAGACTAATAAATCATAAAGAGCATTTGGTTAACAACACCGATAAGCATTAGACAGAGCTGCAACACTGCATATTAATACCACATCAAGGAGCATGGACACTTGTTTTGAAATGGGGAGTTGTCTCTGTCAGGACCCGGATGCCAAAGTCAATCCAGGAGACTGTTGAAGGAGAAGAAAAAGGCAAGTTATTCTTCACAGAGTCCAGAAATGTCTCGGCATCCTTGGGAAGCAAGGGCAATGAAACAGAACATGGTCATGAAGGAAGAGTCCCATGATTGGGTGCCCTGGAAGAATAAAATATCATATTACATTAAGAAAAGTCATTTCATGTTTCCTTTAGAGCAACGAGGAGGGGGTGTGGACCGAGTGAGGTCTGCTGGGTGCAGGCAGAGAAGGTGGTCAGGAATCTCAACTTACTTCTCTATTCACCTACTCAGGTTATCCAAGGGCCGCCATGACAAACCCCAATCAAGACACATCTAAAAGGAGGGGCCGCTAGTTTGTTCTCAATATCTGTGAGTCTATTTCTTTTTTGCTATATTCACTAGTTTGCTATATTTTTTAGATTCTACATATATGTAACATCATACAGTATTTGTCCTTCTCTGTCTGATTTATTTCACTTAGCATAAGGGTTACCAGTGAGGAAGAAGTATAAACTATTTGGTTTGAAACAAGCTACAAGGATACACTGTAAAACACTGGGAATACAGCTAATATTTTATGATAACTGCAAATGGAGTATAACCTTTAAAACTGTGAATCATTCTATTGTACACCTGTAACTTATAATATTGTACAGCAACTATACATCAATAAAAAGTAAAATAAAAATATAAAGAACCATGAAGTAGTATAATAAAGATTCTAACAAAATAATTAAAGAAAAAGAGGCCAATGAGGAAAGGGAATAGGTTTCCTTCTGGGGGTTGAGGTCAGAGCTCTGTCAAAGGCAGAAACTGAATCGCTGGCCCAACGAGCTAACAGTTGGACATCAGACACACGCTTGGGCATTTGTGGATACAGTCATCTCTTTAGACTTGCAGTGAACGGTAAGACATGAATATGATTTCTACAATGAAAAGTAGTTTTCTTCTTTGGATATGTCTCAATTCCCTTTTGACCTGTGTTCTATTTGCATCTGAATTTTTACTGTATGATTGTGTTTCTTCAAAAGGCTTTTTGGGTTCCCCACCTTAACTTGCATAGGCCAAAGGGCATTTTGGCTGTCATCGGTAGAAGCTAACTAAGAGACGAGGCAGACAGAGAGGAAAGGTGAAGATTCGTTTCTGCCCAAAGCACACCACTGTTTAAAAGTGATTCGGGAGAAATGCTTCAATCAAGTGAGGGCTCTCGCCACTGCGAGCTGGTACAGCATTCGCTTCTCACTGTCTGACGCTGCATAGGATCTGGCATGTTCCAACCATGGGTGCCTGCAGGGATTATACACAACTGAGCAGTTTCTCCTTTTTCTATTTGAAAGTGAAAGTGTTAGTCACTCAGTCGTGTCCAACTCTTTGCGACCCCATGGACTATAGCCTGCCAGCCTCCTCTGTCCATGGAATTTTCCAGGTAAGAACATTGAAGTGGGTAGCCATTCCCTTCTCCAGGGAATCTCCCTGACCCAGGGATCAAGCCCAGGTTTCCTGCATTGCAGGCAGTTTCTTCGCTGTCTGAGCCAGCAGAATATTTTCATTCACTCATGATTATAAATGGATCCATACACACATACACACAGAAATCAAAAAGCAAAAGACACTATTTATATTCACCCCTATTGACCAATGATCGGCAGATTTTTGGATGCTTCTAGCTACTCTGCTGTTAGTTCCACTGCAATTCACATGTGCTACATTCTGCCTTGCAGTTTAGAAATACATTCATGCTCAACACGGGCTGCTGCTCAATCGAGTCTGTCTTTCTATTTCCCAGTAACCACTGGGACTTACAATTTGGGTCAGTAGTCAAGTGGTTCAAAATAAAGGAGACTCAAACTTTCTTCTCTTTGGACGTCACTACTCATCATTTGATCTGTGGGCAGACATGCTTGATGTTTAAAAATGAAACCTACATCAGGGAGAAACACTTAATTCCTCCATAACAAAAAACTGGATCCAAGATTGTGTTATACTTCCAGAGAAGACCAACCTACAGTGAGATACCTTAAATACAACCCAAGTTGTGCAAGGACATTGTGTAGCTTTTTCCCGCTACGCTCGGCATGGCATACACACTGCACCCAAGATGCAAAGGATTGGGGCCTCACTGTTAGCAGAAGAAAGGGTGCTGTTAGTCTCATTCCTTTTCCAAATGCAAAGAAACCCATCACTTGAACTAAACCCATGCGAGCACAGCTCATTGCTGCCTGCCTGCTCTGCTGACAAAATGAAACCTCAAAAGCATCAGCAATTAAAATTCACTGCAGCACGCACACGGAGAGAACACCAAGAAAGCAGACCCTCAGCTATGTTCTGCAGGAGAAAAAAGAACCATTTCATGCAACACGCAGCAACTCTTTTCTCCTCTGTTCAATTATGCATCAGAAACCCTTGCCCACGGAGTGGAGTGGGAGCCATATTTTGTATTCTTGCTTTTTGCCTTCTGCTCTGACTGCCTTTAATGGGATGCATGCCATTTTCCCTGTGTACTCAGAAATATTATAAAATCTAAAACTCACATACAACTATGGACACACATACACACACACATGCACCAGCTGACTTGTCAGGGGTTTCAGGACTAACACACAAATGCACTTCATTAGAGCATTACGAAGACGAGTTCAGAATATGTTTCAGGTTGTGACGAAGTGTAATGTCTTCCACGACGGGAAAGATGGGACAGTTTGGCCCTGACTCCACCATTAGGAGATGGATTCCAGAACTTTGACCTGGACTCTCAACATACAAACTTGAGAAAGCCTGGCTGTGCTTTCTCAGGCCATAAATTTTCTAGCACAAGGGAGGTGGCCTGGGGGGAGGGACACCCCCTCCTTCCCCGTGTGCTCAGGGCACACAGGTCCTCTCTCTGCGGGAGCAAAGGAGGGCGCGTGGTCAAGGAGCAGAGGCTCCTTCCTGCCTCACCTGCTCCCTTTCCCCGGGCAGCCAGCTTCTCCTTGTCCTTGCCGTATTTTCAGTCTTTCAGGTATTCTATTTTAATGCGTGTGTGAGCATGTGTGTGTCTCTGTGTGTGCATTTCTCTGTGAGTGTATTTCTGTGTGTGTGGTGGGTCTCTGTGTGCCTGTGTTTCTCTGGGTGTGTCTGTCTCTCTGTGTGTGTATGCATGTGTGTGTCTATGTATGCGTGTGTCTGTGTGTGCACGTGTGAGTGTCTCTGTGTGTGCACATGCATGTCTCTCTGTGTGTGTCTCTGCATGCGTGCCTGTGTGTGTGTCTGTGTGTGCACGTGTGAGTGTCTCTGTGTGTGCACATGCATGTCTCTCTCTGTGTGTGTCTCTGCATGCGTGCCTGTGTGTGTGTGTGTGTGTGCATGTGTGAGTGTCTCTGTGTGTGCACATGTGTGTGTTTCTCTTTGTGTGTGTCTCTGCGTGTGTCTGTGTGTGCACGTGTGTCTCTCTGTGTGTGTCTCTGCGTGTGTGTCTGTGTGTGTATCTGTGTGTGCACGTGTGTGTGTGTCTCTGCGTGTGTGCCTGTGTGTGTGTCTGTGTCTCTGCATGTGTGCCTGTGTGTGTCTCTGCGTGTGTGTCTGTGTGTGCTTGTGTGTGCGTCTGTGTGTGTCTCTGCATGTGTGTCTCTACGTGTGTGTCTCTGTGTGTCTCTCTGTGTGTGTCTGTGTGTGCGTCTGTGTGTACACGTGTGTCTCTCTGTGTCTCTGCGTGTGTGTCTGTGTGTGTCTCTGCGTGTATGCCTGTGCGTGCATCTGTGTGTGCGCACACCTCTGAGGTGGAGAGACAATGAAAGCTGGGAAGAGATGCTCTCCTTTTGTCTTCTCAGCATTTCTAACCCTTTTCTGTGTTTAACTTGCGGGGAAATTTGGAAAGGCCTCGTAGTGCACAGAGGTCTCTTCAAGAATCACCCCTGTCTTGGCCGGGCAGACAGCGCGCGTAGGGACCCACGGCAGGAGAGGCGCCTCCGAGCATGCACGACTGTTGCTTTCAGCACCCAGGGGCCGGGGCAGCACGGGGACCCAAGGGTCCACTCTACACAAGCAGCAGTCAGGCCCAGGGCAGCTAAGCTCTGTACTCACTAGATGCTTCGGTGGTGGTGAGGGCAGGAAGAGGCCAGGTTGCTATGGAAACATGAAGGATGGAAGGGCACAGAAAGGTGAAAGAGAGAACAGAGATAAATTAAATTCACGGACACATACGTGTATGGGCGTATATATATTAAGACATTAATATAAAGAAAAGAGATGGGAAAGGAGGAATGCTCTCATTTCCTTCTTCCCTGATTTATCAGTATGAATGCAGATATTTTAAAGAGATTATCAGAGATTTTGCAGACAAATTAGTCTCAGATGGCAAGTAATAATGTAACTCTAATTTATTCTTACTATGAATTCCAGCTACTACATGCTGGGCATTGTGTCTTGCATTTCTCCTACTTAAATTTTGATTTTCATAAATACCTACAAAGTAAGCAGAATCTACCCTTCCTTTGGGAGATAAGGAGTCTGAGGCTCAGAGAGGTGGGGTAACTTATTCAAGGTCAGGGAACTGCATGCCAAACCAGTGGAGCTTGGAGCTGAACTTGGTTGCTGAATCCTTATTGCTAAAGTTCACCGCCTGGAAAGCAGGGCAAGAGTGGGGGGCTGTTTCCAAGTCAGACAGATGCCACAAAGGGCTCTGGGTTTGGGACTCTGGTCACTCCCGAGGCTACTGCCGAGGGCAGGGCTTCTGACACACCACGGGGATACAGCCAGCTGAGCGGCCTTGCCTGCTGCATTCACTGCGCTGAGCACTGGCTGCCATGACATCCTGGGTCATGACATCCTCTCAGCTGCTATTTCCCTGTTCTTTCCCCTAGGAGCACTGGGTTCATCACTGCAAACAGTGGGGTGCTCCCACTCCCGAGGACTCAGGGGAATAGGACAGGGCAGCCCAGTGAAACGAGGTGGTAATTGAGGGAGTGTCAGACGCAGTGACAAAGCCGGAGGCTGACCAGGTAACACCACTGCCAGGCTTAGTGGCACTGCTCCCGAGGAGGCAAATAACTTGAGAAACCCTAGGTTTGTTGTTATCTGGGAGTGGGGTGCGATGACATCTCCTGTATAACAGAGGAGAAAAGCAAGGTTCCCTTGTAAAGGGTTAAATGATTTGCCTAATGCCTTCTGCCAGGCACATCTGCAAGCACGCACTGTTTCTTCTCCCACAAATATTTACAAGAAGCGTATGCAGTTATGGAGACAGCAAAAGCTACAGGCCTTGCTATCTAATTTCAACGTCTGAACCCAACTGTGCCAATTAAAATGCCGGGTGAAAACATAACACCCCAAACATTTCTTATGACCCTGCGGAATTGACATTTTTCTTGGCAAAATCGTTTGGCTTCTCTAAATAATCAGCTGACTACGAATCTGGAGGACAGGGCTGGGGCTGCCACAGCCTTCGGGAGCCTGCCTGCGAGATCTTCTGTCCCGAGCAATGCTTTCCACGCGCCTCCTCTGGCGGGGGTGGCTGCCCCCCCGAATATTGAGTGGCCCTGTGCCTACGTCTCATCTCATCTGCTCCTCTAAAACCCAGCGCTGCTCTCCACCAACAGAGTGGAATTATCACCTGGTGGAGGAGATCACGCCAGTCAGATACACTGTGGCCGGCAGAGAGCCACCTACAGGGAGATGGAAGATGGAAATGATACTCACTATCCAGATGAGACAATGGAACAGGGGTGGAAGAGCTAGCAGGAGCCGCTGAGAAAAGAAAAATGAAGATGAAAAAAAAGGGGAAAAAAAAAGATCATCCAGGCACACAGACACTGAAGGGAAAAATGGAAGAGGCAAACCAGGGGTGTCAGTAGGAGAAGCTGAAGTGAGTTGCAGTGGGAAGAATTCCATGCAGGAGAACAGGGGGCCTACAGCCCCGTAGAGAGCAGGACTCTCTGACCTCAAACTCTGAGCCTGTGCGCCTGCCCAGAAACAGCTGCGGGGCTCTCTAACCCTGTGAAGACACACAGGCAGTTCAGCAGCTGTCTCCATAGGACCAGACGTCTGGGGGGAAAGACACCTGGCCCCCAGCTTAAGGTGAACCAACAGAAAAAGGGAAAATGACCTTGGCCATGAAGTTGCCGACCTCTTCATGTGTTTACATTTAGGCAGACACCACACAGGTGGCACATATTTATAGCAAAGCGTGTGTGTGCATCACTCTCTGATTTTAAGGTCCCGATAAAACAGAAACAACCATCTTCCTTCCTTAAAGCTTGTGACTGGGCGAGGTGGGGATGGTTTGCGATCTGGATGGTATGACAGCCACCGCTGTCCTCCAAACCCTGCGAAATGTGATGCTCTGGCTGCTGCTGTGTGCGTGGAGGACCAAGCAAACTGACACTGAGCCAGGGCACTTTGAAGGGACTGGGACTAACCAAGTAATGCTAACCAGCTTTCTGCACGGTGAACCTTTAGAAATGGTGCGTTTGAGACATTTGGGACACTGAATGGATCTTTAATTTTTCAATGGCAAATATTCAGAAGCTGTTCCATCAACAGTCACAGAAAACAGGCCCCGTTGAGAGCTAGATAAAAATTTGGAAAAACGTCACCCTATCTCCAACACTGTCTTGACACTCCTGGTTAGGTCTTTCTCTTACCTTCTAGATGAGGGTACCTCATTAAATCATCCAGAACAATGTCACTGGAACCAGAGCAAGACAGGCTACTAACTCATCATGACTTGGCAGCCTGGTTAATTCTGATAAAAGTCTGTATCTTTCTTTCTCTTTTATTTTTTTTTTTTTTTTCGGTTTAATTGTGTGTACAGTTGTCCATATTATTCTGGCTGAGGGATGGGGTTTTATATACTTTAGTCACAATATATTACGATGCATTAACATATTTGCCATGTGCCATCTAAGGGGCAAAATATGAAACTGCACATTTCAAGATGCCGCTTTTAAAACGTAGAGACTCATTTGTAATCTTTATACCCTGTAAGAAATTGTCTATTTCACTTCATGGTACAGAAGCAATTGAAGAGGTAAGATTCAGGCAATGAGATTCTGAAGGTGTGTGGTTCAACCATGGAGGAAAGAGTCATAATAAATTATCATGTCACTTCTTTAGGGCTTTAGTAGCTCCAAGAAGGAAGCAGTCCCTCCCAGGGCAAACAGAGGTCGTGAGCTTTCCACCTAAGAGCTTCCTGACAGCATGCAGACACCTGGCCTCGAAATACATGAAACAGGGACATCTTCCCAGGCTGGAGTTCCATTTGTCCTACTGGAGCCTCGACTTTCATTGCCTTCACAGAAGCAGGTAAGCCAGGCTTTCTAATTGGGTAGTTCCAAAGCAGGAGTTCTTGAGATACTGGTGGTATTGTCTAGTTTCACCTGCTTATCTCTGCTGTGACATATTCATGCCCCTGAATGTGGCGGAGACCATTAAGGAATCATGAAGCAACCCTAATATTGAGACATTTCAAGCAACTTCAAGTGATGAGCAAATGGCTCTCCCCTACACCTCCCAACTCAGGGGGCCAGCAGCATCAACTCTGTGCAGGGTGCCAGCTCCTCCTGAACCTGACCTGTCTCTTCCTCAGACCTGAGGGTGTACCCGGGGCCCACCTCCCGGGCCACAGAAGCAGTCTGTATCCCAGCATCACAGGAGGTGAATGCACTGTCTGTGGGTGAGATGAGCCAGCCTCAGATGCCCCTGGTTCTTGGGCTTGGCGTAAGCCTGCAGCCAAACAGATGGCTGATCTTGTTTAAGTTCAGGTAACCTTTGTGCCTTTCAAGGAATGGGAGTGAGAACTCAGAGAAGGTCCTTCTGAAAACTTATCCTCACTTCCTAGCAGCAGTAACTGGGTTGTGTCCTGGCAGTGGGAAACGCTGGCATCTTCCTTCCAACTGTGACTTTTTCTCAGGATGGGTTTAGGCACAACAGGTTACCTTTTGAGCAAGACCCTCACTTCAACCCTAGGAAGGCTATGGAGGTGTGAGGAAAGACCATAACGATCAACTTTAGAGACAGAATAATCATCTCTTAACCCTGCTCAAGATCTAGAAAAAAATCACATTCAATTCTAAAACTGTGCCATGTTCTCTTTGTTTAAGAGGTTTGCTTTTTAATTCATGTTCAACTCTAAAACAGTGCCATGTTCTCTTTGTCTAAAAGAGGTTTGCTTTTTAATTCTTTAAACCATAACTTAATTAGGTGATTGAGAAAACTGACTTTTTATGTCACTAGCAATGCCTGCGATTGCATTACTCACAACTGACTTGGAATGAATGACTGACCCCACCATTTTCCAAAGGACTTCTTGGAATCTTGCTTGGTTAATCATCCATTTTCATACTGGCAGATAACAAACAATAAAACTTAGAGGTCTCCTTTTAAAAAAATATTAAACACTGGCTTTTAAAACTGTCTGCTATAAAAATTCTCACCTTAAGAAGGCTGGGCTGGCAATGAATGAAAACTACTTATGACCTTTGAAGTTCAAGACCCAGTTACTCAGATTCAGTACTCAAACCCTGGTTACTGGGTAGACACTCAGAAGGAGGTCTCACTTCTCTGTGATGTTACTTAGCCAGCCTCTGTTTACGGATAAAATCCAGAGGAGTGGGCACCTGAAGACCGGGTTAAAGATCCAGGAGGAAGGTGCCCTTGAGCTTTCTGGGTACACTGAGGGCAGAGCTGAGCAGTCGGCCCAGAGCAGACAGCTATCAGTCCTCACTGACAACTCCATCCCCAACCACTCTATCTGACTCCTTCCAGAACTGGTTCATTCAGGAACCAGCTCTGCTGAGAGAGTAGATTTAGCCCTTGTTCAATATCTCAGAATGCCTACACCGAGCTACTTAGTTTCTGCTGGTGCTGCAATATTTCTGAATAAATTTCAAAAAGATAAGCTTCCCTGACTGCCTTTTAGGAGCTAGGAGCGTTTCATGAAAAGAATGTGCTGCTGAAGACTTCCCTGCACCCTTCTGAGCTCAGCCTGGGAAGAAGCCGAGCCTCAGCGGACGTGAAGCCTGGGGACATCTATGCAGGTAGAAATCAGACTACAGTTCTGCTCCTGGAGCAGCAGAGATGCTCCTGTTACCCCTGCTCCCAGTTCCACTACTTACAGCTTACAAAATCAGGACGTTCTTTTTGGGGAGAATCACTCCCTTTCCTCATTCTTGGCAACACTGCTACTAAGTAGCTGGCGCTGTGCATGTGTGCTAAGTCGTTCAGTCGTGTCTGACTCTGTGCAACACCATGGACTGCAGCCCGCCAGGCTCCTCTGTCCATGGGATTCTCCAGGCACAAATACTAGAGTGGGTAGCCTATCCCTGCTCCAGGGGATCTTTCTGACCCAGGCATCGAACCGGATCTCCTGTATCACAGGTGGATTTTCCCGAACATGGAAATACATGTTGCAAGTAACCTAGTGCTAAAGAACAGAGTTTACCAGTTAAACTGGGGGCTTAACTCCCCTGCAGGAGGTACCCGTGATGCAAACCCACTCATGCTGCGTGGGGTCCCCCACCCATGCTCCTAGAGACTTTCAGCTACCACCTGCCAGACAGAAAAGGGAGGTGAAGTGAGCTCAGTCCTTTCACCTCCTAAAAGCAAGTGTGAGAAGCCTTCTGGGTTCTCGTGCCCATGAAGGGATTCTGAATAGAGGCCTGAAGAGGCTGTGGTTACTTTTTTGGCATCCCGGCTAATGGTGAGACGATGCCATACCCTTATTCAGAGGCCCTTTGCAGACGTCCACCGCACTTGGCTCGGCAAAATGTTGCCACAGGGTAATCGTCACACACAGAAATTAATAAATAAACACAATTTCAAAAGACAAAAAATTTGCATGCTCTAAAACAGGACTAGTGTTAGCCTCTTGGAGTAACCTACAGACATTAACAAGAGCACAGCTAGACTAAGGTCAGTGTGGTTAGGGCCCGGACGGCATTATCTACTTCAGCCTCTAGGGGACAAAAGGGACTGGAACTAAATTAAAAAACTAGAACTAGCAGATGTTAACACTCTAGAAACAGGTAATGAGGTATGAAGAGGCACTTACGTGGAAGAGGGCTATCTGCATATCCCATGGATGGAACACAGACGAAAAGAAAAGACAAGAGACAGACCCAAGAAAAAAAAATAAGATGTAAAAGAAATGAATAGGATCTGCAGAACACACGGAGCTGGAAACGCAAATTATCAAATTACTTCAAATCCAGAGAGAAGCAATTCCTGTAGGAGGAAGATGAGACAGGCTCTCTACTTCTGCAAAGAGGCAGGGGGATCACTCTGCAGGCCCCTGACCCCATAGGGAAGAAAGTGGAGGATTCTCCCATATGCCTTTTGACCTCAGGAGTCAGAGGGGGGCCCAGGGAGCTCTGTGAGCGCTGGGGGAGTCTTGCTATAGCATCTTCTTCACCTGGATGGGCTCATCATCCTCCCTGGGGAGGAACTGCATCTGTGGAGGGACTGACCTAGACCAGGGCTCACCCAGAGCTTGGCTATGTGTGGGGAGGGAGGGAAAAGCATGGCAGGCTTGGCTTAAGGAAAGAGGGGGCAATGGAGGAAAACAGAACTGCAACCCTGAATGGGATCAGGAAGAAGGGACTCCTGTAAGAGGCTGTGACCAAGTAGACCCCAACAGTGCTCCTGAAAAGGAGGAGGGGTAGGAACGACAGAGGCCATTTTTCCCCTCTTTATTTTGTTGGGGTTTTGCTCCTGCTCATTTATCCTACATCAGGCTCTGTTTCCCTGTAACTGGATATCTCTGCTTCATTAAAACCTCACAACTAATTATGCCAACCATCTCTGCCTTTACTGTCTTCCTTCAAGTCACCAGGTGCTTAGAGCCCGTGTGAGTGTGTGTGTGTGTGTGCATGGGTGTGCGCTCAGATGCTCAGTGGTGTCTGACTCTTTGCAACTCCATGGACTGTAGCCCACCAGGCTCCTTTGTCTATGGGATTTTCCAGGCAAGAGTACTGGAGTGGGTTGCCATTCCCTTCTCCAGGGGATCTTCCTGACCCAAGGACTGAGCCCAAGTCTTCTGCACTGGCAGGCGGATTCTTTACCACAGAGCCACCGCGGAAGACCCTAGGGCCCTTGTGACAAAGGGTAAATCTCCAAAATCTGTCTCCACCGCGCTGCCCTGAGCCTCCTCGGTGCCTCTAATAACACGCGTGTGTGGTTTTCTCCCCCGGCTGCTCCTCTAACAAGCTGGACCAGCTATTAGACTGTGTCACCAAGCCCTTTGAGAAAGTGAGGACAGAGGGTGTGGTATGGGCCGCCACTGAGGGCCAGAGAACTAGGAGGTGGGACCACCGTGAGCAGAGGGACCTGTAAAGACAAAAAGCTGTCATCTGAACGCTGGATGGGTCCCCCCCACCCCACGGGGACGAGCCGGGCAGCGGGCTGTACTTACGGACTGGCTGCGTCTTGAACTCGGAGGCGGCGCTGATCTCGCCCAGGCCCTTGCCGTTGAGGGCCGCCAGCCGGACTGCATATGTCGTCTCAGGCTTGAGGCCCACGATGGTGACGATGCCCTCCATGCTGGCTGTTGTGAGAACACGAAAAGGGTCACAAAGGGGGGAAAGCCTATTGGTGAAACAGCGCAGCCACTGTGGAAAACAATATAGCAAATCCGTCTGCTATTAAAGGTAGGATTTGATCCAGCACTTCCAGTTCTGGAAACACGTACCAGAGGACTGAAAGCAGGGACTGGAATAGAGATTTGTACAAACGTTCACAGCCGTCTTGCTTACAACAGCTGAACTGTGGAAGCAACCCAAATGTCCCCTGACAGATGAATGCATAAACAGAACGTGGTCTTCCATGCAATGGAATATTATCCAGTTTTAAAAAGGCATGACATTCTGACGCACTGCAACAGGGCTGAACCTTGAGGACATCATACTAGCTGAAACAGGACAGATACAAAAGGACAAATACTGTATTATTCCACTTATATGAAGTACCTAGAACAGTCAACTACATAGAGACTATTAATAGTCAACTATGGGCTTCCATGGTGACTCAGTGGTAAAGAATCGTCTGCCAATGCAGAAGCAGGAGATGCAGGTCTGATCCCTGGGTCAGGAAGATCCCCTGGAGGAGGAAATGGCAACTCACTCCAGTATTCTTGCCTGGGAAATCCCATGGACAGAGAAGCCTGGTGGACTACAGTCCACGGGGTTGCAAAAGACTCAGACATGACTCGGAGACTAAACAACAACAACAACAAGAGTCAACTCTATAGAAAGTAGAAGGGTGACTGCCAGGGGCTGGGGCAGGAGGGAATGGGGAGTTGTTATTTAATGGGTATTGACTTTAGGATGAAAAAGTCCTGGAGATGGACAGTGGTGACTGTATAACAATTTAACGCCACTGACCTGTGGACACTAAAAAATGGTTAAAATAATACTTTGTATGTTATATATGGTACTCACTCAGTCACGTCGGAATTTTGCTACCCCACAGACTGTAGCCCACCAGGCTCCTGTGTCCATGGGACTCTCCAGGCAAGAATACTGGAGTGGGTTGTCATTTCCTCTTCCAGGGGATCTCTCTGACCCAGGGATTGAACCCAAGTCTCTTATGTCTCTTGCATTGGCAGATGGATTCTTTACCACTAATGCCAGCTGGGAAGCTCATGTCATATACATTTTACTACATTAAAAAAGTTAACTAGGAAACGAAAAGTCTGTTGGACATGGGATTAACTTGCCACAAAGTCATTATGAGGTTTCAGGGAGATGTCAGGGAGGTGAAGGATGATTTTCTTCTAGTTTTAATCCTGATTACGCAGAAAGTCCTCCTAACCCTCCCCAAAGCTGGAGTGATGGGAGCTTCCTGGAAGGATGAGTTCTCAGTAAAACTGAGTTGGAAGATAGCTCTGAATTTCTGTGATACTGCATCCTAATCCAATCCATTCTCAGCTCTACCCTCATATCTGGGATTAAAAATTGCTACGGAAACAAAACTTACTTCACTGAGTTATTCCAATTAAACCTCAAAGGGAGAGTCAGACGTAAACACATTCAGTCCTTAGGGCAAGATGAGCTGAGCTCAGAAATTTCAAACTGCAGTCATCCAAGGGTCATTTTTCAAATCTTTGGAAATATATCATAGAATTGATTTAAAAGAGCTGTCTCTCCGGCTCTGCTTATTAGGTTAACGTCATAATTATATGGCGATCCCTGAACATACCCAAGCAGGACCGGATGGGTGACAGCAGAGAACCTGAAGCACATGGAACCCAAATATGCAGAGCAGGGTAGCCAGGACTCCTCTGGGTCGTGCTCAGGACTTAAGCGGGGCTTCTGCTTGGAAAGCAGCTGAGCCGGCCTCACCCAGCCTGGCAGGGTCACGAGAACCAGGTTCTGAAATGCCGGGGTGGCAGCAGGCCAACAGCCCCGCATGAGACGTGGCCACACCCCAAGGCTGGGGGCCAGTGACGGCGTCGCAGCACCGGGACAACGGGATGGCAGGCGGTGGCATCTGGCATTCCCCAGCAAGGGGGGTGTCACGTCAGAAGCCAGGATCCAGTGAACTCAAGGGGTGAGTGTGTGTGTCCAGAGACATCATTCTCGAGTAAACCCCGACTCTGGAACTTACCTTCCTTGGCATCATACCACTTGGAGTGCCACACCTCCTCTCCCATCGCTCTCCACTCTGCTTTGTATTTGAGGATGGGCACCCCGCCTGTGGCCTCTGGCTCATCAAACTGCACCTGTGCTGTGCTAGAGTATGGCTCCACCTGGTCGATGGACGGTGAGGATGGGGTGTCTGTGAGGAGGACACAGATGGAGACCCAGGTCAGCTGGATTTGGCCCAGGACGCAACTTCCAATCACGAAACATGACTCTCATTTAACTCCCATGAATCTCCTGGTCTACCCCACCATATAATTCTCTCCCAACATACCCCATGTCCAGCTCCTTAGCTCTCAGCCTCCTTGCCCTTTGGTTGCTGACCCTTACTCCCCTTCTCCCCACTTTCTGTCATCATAGAAGGTCATGAAATGGACCAGCCTGGGTGAGGGTGGTGTAGCTGCAAGGGGTGCTCACCTGCTTGGACAAGGATGAATTCCAAAGACTCCTGTCCAATGCGATTCACTGCAGTGCAGTTATAGTTTCCAAAATCATTTTCAGAGTCTGGGGTCACCTTTAGAGAGAAAGAGCTCTTGGGTTAAAAGTGTCCACCGGAATGGCCACAACCTCAGATCCTTATTTACTGAACTAAGAATAGAATCAGGAAAGCTCCAACTCATAGAGTTGGTAGATGCAAACTATCACACACAGAATGGATAAATGACAAGGTCCTACAATATAGCACAGGGACTGACATCCAACTTTCTGGGATAAACTACAACGGGAAAGACGATAATAAAGAAGAATGCATCTCTGTGTATAACTGAGTCATGATGCTGACCAGCAGAGATGGGCGCAACATTGCAAATCAACTATATTTCAATAAAAAAGAAAAAAAAAAAAGAAAAGGGGCTCATGAGGAAGGAACACTCTGCTCCCCTCCAGGCCCTGATCTGGCTCCTCGAGAGCAAGGGGCAGGCTGAGGCCGGCTTTCTTCCCTGACCAATGGCTCCACTGCTTAGGATGAGTCAGAGGAGCGAGGGAGAGGATGCTAGCTGCATCCCGAGCCTGTGCGCTCAGACCCCGCCTCCTGCACCACGCCCCGCCCCCACACCGCCTCACCTCCAGGTAGCTGGCGGATGGGGTGTTGTAGATCTTGATGTTGCTGTAGTTGGAGCTGGGCAGCAGCTGACCGTCGCGGAACCAGGAGATAGTGGCACTGGGGTAGGCAAACACCTCGCAGGTGATGTTCACCTGGTTCCCCTCCCACGTGTACACAGCCACAGGGCCCTGCAGCTTGGGGGCATCTGCAAAGAAGGACAGCGGCTCTCAGGAAGCCCGCCGTGATCGCGGAGTCCCCCACACTCTGGCTCCCGGCCCTGGGGTGGCGGGCGAGCCTTGAAGCCAATCTGACGCTGGGGGAAGGCGGGGATCGGGGCTTTTCCCACGAGCTGCGTGGGGAGACACGCAGCCCTGTAAGTCTGAGGATGGTGAGGGGGGGTCCCTTGGAGACACAGCTTTGGGACGACCTAGGGCCTACTGCCGCAGGACAGGTCTGTCACCCCGACCCTGTGCAAACCCCCCTGCCCCGCGGCCTCCCGCCGTTCTCCTCACATTGCACTTCGAGGTACATGGACTGGGAGTCCTGGCCGATGGTGTTGCTGGCGGTGCAGACGTATTCCCCGGCGTCGGTGTACTGGATGCTCTTCAGGGTCAGGGACGACACGCGAGCGTGGCTGCGCACCACCATGTGCCCGTCCAGGGTCTGCCGGAGGGGAGGGGCAGCGTCAGGGGCTGAGGTGGGCGGGGCTGAGACCAGGCATCGCTGCCAGTGACCAGCCTCACAGCTCTCCCCTCTCTGGGCAACGTCTAGGTCTTGCTTTAGGTACCAACTTGTGGCAGCAAGGCTCCAGAGAGCACCATGGGAACTTGGGTGCATCCCAAACAGAAAAATGGGTCTCAGTTTATCCAAGCGGCCTAGCCTGTGTGCCAAGACTGGCTTGGGAAGGACAACCGAGGCCCCCAGACAGCTTGGCTTGGCATACCTGAAATGGAAGCCAAAGTCTGGCCAGCAGGCATTGCAGCTGCAACAGCCTCACCTCATGAGGTTCTGGAAAACCTGCACTCCCATCCTTTCCTTCCCGCCTATCTGCTGGTTCCCTGGTGCGTGCACACTTAATGGGAAATCTGAATGTGCCAAATGAAAGAAATGATACAAGAAAGTCATCTTTCTGCAGATGCCTCATTTTCTTGAATGCTTAAAACTAGAACAATTTCATTCCAAAAAAGTCTAACAATCCAGAGCTCAGGAGCTGTCACACTGGAAGTGAGGGGAACGGTGTCCCCTTTCCCGGATGGTGGTACAGAGATTCCCAGGCATATGTAGGATCCTAGACACCACAACCACCATGTTTTAGCCCGTGACACTAGAACTGTCTTCCTGAGTCTTTGGAATTACAAGAACTGGTCAAACAGGCAATCAGCATATGAGCCCGGGGCAATGGGTACTGGAATATTTCCTAGGGGTTTCCCCTTTACACTCTTAAGTAAAATGGTTGCTGGTCTAGGAAGAATCTGGGCATGTGATCTGAGTTCAGATCCTCAAGAAAGGGGGTCATCTGAAGAAGGAGTCTAGCTTCTCATGGGCTGGGCCACACTTTTATGTCCACTGCGTGGTATTCCACAGACAGGGGCATGTGAGTGCTCTGCCTATAGCATCTGTCATCCCATGAGGTCATGCTTTTAAAGAACTAGAGAATACCTGCCTTCAGGTTCCTTTGAGCTGCCGGTTTGGAAGCCCGAAATCCAGTACTGAAAAATCATAAAGCAGGCCAGTTTGGGGAGTTCAAAAGCAAGACACCATTGGCCTTAACTGTAGCCTCAGATCTACCACAAGAAGTCCCTCTGTCATCCCTGGTATTTAGCCAATCAGTCACATCCGATTCTTTGTAACCCTATGGACTGTAGCCCACCAGGCTCCTCTGTCCATGAAGATTCTCCAGGCAAGAACACTGGAGTGGGTGGCCATGCCCTCCTCCGGGGATCTTCCCGACCCAGGGATAGAACCCAGGTCTCTTGCACTGCAGGCGGATTCTCTACTGTCTGAGCCGCCGGGGAAGCCCAGCACCCCTGGTAGAGCTAGTCTATTCCAGTCATGTAAGCCCCATCGCAGTTCATATCCAGAAGCTGGAACACAACTGCCAGCAAAGAGACAGCAGAGCTGAGCAACACCATCCCCACCTGCAGCAGCGAGGGCCACTCCTCTCCGACAGGAATGCCCAGATGCCTCAGTTCTCTGCCCCCAGGTGGCATGTGATCAGCCCCAGGTAGGCTGATTGGTTGAGAAGGTGCACCCTAGAGGATATGCACACGAATGTGAGCTGACATGGGCTGGGGTAGAGGGCCTGCCTAGAAAATCAGAGACATCTGGTCTGTTAAAGATACTGGCTCCTGAAAACCCTTTTCAAGTGGGCTGACAGGATCCATGGCAGTGGTGGTTTTCACGTGCCAAACAAAATCTTGACCCATCACCTAAACTTATGGCATCCGGAGTGTGAGGTCATCCCTGCAGAATCTATGAGGGCTGACCTGACCTGCTCATCATTCCTATTTCCCCAAAAGATAGAAGAGTGAGAACACAGGCTCAGCCAACAGTAACGCCAGCCAGAAGCTGAACTCTATAATTTTTTGTCACATACCCAGGACTTGTCCTTGGGCCACCACCACAAATAAGGAAAACTGACCGGAATCTTTCCAAAGTCAAGAGGACATTTCCATAAGGAAGGAAGTAGCAGCAGAAGATGCAAAGAAATGTCATGTAGCTAAGAGAAGGACATCAACAAGCAAGCACAAAGGGGGACATGAGCAGTTTTTACTCAGAATAATCTAGAAAATGGTCAGAGAGAAATGACTGCACTGACAGTCCTATTCCCCCCCCCCCCCCCCCTTTTATCAGGCCTATCTAAATTTCTCTCTGGAAAATTTTCTCACTGAATGATGTCAACAGAGCAGCAGGCGGCCTTCCACAGGGAACTATAGTTTTGTGGTGGCTCAAGACAGGATTGATGACAGGATTACTTGCCAGATACCCAGTTCTTCCCTCCGAGGGGGCGCAGACAGACTCCAGGGTGATTGGACTATTTCCCTCTGAAATGATTTACTCTGGCACCAGGCCAGAGTCAGACAGTGCCCCCTCCAAGCCATCCAGACCAGACGTCATGCAGGCTGATGGTCCAGATTCAAGAAGGAACTAGATAAACTGGGCATGAATGAAAAGATCATTATGGCAAGAAGACCCTGTTTTGCAAAAAAATCCTTAAGGGCAATTATAATTGCTCTTCTCATCAAAACATTTTTGTCTCTCTTCTTGCCGGGAGAAGTCCTAAGGCTTTCCAGAGCTTACAGAGTGAAATTGGTCACAACCCAAGCCTTCTTTCGAGCTCATCTGGATTCGTGGTCTTCATTCCTGACTGAGACAAATAGAAAGGAATGGAGTTTCTAAGCCCCAGCGGGCAGAACTCACTTGAAAGTCAATTATGTCCAGAGCGAGATAACTTAAGATAAGGACACTTTGGCAAAAGGGAGTGAGGTGTCTGCTTTCCTAGGAGTAAACCAATTACTTCCACTACTAATAGCAATCCTCTCAACATCTCCTTAATGCTCCCTGATAAATCTCAGCTCCTCCTCTAGCTGGGTCTAAATCTGAATGACAGGGGAAGATGTGCAAGGCCAAGAGGAATGAGAGGGGAAGAGGTTCAGGAGGGGCTGATAATGAACCCTTCTTTTCTCCTATCCCCAATCCTAATGAGCCTGTGACTTCTGGGCAATAAAGCACCCAGCCTGTGACAGCACCTCTGGGCTGCAGGAGGAAAGTGTTTCAGTAAGCCTGTGCACCTAACTATAGTCCCTACGCTGAGGAGGAAGGGATGATACAAAGGGGGCTTATAATGAACTAGATTCAATGACAGCAGGCTGCAGAAACTACCATCAGTGCCTGGGGACAGGCAGTCAACTTTTAAATATTAAACGGCATTAAACATTTATAGCCATGACCTGAACACATGAGTTATGTGTTCTGAATAATTATCATTTCTGAGAGACTAGGGGGATGGGTTTACCCAATTAAAATATAGTCCACAGGATTGCCATATTCCACATTTATGGTATTACACAATATCTAAGTTCCATCTAGAGAAAAGGCTCCTTTATATTTTACAGATTAGATTTTTGAACTTCATCTAAAGCATACTGGTTTTGATTTCAATTCTGTCACTTAATCACACAAAGCAGGTCAAGAATGGTAGACATAATCCTAAGTAGGGTCTTGGGTGTGTAGCAATTACAATCTAAAGATTAATATTTAACCTCAGTTTTCAAACTAAGTCCCACATTGCCCAAATGGAAGCAAGTAGTCAGAGAAATTTCAAAGGCTAAATATGCTACTGACTTAAACACACACATACACCCACACACACACAGAATCATCTGTGACACATCATTCTAATCTCATAAATTTAATGCTCTATAAAAGTAACATAGATGTGTTTAGCAATTTGGGAAAACCAATGAGAGATGTCATTTGCATTGCTTCGAGATGAAATGTGATGTGGTAATTTACCAAGACCAATCATGATAAAATAAGCGAGCAACAAGATGAGTTGAGCTGGAAAGGTAAGGGCTGAGTGGGTTTTTAGATCACTAAACTCTGTGACTTTATGATCCAAAGCCACATCAACCAGGTGAGAGTCAAAAAATTTCATCATTTCAAAATGCCTGGCATGGGAATTGGGGCCATTTATTTCTCTAATTACCTGGGTGTGATTTTATCAGCACCAGCAAGAGAATAAGATCCAGTCTTAGGAAATAACAAAGACTTGCTCATCCACTCCCAACACACCTTGCTTGCTCATCCTGCAATGACACTATTGCTAAGTAGCATCTACCACTATGGACCTATTCTTTAATCAAACTAAATTACTAGTTAGTTCTAGCGTGTCTGGTTATTAAACTGCAATGGTGAGTTAAACTGTAGTGCTTGCAAAACTAAAGACTGACTAGTGGTCAGGTAAGCTATACCTCTTGCTTCTCTGGTCGAGTCCACGAAGCCTGGAGAGAACAAGATATAAAACACAACAAGAAAGCAGTAAAATTTTACAATATGTTGCTTTAGAGAACTGATGTATCCCACTGCATTCCGTGCACATGCAGTTTCTTTTCAATTCAGAGCTTTTTCCAAGGCCCACTTTCAATGGTGTGTTCACAGACCAATTTAACTTAGGATTTAGCTTATGCTCAGCTTTTCTGCCCCCCTTATGCACATTAAGGTGTACAATTCACAGGCAAAGCCTCTCTTAATCTTTGGAAGACATACATATGGCTATCAGCTGACATATTAGACTGCTCCTATTCCCAAATACCTTGAATATTCCTCATGCTAGCAGGTGACACTGCTAGCTCTAACCACACAATACAGAGATACTTGTAGAGTAGGTTTCCTCCTTTGGATTTGATTGGACAGCTTATCATTCATTTATTATTTTGTGCTCATGCATTTTGTAACTCTGCATGCATACTATCAAAAATCAAATTTTTATTAAAAAAAAAAAAGGAATGAAGAAAGGAACAGAGTGGGTATATTTAGGAATGAGAAGAATGCTCTTAAGACTACGGGGCAGGATGCTTTGAGGATATCGAACTCTGAGTGCTGTGGTAGGTTCCAGTTGGTTCTTAAAGGCAGAGGGATCACATGCAGGTTTAAGCATCTTCATCAAACATGGCATTCACAAAGGAGTGAGCCAACCCAGGGACACTGCGGGGTTTGGGTATTTTCCTACCCACATCAAGATTTTTTATTTATCCAGCACTGGGGAATCTACTCTGCTTGCAGCTTTTCTGATTTCACGATGGGAGTCAAAAACATCATACCTGATGTTGTTGACTGCCTGACTGTCCCTGAGGTTCAGATGGAAAAAGGACAGAAGAGACACCAGAGACACAGCAATGCAATCCCAGGAATGAGAATGAGTTAGCAAACATTTAGTAAGAGTCTACTAAATGCAAGGAGAGTCTACTAAATGCAAGGAGCTTTCATGAGAAATGAGGGATATGGATGATGCCACAGGATGGCAGTGAGAAACAGGAACACGCATGGACCAGAGCAACAGCAGGCAGACATGTCACACGTGGCTGCCGTATCCACATCGCTTAGAAGCTTGTGTGCCACGTGCCAGGGCCGCACGAATCAAGACTGGTTTCAGGGCCTCCATCATATGAGTTGTTTGCTTCTCAGATTTGATTCGTCCTGCGTCTTTCTCAACTCACTGTGGTGGTTTTGTGGCTTTTAGAATAAATGGATGCTAGTAACACAATGCTTCTAGTAGCCTGAACTTCCACCTGTGTGTTTGGTCGGATAATAAGATAAATCTTTTTTTTTCTTAGAATAGAATTTCAGATGAACAAAGACTAATTCTTTAATTTTTAGTATAGTGTTTAAAATGTAAAACATCTAGCAAAAGTAGATCCCCATGCATTGTTTACCTGGGACACACTTGTACTTAAAAAAAAAAAAAATCTGGCAAGCCTAGTTGGGAAAAGCAGAGGTAGTTCTCTAAGTGGCTAAAGCACACCTCCTGGAAGGGGACTTGGTAAGGACATCAGTCCAGGTCCTGACGAACAGCACCAGTGACAGAGCAGATAGGATCATCTTGACCCTGATTATTTGGCGAAGGCATGTAGCCCACTTTAAAATAAGCTGGTATGCAAATATATACTTACAAATTGGAATATGATTAGCTTTTCGAAAATTGTTAGTTCCAGGTGCTTTTAACATTGCATGTTTCATGATGTTACACACAAGTCTGTAGGAATATGTATACAAACTAAAGTGGAGTGATGACACTTATCCTAGGCTTTCCCTGTTAGACTTTTGTCCACGTCCTAGATAAAAGACTCTAACTGCTCAATGCAGGCACCTTATCCAGCGTTTAAGAGCAAGCACCTGGTTTGTACTGAATGAGGAGTTCTTCCTGATGAAAAGACCTCAGTCTCCAAGGAATCCAGAGTTTCAAAAGGTTTCTCTTTTTTGTAGGATACTCTGTCAACTCAAGATACAAGGTTCATGAAATGCCCTTTACTTATTTCTGTCTCTTCTGATCTCAACACTTTGTGCCTCTCCTTCTCCTTAGACATTAAGGTTTTACTAGCCTTTCTTTCTCAGTCTCTTCAAAGGCCTAGAGATTTTCAAATGAGCAGACAATGGACTGTTCTGTCAGGGAGAGAGGATGCAAATCACCATCTAGGGGTCTCATTCAGTAAATAAATAGTACCTGGACTTTAGTGCCACTTATTGTGAGTCTTTAAAATACCTGGCAATTTAAAAAATGAATCTGAATAGGATGAGTAATAAAATGATGTGGATGCACAAACCTTCTTGGTATCACAATGACCTCCATACACAGAGATCAAACTGACCCATCACAAGGTTCAAAAATTTTGGCCAACATATTAGTGACCACTAAGAAATGGATTAACTTTCAGACAGATGATCTTCCCTAATGATCTTAGTGCCCCAACCTTAGCCTAGCTATTATCAGTTGTTGAGTGACACCAACTTAACTAATTAAAGCCTAACAGATTGATTATAATCAATCTGAAATGAGCGATTGGACTAAAGCTAGACATTATCACAGATATGATGTGACTTTTGGGTTCACTGTACTTTTTTTTTGCTTTTTTTCTCATCTTTTTTGAATGAAGAACATCAGTATTCCATTAGAAAGTCACCACAATTCCATGGTTGAGAGCTTTTGCTCTCCCTCCTCTTAAAAAGGATATATACAAGACTCAACTAGTGAAGCAGTGAAGCAAAAGAGAAAGTTGTACTTAATCAGTGTCTACTGTCACTAACTTTATTAAAGGAAGCGTTGAGCCTCCCAAGAAAGTCATCAGGATCATTAGACAGCACCATGGCATTATGCCCTCTACCTCTGAGCCATTGATCCCTGGTGGCATTCTAAGGGCTCAGTACTTGATTTTGTCCCAGTCGATATTGTTATCAAGGACTTGGACAAAGATATTTCAAATAAGTATTCATACAAGGTTAGAAGCAACAGCTAATACAGACGCTGGACAGCAGTTTTATGGGGAAGGCTGAAATACCTGCCCTTGGGGCTTGGACTTAGATCTGGGTCATCACTGACTGTTAGACCGCATTGCTTTTAATACACACAAATGAAAGAGGGAGCCCCCACTGGCTGAAATACTGTGGACCCAAAGACCTCTAAGGACAGTTCTGATGAAAACCAGTCCCGACTGGTCAGCAAGATGGACTAAAATGGTCATTCTCAAGCCAAGGAGTGTTTATGTGACTTTTTGGTAATCAGAATGATTAGAGGTGGTTACTAACATTTAAAGGGAAAAGAGCAGTGTTGCTAAATATCTTACAATGCACAGGACAGTCTCAGTGAAGAAAGTCTTCCCAGACTGTCATCCTGACCCCCGTTGAAAAATACTGGGTTGCAACAAACAAAACAATGTTTAATAGAAATAAATATAAAATTCAGCATTATCGGTTAGGCAATCAATTGCATCAGGACAGGACAGGGGATATGTGGCTTAAATGCAGTTCATACCAAAACGAGCTGGGTCTTTTAGCTGACCACAAGCTCAATAGGAGACAATGGAATGAGGACGCTACGAAGGGGCTAATGTGATGCTGACTGCATGATGTTCGTGTCCAGACCAAGCGAGCAATAAGCGAGGAGGACCGCTGCACTGGGTGCTACCAACTGAGAGGGGCCACTAGTGAAGGGAAGCTCTCTAGTACAGGACGACCGGAAAGGTGAAGGGTATGAAGGCCATAAGTTAAGAGCAGCAGTGAAAATAACCGGAAGTGTCACAGGGTCAGAGGACCGACTAGAGAAACACCGGAGGGCTGGTTAGCAGTTCCCATGCAAGGGACCCAGTGGCAGCAAGGCTGGGAAGCAGCAAGCCCTCTTGAGCATCGGGGCTACCTCTTGCCCTGCAGAGGACTGACGCTGTCGCCCTTCCAGCAGGGGCTGAGGGACTTTCTGGCAGTGAGACGAGACAACCTCCATAGGAGGCTTCCTTCCAACCTTCTGGGATTCTTGCAGGTCATGGGATCTACTTCTCAGGAGCTCTCCTGCCCTTGCCGGTAGACACAACTGTCTATTCTTAGCTCAGTGCATAATCTTGACTTGCAAAGGAAAATGGCTTGCCTCGGCTCCTACAGTTCTGTGACTCTGATAATCATCTTGATACCTAATTATTTATCATGCAACTTCAGACGCAGGAGACAACGAGGAGTGGCTGCCAGATAAAAGTAACATTTACTATTTGGAGATCAACTGGCTCACGAATAGGCCATCTCTGTCTTCTAAAGTTTTAGCCACTCCCAATGTAAGATGACTGCCAGGCTGTTTTGATGTCAATACATAACTAAAAGAAATGGCAACTTTTCTCTACAGGGTCTCATTTAGGCAAATATGCTGATCGGGGGTTACATCACTGGCCAGTTTGGAAGACTCATTCTGGTTTCAGTAACGTCACTAGAAGGCAGTCCATAGTAAAAGAAAGTACAACACAAGCTATGTAGCTTGGCTTAAATACTTTCTCAGACTGAGACTAATGATCTACACTGATAACTGAATTTTGCAAAGCCTCCTTGACTTGAGATGGTCTCTGCTGAACACGTTTGGTTTTAATATTTAGGAAGTATGAGGGTGTATTAGTAACTGGCTTTTTGTTCTCATTCTGTAAAAATGAATTCACAGGTACAAGCCAGAAGTATCTACCTATTAAAGGACCTGAGGTAGGCACAAATCACAATAACCTTTCTGGTCTAGCCTGGCTGCTGAGCTATTCCTAGAAAAGATATAGAATTTAAAACCATCATTAATCTGGTAGATGTTATTTCTGTCCTTCACTTTAGGTCAGAGACGTACACTGGGTCATTCTGGACAAATCTACTCTCAAACTTGATACAGAAAAATCCTCCAAGTGGCAGCCCTGTGGTTGGAGCCCTGAGATGTACATTCAATCCACGTAACACACATGATGGGAGTTAAAAATCTGAACTGAGGGTTTAATTCCAATGTTGATAAAGAAAGTATCCAAGTAAACACCACATTACTTAATTCAGTTGGTTTTCACAATATCAAACAGCATATGCAAGTTTCAAAAATACTTAGCAGTTCCTCAGCTGAGTTTTGGTTAAGCTGAATTCAACTCTGGAGGTAAAACTTGCAAAAAATAATGGATTTTTTTTTGGAACAGCAATTTCTGTTCCTCTTGATTTAGCTTTGTCTTCTATTAGTAGTAGAGAAATCAGTTGCTCAAATGCAAATTCCAAATTTGGCTCTGAAATTTCACACTCTCCCTTTTTAGCTTTATTTGAGTCTACTCTCTCTAGGGATTTCCTCATGCAGACAGAAGAGTGATGATCTATCATTTTCTGACATTCTGGTCAATCAGCAATCCATTATAAATGTTCTTTAAGGCTATGGCCATTACTCCTGAATAGGTGACAAAGTTGTGGCTAACTAAAACGAAGCCCATTACTGCAGGATATATGAAAAGAGATTGGAGAAGTGCCATGAGATGGTTTAAGTTGCTTTAAAACCAAGCTTCTTCCTCCTCCTGCCTTTAGGCCCACTCAATAGCAAAAGGCTGCCTAGTATGGGGTTACCTCAATTTTCATATATTGTCAATAATAAAGACATCTTTCCGGTGACCTATAAATCCATGTGCTTGGAATCTATATCTTGCGAGTCCTTTAAATTTGCCAGGAACGTTGCTGCAATGTTTTTCGGTTCTCAGAGACTATCTTGCAGAACCTGGTGTAATCATCCTCATGTAGAAACTGCTAATTATTTTTGCCTTGAGAACAAAATGATACCCAAACGTGACTGAGAATACAGGCAGACACAAAGGCAACCAAGCTTTTGTGCACATAGTGCATGTGGAGCATGAATATACACATCACAAGGAAAAGAATTAATAGGCTCATTCTGACCCCTATTAGTTCTGGGAGACACTTCCTTGGGTGCTCCTGAGGTGAAGCTAATAGCACCTAGGACACCAGGATCTCAGCTCCCCCTGTCCCTCCCCAGTTCCATAACTGTGCACTGGAGAATCCCTATTTCCGTCCTCCTCGGCATGTCTAACTTACCCACACCCACTAACATGACACCTCTGCAGATCCATGCAAGGAACTGTGCCTCCTCCATCTCAAGGGGATGCCGAGTAGGCCACAGCCAGGGCAGGTGGGAGGAGGGGGCCCACAGAACCTGGCGGTGACCTTCAGTGACCACATCCTATTTTCTGGTTCACTGAAGAGGGCTGGCCATGGAGCAGACTCAGCCCGGGTCAGGTCTGAGTTCCACAGCCCTGAATCTCTTGGGTGATATTATACCTTTTCTTCGCTGCTGATGTTTCGGGTGGATGTTCTCCAGGTGATTGAGGGAATGGGGTCTCCCGAGGCTTCACAGGTAAGAGTGACCTGTTCCTCTAGTTCCATGGCAGTCTGGTTCTCTACGTAGGTGATTTTGGGTTTTGCTGAAAACAGAGAACATTTCTGTGAGTTTACCTGATGTATTTTTAGCTTTCCAGGTTTGAATTATAAATGCACCTATCCAACGAGGTTATTAACTTATGAAGCCTAAAGCCCTGTTCTAGGTGCTGCACAAGATAAGGAGCTGAACTCCCCGGGGAGCTGACAATGAAGCAGGTATGTGTCAACACCAAAGCGACAATAGTAACAACAGCGCCCTGTTCGGCGACAGCAACAAGCACAACGGTGCGAAGGCCGGAGCAGAGGATGGGCCTGCCTCCAGCTGAGTCTTCAAAAGGAGGCAGCCTTGGAGCTGGGTTGTGAGATTATCAGGAGGTAGAACTTAGCAGGGACACAGTCATTCTGAGGGTGGAAAGCCATGTGAATGAAAGCAAGGAAGCAAGAGCGTGTGAGGACAGAGTGGGGAAGAGAGCAGAGTGCCAGGGTCCATGGGCTTGGGCCTCAAAGCAGTGGGAGACAGCACTGGATCCAGGCAGAGAGTGTCTTGATCATCTGGTGACAACGCTGGCTTGAATTTTATCCTGTGCCTGCTGGCCCCCCCCCACGGTGTTTGGTCAGAGGAATGAATGCTCATTTGCATTAGAGGAAGGTTAATCTGGGAAAAATTAAAGATGGAGAAAGCCTGAAGGTGGAGAAACCAATCTGGAAGCCGAAGAACCCCTCCAGATGTGATGTAACATGATCCTGAACATTGTCTCTAGGAGAATAGAGAAGGGGTAGCTTCCAGAGAGATGCTGAAGGAAAGATTTGCAGGAAGTGGAAGTGAACGGACTGCAAGTAGAGATGGGGAGAATCCAAAGGAGGGATGAGGAGACCAAATGACTCAGGAGATTCTGAGCACCTCGGAGAGCTGTGCTAGCATTAACTCGAGTAAGGAAATGTGGTGGGTGACCTTCTGGGGGCTGGGGAGTGGTTGGGGAAGAAGATGAGTTGAGATGAGTTCATTTCCAAATGTTTTGGGTAACGCAAGAAAGCGCAGGCATTCACGGCTGAGTTTAAATGTTAAAACATTAGAGAAAATTGAATTTTCCCAATTTAAAACAATTATACTCTGAAATCACTAAACCTTCCATCGAAAAGACAGCACTGCCCAAATGTAACTTATTTCACTAATATAGAAAAAAGCCAGGCTAGATAAACACATAATAAATAAATTCAAAGTATGGAAAATTTTTGAAAGGACTGCATTTGCTTTATATTCAAATTCATACAGTAACTTCAAGTAGGCTAATAAAACTACTGCCTATTATATATCCTCCAAGTTGAGGCCTTGATTCTATTTTAATAAACAGAAAACAGTGATGGAGCTGTGCATCTTCCGTAGCAAATATCTACTTCTATATGAAATGACCCATATCGTTCAAATATTCTCCTACAGGTTATCTGTCCTAACAGCCTGCTTAGAGCAAATCCTTTTTGAAGGTTAGCATCAAGGCACGTCTAATTCAATGAGGCCAAATGATCACAAATTTGAACAAATTTAATGGAGCCCACATGAGTGAGGTATTCCTCCAGGAAGGTTCTGTGTCCATCTTGATCGACAAAACTTCCAAGGAGCTTTACAACCCATGCTGGATGGGATAAGTATTAAGTGTTTTTGTTGAAGAAGAGGTTTTACAGAGGTAAAATAAAAGTTGCATTTCTTTTCTGTTAAAAATCACAAATTAAAAAGTTAAAAAAAAATCAGCCCAACAACTTAAGTCACTGAACTCTCACGGTGGTCTGGGGTCCGAGGGCAGCCCCAAGAAAGCTATGTGGACACTGTGATCCAGACACTGTTTGTGGATATTGTCCTGCCCCACAGCACTTTGTCCTAGCGGCAAAAGTTAGCAGAAGACAGATCAGGGACAGTTAACATCTATGAAGAATATTTGGTCTTGGTGACTCCATTTCCCAGATGGTTATAAAGGTTGCCCTGGATAAGTCTTTAGAACAAGGCAAAATATATTCTTACTAAATCATTATTAACAATGGCTAATTTTGTATGGTCTACAGAGGCTGTTGGAAGGAAGGCAGGCTACTCACCACTAACTTAATCCATTCTGCACCCCAGAAGCAAGCCACTCTTGGAACTAACTGAAGCCTTAGAATGCTGCCTTGGAAACAGGATAACAATATAATTTATTGTCCAAATTGGGGCCTTCTTGAGAGTGAAAGCCATGCTATAAATAATTACTCTGGGACAACGGGCATCCCTGAGCAGACAGGGACAGTGTAGGGTCACCTGCTCAGGAAAGAGTCCCTCCTTCTGCACACCAGCGTCTAGAAGAATCTCTCCAGGTTTTATCTGCGAATGGTACATGCACTTTTGTTGGCCCTTGACTTTGGATCTCTGTTCTGTTCTTCACCTGCCGCTATGGGATTTAATGCCTTAGACTGACCCACTGCACCTGTCCCCATGGGCAGCCCTGTGAGCACAGCTGTGCTTGTGAGTTTTCTAGGCATGCCTGCTTTCCCCACCCAGCACATCAATGGCCCTGCACCTGCCACTGAGGGCCAGACTTATCCACTCTCACTCAAGCCCAGGCGCCTGGAAGTCCGAGGAGGGCTCCAGGGCCTCTGCTCCCCTGCACTGAGATGCTGGGTGTGACCAGCTGCCCTTTCCTTCAGGCGCCTGTTTGTCTTTCCCTGTAACTCACAGTGGTTTGGTCCTAAGGGGTCAGCTAAGCGAAGCTTCTGCCCATTGGTGAACTCGCCTCAGTCCAAGCCTAGAGAGCAGCACAGACCTCGAGGGCAATGGTAGAAGCATAATAAGAATCTGTAGAGACAAAACTACTTCAGAGGGTCCCATGGCAGGAGAAGCAGTGGAAATGCACTGCCAAGTTTAAAGGTAGATAGGATGGGCTTAGTTAAAAGAGCTTCTGGTTGGTAACTAGGGCAGCACATGCTGGAACATGTCCCTGTCTTAGGAAAAGATGGTATTGCTTAGAACAATGACGGTAGTCCTTAATTTAGATACGGCCCTTGCACACTCATTGCCAGCCCTTCTAGAAGCCACAGTTCCACACATGTCTTCACTGTCTAAGCTGCAGGCTTCTTTCCTCTTCTGCCTCACTGTTGTGACCCTGCTGCGACCCTGCTGCTTCTTGGAAACCTACTCCATATCTCCCCTAATGCTGGTCCCTGATGGCAAGCCAGAAGGCCAAGGAGAAGGAGAAAGGGCCTGGGGAAAGATGAAGTTCAACCTAGTTAGCCCCACCTCACCTGTCTCCCAGGCCCTAGCACTGATCTCCTAACCCCCTGGGAGAGGCCGGAAGGAGGAGGAGAGAAATGAGACCAAGAATGTGGAATGAAGAGAGAAAGGAGGGCATATACGGGGACCACATTACTCCGAGGAGGCCATGTGAACTCTGCTCTGGATGTTGCAGAGGAGTGTGGACCTGGATTAGACATCCGCTGCGTTACTGTTCAGTCACTGAGTGTCTGACTGTGTGATACCATGGACTAAAACCCACCAGACTCCTCTGTCCTTCACTGTCTCCTGGAGTTTGCTCAAATTCATGTCTACATCTAACATGGATTAGACATACACATCTATTGAGTGCATCAATTCCTAGGCAGGTTGATAGGAAGTCCGGGGTCCCCAAGAAGGAGAAAGGGATCTAGGGTTCTCGAAGCAGAGATAGGGGTCTGGAATTCTCAAGAAGGAGGAAAGGACAAACATCTTTTTTTTCTCTACATTCCTTCCTCTTAGTCACATAAAATGTTTTTTTTCTTTAAGCCCGGAACTGATGGTTTCACAACCAACAACTCAGTTTAAACTCTGTACTAAGGATTATATAACAGCAATGTACCCTGCTTGAGGACAGTTTCTCCTTCCTGAAAACCTTCTGGCTAATCCTGTTATCTTAAAATGTAAATTATGGCAGTGGGTCTAGTAAGATCTTTACAACCTTGAGACATTCTTTTGATTTATTGTAATAACTAATTAAAAAAGCATATAACTCCCTTGCCAACATTAGCAATGGGGGCACTCTCCATCCCCCTTCTGATGTCGATGTCAGAAGCTTTCTCTGTCCCTTGTTGTACTTTAATGAAACTCTGCTACACTAAAGCTCTTGAGTGATCAAGCCTGGCCCCTGGTCCTGAAGTTAAATCTTCTTCTTCGGAGATCACGAATCTGACACCGTTCACCGTAAGCTATCACTATGATTCTCTTAACTTGTCTCTGCAGGAATCACTCACATCTCTTTGTTTGCTTTACTGGGTGGCCGAACAAACATTCTCTCAGCTGTAGTCTTGGGGAAGAACTGTGGCAGTGGAGTGAGTGAGTGTGAGTGTGTGTGTGAGAGAGAGACTGTGTGTGAGCATGTGTGTGCGTGTGGGTGCGATGCAGGAGGGAGGGTGGAAAGACAAACTGTGCCCTGCCACAGCTCCTGCATCCTATCTGTTCTGCCTCCTTCCCTCCTTCCCTGGACCTTACCCACCCTCTTCACTCTAGCATGACCTCACACGGCTCTTGACACTGCCGGCTCCTCCTTCCTGGGCAGCCATCACCCCCGGAGAGGCCTGGAACAGAAGCGAAGATCTGTTCTTGACTAGCCGAGTTAGAACTGAGTGTATGGCCACAGAGAAACCACGTGAGCCATGGAGGTAAAGGCAGAGTCCGCTAATCACGAGTCACTGTACAGAGATCTGATGTAATACGTGGTAAACTGGGTTTCGTGGAAGAGTGATCACCATCGCTGGCCCAGAGAATGGACACGAAAGCTTGGGTTTGAGTTTTGGTTCCTTGGGTAGGACACCTGATCACTCTGTGCTCAATTTTCTCATTTGCATGATAGGGATAAAAGTTAAATCTCCTTTGTAGGATTGTGATGAGGTTAAAAGCTCATTTATGGATAGTACCTCTCACAGTGTTAGGCACATTATACATGCTCACTCTGTGTTGGGTACTATTATTATTTTTACCTTCTGGGGCTGCTATCTAAAGGAATTTCCTAAAGACGAATGATTACATGTTTCCACATCCATCTCCCTGCCATAGAGATTATGCTTCATCCCTATAAAGCTAATTACGATGCCCTCATTTATTCAAACGCTGGTGTCTCTTTTATGCCAGCTGATGTCCCACTGAGGAAGTTGACGCTGATGCTGACACTGAGGGTAGGTCTGTGAGTACAGCGGACACAACCCCCGGCCACAAGGAGTTCACCTTCAGCACGGGGGCTCTTCCAGCCTTGGTGCCTGCGCAGCCCGGCTTGAAAGGCTCGTCCACCCCTCCCGCATCTGGGCAACTCCCACTTGGGGAACGCAGTACCGTCTTTGAAGACTTCCCTAACTACTGTCACACAGGACCAGAAAACAAATCTTTTCCTGTAAAACACTGTGTCTACTGCTATTTGTTGCTGTGTTCAGTCGCTCAGTTGTGCCTAAATTTTTGCAACTCCATGGATGCACGCCAGGCTTTCCTGTCCTTCTCCATCTCCTGGAGTTTGCTGAAACTCATGTCCATTTAGTCGGTGATGCCATCCAACCATCTCATCCTCTGTCGCCCCTTCTCCTCCTGCCCTCAATCTTTCCCAGCGTCAGGGTCTTTTCCAGTGAGTCAACTCTTCCAGTCAGGTGGCCATTGTACTGGAGCTTCAGTTTCAGCATTAGTGCTTCCAATGAATATTCAGGGTTTATTTCCTTTAGGATGGACTGGTTTGATCGCCTTGCTGTCCAAGGGCCTCTCAAGAGTCTTCTCCAACACCACAGTTCAAAAGCACCAATTCTTCGGCACTTACCCTTCTTTACGGTCCAACTCTCACATCCATACGTGACCACTGGAAAAGTCATAGCTTTGACTAGATAGACCTTTGTCAGCAAAGTAATGTCTCTGTTTTTTAATATGCTAACCAGGTTGGTCATAGTTTTTCTTCCAAGGAGCAAGCGTCTTTTAATTTCATGACTGCAGTCACTATCTGCAGAGATTTTGGAGCCCCCCAAAAAAGTCTGTCACTGTTTCCCCATCTATTTGCCATGAAGTGATAGTGCCAGGATCTTAGTTTTTTTAATGTTGAGTTTTAAGCCAGCTTATTCATTCTCCTCTTTCACCCATTCTCCTCTTCATCAAGAAGCTCTTTAGTTCCTCTTCGCTTTCTGCCATAAAGGTGGTGTCTACATTTCTGAGGTTATTGATATTTCTCCTGGCAATCTTGATTCCAGATTGTGCTTCATTCAGCCTGGCATTTCACATGATATACTCTGCAGAGAAGTTAAATAGGCAGGGTGACAATATACAGCCTTGACATACTCCTTTCCCAATTTGGAACCACTCCACTGTTCCGTGTCTGGTTCTGACTGTTGCTTTACCTGAATACAGGTTTCTCAGGAGGCAAGTATGGTGGTCTGGTATTCTCATCTCTCTAAGAATTTTCCACAGTTTGTTGTGATCCACACAGTCAAAGGCTTTGGCATAGTCAATAAAGCAGAAGTAGATATTTTTCTGGTATTCTCTTGCATTTTCAATGATCCAATGGATGTTGGCAATTTAATCTCTGGTTCCTCTGCCTTTCTAAATCCAGATTGAATACCTGGAAGTTCTCGGTTCACATACTGTTGAGGCCTAGCTTGGAGAATTTTGAGCATTACTTTGCTGGCATGTGAAATAAGTGCAACTGTGGGGTAGTTTGAACATTCTTTGGTGTTGCCTTTCTTTGGTACTGGAATGAAAACTGACCTTTTAGTCCTGTGGCCACTGCTGAGTTTTCCAAATTTGCTGGCATACTGAGTGCAGCACTTTCACAGCATCATCTTTTAGGATTAGAAATAGCTCAGCTGGGATTTCATCATCTCCCCTGTCTTTGTTTGTAGTGATGTTGCCTAAGGCCCACTTCACTTTGCACTCCAAGATGTCTGGCTCTGGGTGAGTGATCACACCATCATGGTTATCTGGGTCATTAAAATCTTTTTCTGTAGTTCTTCTGTGTATTCTTGCCACTTCTTAATATGTTTTGCTTCTGTTAGGTCCATACCATTTCTGTCCTTTATTCTGCCCATCTTTGCATGAAATGTTTCCTCAGTATTTCTAATTTTCTTGAAGAGATCTCTAGTCTTTCCCATTCTATTGTTTTCCTCTATCTCTTAGCATTGATCACTGAGGAAGACATTCTTGTCTCTCCTTGCTATTCTTTGGAACTCTGCATTCAAATGGGTACATCTTTCCTTTTCTCCTTTGCCTTTCGCTTCTCTTCTTTTCTCAGCTCTTTGTAAGGCCTCTTCAGACAGCCACTTTGCCTTTTTGCATTTCTCTTTCTTGGAGATGGTTTTGATCACTGCCTCCTGTATGATCTTATAAACCTCTGTCCATAGTTCTTCAGGTACTCTGTCTATCAGATCTAATCCCTTGAATCTATTTGCCACTTCCTACTTTATAATCATAAGGGATACTGTTATTATGAAGTCATCATAATGGGTTGTCACTAACAATTTTATGATTGTCTGTGTTAGCCTATGAACCCACTGATGAAAACAGAATGTATGTTATTCATCTTTGTAACCTTGGAAATGGCTGGACTTATGGCAGGTACTCAGATGTTGCTAACCAACATCATTTACTATAATTTATAGGCGTATATATTTATCTCCCTCTTTGTGCTTCTTGGGGTCAAAAGACCTTCTTTTACTCATATCTGTTGCCCCTCTGTCCAGCAACAAGGGTACTCAATAAATAATTATGAAATGAAGGAATACATGAACAAATACATCTGTCTTTCACTTAGAAAAACTTACAATCAGAGTGACTAAGAAAACCACAAATCAAAGAGACACATGTTCCCCAAAGTTCATTGCAACACTATTTAAAATAGCCAGGACACGGGAGCAACCTAAATGTCCACTGACAGATGGATGGATAAAGAATATGTAGTACATGTATACAATGGGATGTCACTCAGCTATGAAAAGGAATGAAATCGGATTATTTGTAGTGATGTGGGTGAACCTAGAGTCTGTCATACAGAGTGAAGTAACTCAGAAAAAACAAATATCGTACATTGACGCATATATATAGAATCTAGGAAGATGGTACTGATGAACCTATTTTCAGGGCAGGAATACAGACGCAGATATAGAGGACATGTGGACACAGGGTGAGGCCAAGTGGAAGGTCAGGACTGACATATCTACACCATCATGTGTAAGACAGACACTGGTGGGAGCACTGCATGGCACAGGGAGCTTGCTCAGTGCTCCGTGAGGACCAGGGCGGGATGCGGCAGGAGAGGGGAGCGCAGGAGGGAGGGCACACGTGTACACATATGGCTGGTTCCTGCTGTCACACAGCAGAAAGTAACACAACACTGCAAAGGAATTATACTCCGGTTTAGAAATTGTGAAATGAAGGAATATATTAACAAATGCATCTGTCTTTCATCGAGAAAAACTTTTTTTTTTTTTTTAAATATTATTTTATTAGTTGGAGGCCAATCACTTTACAACATTTCAGTGGGTTTTGTCATACATTGACATGAATCAGCCATATAGTTACACGTATTCCCCATCCCGATCCCCCCTCCCACCTCCCTCCCCACCCGACTCCTCAGGGTCCTCCCAGTGCACCAGGCCCGAGCACCTGACTCATGTATCCCACCTGGGCTGGTGGTCCGTTTCACCATAGATAGTATACATGCTGTTCTTTCAAAACATCCCACCCTCACGTTCTCCCCCAGAGTTCAAAAGTCTGTTCTGTACTTCTGTGTCTCTTTTTCTGTTTTGCATATAGGGTTATCGCCACCATCTATCTAAATTCCGTATATATGTGTTAGTATACTGTAATGTTCTTTATCTTTCTGGCTTACTTCACTCTGTATAATGGGCTCCAGTTTCGTCCATCTCATTAGAACTGATTCAAATGAATTCTTTTTAACGGCTGAGTAATATTCCATGGTGTATATGTACCACAGCTTCCTTATCCATTCATCTGCTGATGGGCATCTGGGTTGCTTCCATGTCCTGGCTATTATAAACAGTGCTGCAATGAACATTGGGGTGCACGTGTCTCTTTCAGATCTGGATTCCTCAGTGTGTATGCCTAGAAGTGGTATTGCTGGGTCATATGGCAGTTCTATTTCCAGTTTTTTAAGAAATCTCCACACTGTTTTCCATAGTGGCTGTACTAGTTTGCATTCCCACCAACAGTGTAAGAGGGTTCCCTTTTCTCCACACCCTCTCCAGCATTTATTGCTTGTAGACTTTTGGATAGCAGCCATCCTGACTGGCGTGTAATGGTACCTCATTGTGGTTTTGATTTGCATTTCTCATCGAGAAAAACTTAATATCAGAGTCTGAGGTAGACCAGTCGAAATCAGAGAAAACATCGTCAAGAATATTTTCCAAGAAATTTAGCTGCACTCACAAGTATGCACAGTTAATTTCGACCCAACTGATAACCTGTTTCCAAGTCCAACTGTCATTAATGAATAAGCAGGGTTCATCTAGGATAGCAGAAGTGCTTGGTTTTCAAAGGTCTGTGTTTACAAACATCAGTGCATCCTCCTTATTGAGCTAAACAGGCAGGTCCCAGGCAAGCTTCCCCAGGCACGTGCGCTATAGCCACCAAGGAGCTGCATGCATCAGGGAGGCCCCTGCAGTGTCTGATCTCCGGCAGCACCATCTACTCTGGACTCCCCGATCTGTGTTTTTAAAAAAGATGAGCAGACAGAGCGGAAAGTCACTAGGTTAAACATCTCTCCGCCACAAATTCGTTTTTCAAAGTCAGGTCAAAATGCATTTCAGCTCTGAATGAATGGAAGTTAACTGAGTTTACAGAGACAAAGCAAGTAGAGATATAGGGTTTCTTTTCATGACTTTTATAATCCTGCTTCACACAGGTCAGGGAAGGAAGAAAGGGAGACAGAGGCAGCCATGTGGTCACTAACACTGAACAAGGGCCTATTTATTATAGGCTTCCCTCGTGGCTCAGACAGTAAGGAATCTGCCTGCAATGCAGGAGACCCAGGTTCAATCCCTGGGTTGGGAAGATCCCCTGGAGAAGAGAATGGTTACCCACTCCCGTACTCTTTGGAGAATTCCATAGACAGAGGAGTCTGGTGGACTACAGTCCATGGGGTTACAAAGAGTCAGACATGACTGAGCGATTAACATTTTCACTTTTTTTTTTTTTTCACTTATTATGAAGTCTGGCACTATCTAGAGAGCCAGAGATAAAGTGATGTATAAGGCAGTCGGTGCTCTGCCATCTTGGAGTTCACATGCTTAGTGGACGCAGGAAAAGCAATCCCCCAAACCAGTATGTAAACAAGATCAGTTCAGGCAGGGAGAAGGGCACTGAAGAAGAGGTCAGTGGAGTGGGTGGGCGCAGTGATAAGGGAGCTGCTTGGGTCAGAGCAGGGAGGGCAGGGTTCACTGAGAAGGTGATCTGAAGGATGCGCTGAGATCTGGATAACGGATGAGCAGAGGGCAGCTTGCAGGGGATCTGGCAGAATGAGGCTGCAAGCGGAAGAAGCACCTGGAGCAATGTCCTTGAGACAGAGAACATGCTTAGTGTGTCTAAGGGAGAGGAATGGGGCTTCCGGGGCTGGAAAGCTGCAAGTGTGGAGGGATGATGAGGTCAGGGAGGAAGTCAGGGCGAGTGCAGATATAGTGTCTTGCCCCCAAAGAGGAGTCCGGATTTTATGCCTCCAACAGGGAGCTGTTGGAGGATTTGAAACAGAGGAGTGGCATGTAAGGTCGTTGCAGCTATTGGGAGTGGGGGAGGCTGATGAGGGGTACAGTGGGGAGCAGGGGGATCAGCTGGGAGTTGGTCTCACTGACCAGGTGAGGACCAGGATGGCCTGGACTCGGGCTGAGGCGGTGGGAGCTGGAGAGAAGCGGCTACTTTGGGGGCAGCCTCCCAGGCTGAGTGGACAGGGTCTTGCTGATGGACGGCAAGCTGTCAGAGAAACTGTGGCAGAGCAATGACCTTGACTGCACTGTCCTTACCGAAGACCTTGAGGTGGATGGACGCGTCCTGCTCGCCCGCCTTGTTCTCGGCGATGCAGACGTACTCGGCCTCGTCGTTCTTGTCCACCTTCCTGATGGTCAGCTCGGAGCTGTCGTCGCTGAACAGGTACTTCTCGTCCTCCTCATTCTCTATCTGCTCCCCGTCCCTGCCGGGCACAGAAACGGGAAGGACCGTGATTTTGATGACAGAGCTAAGAGGTTGATTTTTAATTAGTTTCCATAAAATGCAGACTGAACGCATGTCCAAGACTGAACTTGCACAGAAATTTAAGATGTTCAATTCTATTTCTTTCTGTGTGATTCCTTTAACCAAATCTCCGATTCTGCCTAAGGGCTGCAAATGGCATCCTCCAAAATTCCAAAGAGGGCCTCTGGTTCTGCCCCCCAGACTGAAGATGCAGGAATCCAATGCACACACAAGGCAAGCAGACCTTACTGGAAGAGTCCACTCTGCCCTCGGAGCTGCTGGTTCCCAGCTGCCCACCCCATTCCCTGGAAACGCCAACGCAGAGTAGGCCCTGCCAGGTCTCCTCTGCTAGTCGGAGGTAAAGGCTCAAGCCGGTTTCTTACTTTGTCCAGCTCATGGTGGGCTCCGGGAAGCCTTCGGCGTTGCACACGAGGGTGACAGACTGGCCGAGGTTGGCGGTGGCATTCACTATGCTCTGCCTGGCCTGGACGGTGGGTGGCACTGAAGGAAAGAAGGGCTGTCAGCGGGGGCTGGGAAAACCTGAAAGGACTCGGTGGCCTGGAAAAGGGGCACTTTCGGGGAACCCTGAGTCAGAGGGTCGGGGACTTGGGAAGCTGAAGAGCTTTAGTGTAAGGGGTCTAAATGCAGGTGTGCACTAAACAATTACTGTAAATTGGATAAATAATTCACCCATAAGCATGCATCAGTGTTTTCCAACAATACTTAGTAATGTTATATGTATAACAACATATAATAATATTGCTTTTCAATAATACAGATTTAGAAGCTATAGTAATGTCTTCCTTATTTTAAAGTGGTGTTCAAATTACAGTAGCTATTTATCATTATATACTTTTTCAATCAGTGCATACTCATCTTAACTACGATGATTGGCAGAACTTGACATTTAAAGGGCGGGGGGGCTCTTAATACTGGAAAAAGTTCAAAATTTTCATTCTCAGTAATTATATGGTTAATACCAATGTGAAATGCACTAGCTCACCAAAGAGTGACATTTCTCTTGGACTGTCCTAAACAACTCTGTGCACAAACTGGTTTTTACCAAAGGAATGAGAGAGAGTATGTGGCAAAAAATACATTTCAATATCTAAAACAATTCAACCACGATTTACTTATTTTCTTAGTACTGACATTATAGTTTCCTCTAAACATCTTGTAAACGTCAGATCGATTCCATGGGTGTGTTTATTTGACACTGCAAATTAAGATTAATAAACCCATGGATGGACTACGATTCTGACTATTCTGAGGCCTGAATTGATAATAATATTTTCTCTGAACACTGAACCAGGGGACTAACTTCACCATTACAGTAACATCAAGGACAATGAAGGATAAGGAAGAATTTATTAGGAAGCATGGGGCAAGTTTCTAGTGCTCCAAGATAATGAAGGACGTTCCAGAACTGCACTGGATGTCCCCAAAGTTGAGGGAGACCCAAAAGGCGAGTGTCTTTAAAAACAAACAAACAAATAAATAAGGCAGCGGACAGGGGCGGGCTGGGGGAAGGGGTGGACTCAGCTGACGTGGACAAGCCAAGGCGGGAGCCGTGCAGAGAGCAGGAAGGCCAGGTCTCCTTACCATTCACAATGACCTGAATGTCCTTGAAGTTGATCTCCCCGCGGGCCAGGATTCTGCCTTCACAGCGGTAAGTACCCTCATCTGTTTTCTTGATGCCCCGGATCTGGAGGTAGTTGTTGGCCAGGACTATGAATCGGACTAGAAAAGACAAGAAGCAGGTTTGTCCCAGGATCAGTCAGAGGATGGGAACCTGCAGGCAGAGCGCTGAACCTTGCCTTTTTCCTACCGTGAGTCTCATGGGGGTGGGTGGAGGGCTGGAAGTGGGGATGGGCTTTAAGCTGAAATAAGATAATATGTCCCTGGCTCCGACATACAGCCAAGGGCAAAAGTCTGCTGGAAATCTGTATTTTCCTTTGGAGAGAAAGTCATGTGCCTGAATATACAAGCTATAGACATGCAACCACTAGCCTGGAAATGGCATGCAGTTCTGGGACACTGGAGTCTGAGTTTGAGCTGGGGCGCCTCAGCAGCTGGCAGATGTAGAAACCCTAACGGGCTCAGTGGCCCAGGGGAAGGGGCGGCTGCCCGCTCTCACCATCTTTTTTCAGGATGACATCTCGGCCTTTGTGCTTCCAGATGATGGTTGGGGGGAGGGAGCTGACCACATCACACACTATCACGGCATCTTCTCCCTCTCTGAACTCCTGTGGGGTTGGTGCATTCTTGAACATGAGCTTCTCTGAAAAAGGGGGCAAAAGAAGAGTGAGGGAAGACAGTGGTTCTCCCACAAAAAACCCCTTTTCACTGGTGCCTTACCGCTTGGATTCGAGTCCATATATGCAGCGGTACCCAACGGGGTCCACCTGTCACTTGGCCAAACATGCAGGCAAAGCAGATGGCACAAGAGGAATATGTTCAGCCATGTTTGGCAGTTAATGTCTATTCAGAGAGCTAAGGTTATCACTCTGTGCAGGAAAGGGTCTACAGAGGGAGAGGTG
The DNA here is from genome assembly GCF_963930625.1 of Muntiacus reevesi. Classification (NCBI taxonomy): domain Eukaryota; kingdom Metazoa; phylum Chordata; class Mammalia; order Artiodactyla; family Cervidae; genus Muntiacus; species Muntiacus reevesi. The sequence continues at coordinate 67,880,757 of NC_089257.1, forward strand.
TGTCTTTACCGTGTGGATGGAGCTAATGCAATGCAACGTACTGGTGGGACATCTACTCTACAATGAATAGTAGGAGCCATCAGTCCTTTCTCTGTCCCCCAGTCTGTCTGACACCCCAACCCCAGCCACCTATGGCAGAGAGAATTTTGAAGACTAGAACAGGAAAGGCAAGCTTATGGCAATAAATACTATGGCAATCAATACTGTTCCATTAGTGGTCACCCCCCATCACCCTGGCCAACAGGACAGATGCATGATAACAAGGTAATGAGATGCCACCTTTAGATTGGTTTCAGTGGCAATGGGAACCACCTGCTCTGAGCGGCACAGAATGTTCAGATAATAACCCTTCCCACCTCACCGAGCCTTTGCACTCCACTGTCAGCAGGAAAGAGTGAAATAAGAGGGGATTAACTGAGGTGTAAAACAGTCAACACTTGGGGAAGGGTGAGGGGAACACACACCCTCTGGGAATGGTGTAACGTGCATTTAGAGAATCGAGGCCAGGGCCAGGTAGCTGTGACCAGCATGAACACAGTTGTGAGTCTGGAGTTAGCCAAGGATCATTTAAAATCACACTGGATGGAGGAGAGGATATTTGTACACATGTGGCTGATTCATTTTGCTGTAGAGCAGAAACTAACACAACATACTCCAATAAAAAAAAAATTAAAAAAATACAAATCCCCTGATATAACCTACACGTGTGTTAAATAGGCATTAAAATATAACAACTTTTCAGGAAACATACTGATAAAACATTTTTAAAATTTTATTTTAGTTTTTATTTATTTATTGTTGGCTACCCTGGGTCTTTGTTGCTGCGGGGCCTACACTCTAGTTGCGGTGTATGGGCTTCTCATTGCGGTGGCGTCTTTTGTGGCAGAGCACAGGTTTTCAAGCGTGCAGGCTTCAGCAGCTGTGGCTCATTGGCTAAGTTGCTCTGCAGCATGTGGCATCTTCCTCCACCAGGGAACGAACCTACACCCCCTGCATTGGCAGGTGGATTCTAAACCACTGGACCACTACGGAACTCCCTGATAAAATCTTACTTGTGTAGAGTGTGTGCACGTGTGCTAAGTCACTTCAGTTGTGTCTGACTCTCTGCGACTCCGTGGACTATAGCCCGCCAGGCTCCTCTGTCCATGGGATTCTCCAGGCAAGAATACTGGAGTGGGCTGCCATGCCCTCCTCCAGGGAATCTTCCTGACCGAGGAATCTAAGCCAAGTCTCTTACATCTCCTGCATTGACAGGCAGATTCCTTACCACTAGCACCACCTGGAAAACCCTTGTATAGAGTACCTCATGAAATAATAAATTTAGTTTGAAACCAGTAGGCCCCCACCTGCCCCCCACAAAAAACCCACTAAAAACAAGCAAAATAACCCACATTGGAGCTCTTATCTTGATGCAGAGAAGACTTAGAGAAAAGTAGAAAAGAGGTCCCAGTCAAGCCCTGTGTTCCACCCCACTCTCTGCTACCCATGTTGTCTTCCCAGCCAAAGGAGAGGTCAGGGAATACAGAAGGTGAAGGAAGGGGGTCTTACGGAAGATCTTCACGTTGACTGTGGCCTCTGACTCGGTGCCATCCTCTGCAGTGACCACGCACTTGTAGATGCCGGCGTCGTCGATGTTGGCGTTGTAGATGGTGAGGGTGGAAGAGGAGTCATCGTTCCACACCACCGAGATCCGCTGCTGGTTCGGGGTGAGCTTCTCTCCGTTGGGGGAGAACCAGGAGATGTCTTTATCTTTGGCATCTCCAGCCACTGAAGAGAGAGAGATTATTTTCAAACCACTGATGCTGAAAAGACAAAGAGCCCTCCAGCAGACAGTAGGTAGTTGATAAGAGCTCCTGAGGAAGGGCTCATCAGGTTTGATAACGAGGTGGGAGGTGTGTGCGTGCGTGTGTGTGACCATTCATGTTGGTTGCTTCTGTGTTTGTTATGTTTTAATATTTGGAAAGAACTCAACAAACATTGGTGCTGGTATTTCTCATAGTGGGCCTATCCCTAGCGAGGGAAAAGATATTTGTTGAGGACCTACTGTGTGCAGGCACTGAACTAGTAGCTTATAGTCCCACAGATTGTGGGGCAAAGGGAATTAGTATCCTGGATCTGAGCTCAAGGGCTAGTTGGTTAGTCAATTCATCAGCTTGTTTTCGAGGGCTTAGATTATGGTCTCCTAAATAGAAGATGAGATATCAGCTAGTCTCTGAGTGTAAATTCCAACCACTTTTGCTCCACCACCTGCCTGCACAAACTGGCGTTTCAGCACACCGCACTCCCCACCCCCCTGCCCCCCGCCTCAGACAGGCAAACACATCTGCTGAAATGCTTCAAAGAAGGTAGCCAGCATCACCCATCATCCGTTCCCCAGGCAGCTCAGAGGCTCGGACGCTGCTGCTGCTGAGCTGCCCAGACACTGGGCCGGGACAAGGGCTCTGGGATCCTGGACGGTTCTCGCACAGCGTCCTCTCTGCCCAGCGCCTTTCCCCACCCCACCGCCTGGCACAGATGCTTAGTATAGAAATGCAGCAGCCCTCCTTTCAGGGCCCATCACGTTTTCAACAAATATCGCTCTTTGCAAGATGCGCTGTGGGCTCACTCCGTGGTGGCCTCTCCGGCTCGTTTCAATGGCTGCGATGAAGGCAAAGCGGGAGGGAAGACATCCAGCGGCCACGAGCCGCCTCATTCTGTGCAAATCGTGACAGCATTTCAAACCCCTCCCTGCCGAAAGCGGCTTGCTGGATGTCAGCTTACACCTAGCTCAGCTCTTTCCTGGTCCTTTCATGTTCCAAATCCCAGCCATGTCACATACAGAGGCTCCAGAACCTCACAGGAAGCCTTTCCTCTGCAGGACATTTCCTGATAATTAGCTGAGCTGTGGAAATGGGATATGTTTTCTAAACAGAAGACAAGGACACCAGGTTTGACAAATTCTGAGCTCTGGTGCGGGCAATGGGACAGAATATTGGAATTCACTGGAGAGCTGGAAAACCCAGGACGCCTGTCCTCACCACAAAAGAGATGGCTATACTCAGTTTTCTTTCAGGCACATTTTAGGGCTTCTTGTGTTTTCCTGCTCCGGGAGATTCTAATAATCCAGACACTGACCCACTGAAGCATTCGTTCTGAAGCAGCCCTGCTCTCCAGTGTCATTCACGGAACTCTGGAGGCACCCAGAGCAGGGGTCTGGCGGCTCTGTTGACTTTCCCAAGAAAATCCCTCGATCTCCTCCATCACCAGGTGGATGTCCACAGGGCACATTTCACTGTACTGGGGCAAACTTGGTGAGGGGAAGGGAGATGGTCTGAGCACTTCCCAGGTCACAGGGTGAGCTGAGATTCCAGGCACACCATCAGCCCAGCAGATGCAGCTGTGGCATCTGCCCTGCGGGGTGGGTTTCCTAAGACGCAGTGTGATAGGGGTACTTGCCTTGGCACAGGAAGAATTTGGACTCTCCCACGCTGATTTCCCCTTGGCTGGGAACAATATCCACCTGCAGAGAAACTGAAAAAGGCAAAAAGTCCAGCTCAAACGTGAGTTCACAGTTTTGAGACGGAAACTAGAGCTTTCATTAAAAAACGGAGTCTCCTCGCCCACTTCCAGAAAGAGCGAAAAGAGGAGGTTGTTTGGGTTTTGAGAACGTGTCATTACAGTTCCTCACACCAAAGCCAGGAGTGGACACGATCCAGGTCATTTCATGTGCAACTGCTGTCCTCTATCAGACGGTGCAGGCCACCCGGGAGACCTGGGGTGAACGCTGCCCTAAATGTTCCCGACCTTTTGAGAAAGCTTAGTGTCCTGCTTCCAAACAGCAACCTTCATTCATGGAAATGGCAGCCCAGCCAGTTGCATGTGCATCATCAGCCTGAAGGGTCCCCACAGCTGTGTTCAGAGGGAAGCCTGCTATCCACAGCCCTGCACAGGGCTTCCTGCCACTTCTCCACACCGTAGAGCTTAACCACCACAAAGGATTCGATGTGAAGATCCAACCTAGTTTTGGGGGAGGGGATGCCAAACAAACACTCACCTCCCTTGCGACTATAGGACCAATCCATCTCTTTGCATCAGTGGAGACAGCGATCAAACATGATCACCCCTATCAGTCTGTTACTCTTCTGCAATGCTGGAGTCTCTGCTCCGTAGCCCCCCTGCATCCCTTGGCTACTTCACTACACTCGATTTGAATACCCATAGGCTCTATCCAGCTTCCCAGGTGGTGCTAGTGGTAAACAGCCTGTCTGCCAATGCAGGAGACATAAGAGACGCGGGTTTGATCTCCGGGTCAGGAAGATCCCCCTGAAGGAGGGCATGAAACCCACTCCAGTATTCTCGCCTGGAGACTCCCATGGGCAGAGGAGCCTGGCGACAGAGTTGCAAAGTCCACAGGGTTGCAAAGAGGTGGACACGACTGAAGCAACTTAGCTACGCACACACGCATGCTCCATCAATCCACTCCACCCATTAAGACAAAACACACTGCACTGGATCTCATGGATTCCTGTATTCACCCGGTTCCTCGATTATCTGCTTAAGTCAGATAACCATTGCTCATGAAAATGTATTCTTAGGGTAGGAGAAGTGCTATTATTCATTGGGTTCCAACTTCTTTTTGCCTTTCCTCCTCATAGGTAAAGTAAATCAGCAAGCTAAAGGCTAATGGACATTTGGTTGAATGCATGAAGCGTCTGCAAGCCGGCATGAAGGAGGAGCCTGGACAAAACAGACCGAGTAATAGAGACTCAGCAAGCCCTTCCTTTTAACAGCCATTTTCTCTGCACAGTAGAGCAGAGGGACTACTCGTTGCCATGGTGACGGACTTGGAGGCAGAGCCGCTGTGGGTCTCTGCCTGTGCTCATTTGATGAAGCAACCACGGTTGTACTCAGTGAAACACAGGGATCAAAGGGGCTGCTTGGGGCGGGCAAGGGGGAGCGTGGGGCAACATATCCACCAGGGGCACAGCCTTCCTCACCATCCTACGGACAAAGCATCACACAGAAAAACCCAGCAGAGGCTGCAGAGAAAGGGATGGTTTGGTGGGACAGGAATGGAATGGGGAGGAGTGAGAAGTCAGGAACAGGCTGGGCGAGGATGCTGAGCACGCCACTCTGAGAATATGAAGCAGGAATCCAGAGGCTTCCAAATGCCAGCTCAGAAGAAATATGATAGGAATGGAGGGGCCGCCTGTCTCTCGGCAGTCGGTTTGCTTCCGATTACTCATTTCCAGGATGGAATTCTTCCTGAGAGCAATGAAAGGTCTTCTCCCTACCTTTCGTGAATTTTGCCCACAGTGCGCAGCGCTACAATGGATTATAATTTTTTTAATTGTAAAAAATTAATTTATTTTAATTGGAGGCTAATTACTTTACAATATTGTAGTGGTTTTTGCCATATGTCGATGTGAATCCTCCATGGATGTACATGTGTCCCCCATCCTGAGCCCCCTTCCCACCTCCCTCCCCATCCCATCCCTCAGGGTCATCCGAGTGCACCAGCCCTGAGTGCCCTGCCTCACGCATCGAACCTGGGCTGGCCACCTGTTTCACGCTACAGTGGATTATAATGTGGGGGCCACAGCACGGGGCGGGGGGGCGTTGGGGGCAGGTGTGCCTGGTTGTGGCTACTTTATTCCATCACTCTCCTCTGGATGGATTCTGTATGGACCTGAGCAGGAGGGGTCCCAACCATCACCATGTCCCGCCTCCTCATTTTCTGGTCAGAGAAGAGTGGTATGGACTTCCCTGGTGGTCCAGTGGTTAAGAATCTGCGTTGCAATGCAAGGGACATGGGTTTGATCCCTGGCTGGGAAACTAAGATCTTACATGTGTCGGACCAACTAAGCCCTCAGGCCACAGCTAGAGACCCTGAGCACCACCATGAAAGATGGTGCGTGCTGCAACTAAGACCCAACGTAGCCAAACAAATATTAAAAAAAAAAAAAAAAACTTTTTTTTTAAAACTAAAAAAAGAAAAGAGAGGTAAAGTGACTTCCCTAGGGTCATGTCTAGTGAGAGCCAGCATGGCCCCAGAGTCCAGGCCACCTGGCTCCCAGGTAAGTGTTCTTTCCATTACATAATGCTGTCTTTGCCAGTAGAAGATAAAATGTTTCCACTCAGTTTAACAAACAATCGGATGCATATCCCTCAACAGAAGAGACCAAACCCATGGTATATTGGGGGAGCACAGGGCCCTATAGGAGAGGGCTACAAGCCAGTGCCACCCATCTTAAGGCCACCTGGACCTTTTCAATCCCTATCGTGGTTCATACTCCACAGAACAACAGGCCTATGAAGCCCAGAACCTGAGCCTTGGCCACCCGTCGCCAAAGTAATGGTCCTTTCTGGAGTTTACTGGGGCATTCTTTGGAGAATTAGAAGCATATTTCTAGCTTGGAAAGTGTGCTGGCCCATATGCTATGTATTAGCAGCCAGCTTCAACATATGGATCCTGTTACTCTCACAGAGCCCTTATTGCTTTGAGAAGGATTTTCTTATCCCAAGTGAAAGAGCAGCCTTCATTTTTTTTCAGCTCTTTTCAAACAGAACATGACTCTCAAGGGGCAGGAGAACACGGCAAGGCTGAAGAGTTTCCATCCTCGAATATGGCTGGTATCTATCTCTGGACCACGGACAGAAATGAGAAACGAGCATTACCAAGGAATTCCCAGCTCCCCCAGATCCCAGGCACACATTTATCATCACAGACATTTTTTTAAAGAAGAGATATCCATTCAGACGCCTGCCCTTTTGCACACATGCAGAAGACAGTGACTTCTCCTTCTAGACACCGGTCAAACCCGGGCCAAAGGAAGCCCAGACTCTCTGGAAACTCAACCTTGGATGTTTTCCACTGGAGCACAATGGCTGATTATTCTCCCCCAAATGCGAAACCATGAATTATTATGTTTAATAACGGTGAGTGGAAATCCTGCTCCAAGTCCCAAACTCCTTCCCTCCACTTCTTGTGGCTTTTTCCTTTCTTAGGGTATTCGTCTTCTCACTGTTCCCAATAAAAATTCCTGTCTTGACTTTCACCTTTCTCCAGTTGCAAATATAACCAAAATTTCCTCACCAGGCCTCACTCAGACCCTTTAGAAGAACTCTGAAAACATGTGTCCCAGAAAAAGTATCTCATTTTTCGCTTTGCAGAAACATTCTCTGTGGAAACATGGTGTGTTATCTAATCATCTTAGATGCATCCAAAGATACACAGTTATGAACACAGGTTGCTGGACTGGCTGGGACCCTGGGGCAGGCTATCAGTGTCCTCCCATTATGGAAGACAGTATGGAGATTCCTCAAAAAATTAGGAATAAAACTACCATATAACCCAACAACCCCACTATTAGGCATATACCCCAAGGAAACCATAACTGAAAAGGACACATGTGTCCATCACAGCACTATCTACACTAGCTAGGATGTGAGAACCACCTTGATGTTTATTGACAGATGAATGGACAAAGCAGCTGCGGCAATATATACAATGGAATATTACTCAGCTGTAAAAAGGAAAGCATTTGAGTCAGTTCTAATGAAGTAGATGAACCTAGAGCCTATTACACAGGGTGAAGTAAGTCACAGAGAGAAAACAAGTATATATTAACACATACACATGGAATTTAGAAAGACGGTATGATGAACCTATTTGCAGGGTAGCAATGGAGATGCAAGCATACAGAACAGACTTGTGGACGTGGCAGTTGGGGAGGAAGAGGGGGGATGAATGGAGAGAGTAGCATGGAAACATGTACATTACCACATGTAAAACAGACAGCCAGTGAGAATGTGCTGCATTACTCGGGGAACTCAAACCAGGGATTTGTCACAACCTAGAGGGGTGGGGTGGGGTGGGAGTGAGTTCCCAGAGGGAGGAGACATAGGTATACCTATGGTTAATTCATGTTGACATATGGTAGAAACCAACACAGTATTGTAAAGCAATTATCTTTCAATTAAAAACAAATATACTGAAAAAAACCAAAAAAGAACCCATCTACCCCCCACCCAAGACCTCAGGAAGCTGGTTCAAACTTTCTGGTTTACAAAACACACTTTGTTATTTCCCCTGAGACTCCTGACAGTTCTGAGACATAAAAAGGCCAATAGGATTGTCCTCATTCTACAAAAGAGAGAATCAAAGCTGAGAGAAATGAAATAACCTGCCCAGGGCAACTCAGCTAGTAAGTAGTAAAGTCAAGATTAAAAGTCATCTAATTTCAAGACTCCAGCCTTTCTCCCTACACTTCACAGTGATCATTAATCTTTTGTTGGCTTCCTAATGGTCTCATTATTATTATTACCTATTAAGTTACCATTTGCTCTTTCTAAATTATGGGCTAGAAAAAATCATCAAGTTGTTGTCATCATGTCTACTCCGGTTAATTATAACGGGCCTCTGTGTTCACAGATAACCACTGCACTGTGTGTGCTCAGTCGCTAAGGTGTGTCCAACTCCTCGCCACCCCATGGACTGTGATGAAGGCCGCCAGGCTTCTCCGACCATGGGATTCTCCAGGCAAGAATACTGGAGTGGGTTGCCATTTACTCCAGGGGAATCTTCCCAAGCCAGGGATCAAACCCATGCCTCTTGTGTCTCCTGCATTGGCAGGTGGATTCTTTACCACTGCACCACCTGGGAAACCCAACAATAGCATTAAAGTTCCCATTTTACAGATGGGGAAGTGGAGGCTCAGAGCCCTAAGCAATGGTAGTGATGGATCAAGATTCAAACCCAGGCCAAATGACATCCAAAGCCCCAGCCATTTCTCCCACCCTGTTCTATCCCTTGCAAACAGATAGAAAGAGCTTCTCTTGAGAATGGAATGAGTCCCTTCTCCACATCTCATTTAGAAAATAAAATAACCCTGTGAGAGATGCATATGTTTTAAAATGTGTTTTCTACCTAAATGTCTTTAAAAAATAGATGTCTTGTTCTGAAAGATATGACAACTTGTTTAGCAAACAGCCTCAGGTTGAAAGAGGAGTTCTGTGATTTTCAAACTCCCTCGCAGAAGCAAGCTTTGAGATCTTAGTTGCTAAAGAAAATTGAAATTTCAGTTCTAAAAGGCGCTCAGGCACTTATCAGGAGAGGTGGGATCTTCCTAAGCAAAACAACAGGAAAAAAAAAAATTCCGATTTCAAAACAGACTCCGTAGATTTCCCCTGAGTTAGCAACTTCTTGCACCAGTTTAATTTTATTGTTCTTTTTGGAATCTTCTGTGCTTGAGGAAGCAGGAGCTGAGAGCAGCAAGTGGGCCCAGGTCTCTCCCATGACTGACCAACAGTACTTTCTTGTTAAGCGATTATAAGACATTGGCTCCTGAGAAAGACAAACCGCAGAGATGCAGCAGGCCCAGGGCTGAGGGAGGCACACCTGAGGAGCATGTCCTGACCATTAGTTATGAGGTGGGTGAATGCCGGACGATGAGTCTGATCAGCGACTAGGTATCAGACAAAGAGATTTTCCAGAACCTATTTAACAAAGGCTTTTGAAAAAGGCATCAAAATCCAGTTCTATATTTATTTTGTCAGCTATTGTTCTAGAAATGAGTCTTAAATAGTAATGTACTTAACCACTAAAAGAGACTTATTTTTTTACTTTTCAAATGATGCGAAAGTGTATTTCGTTCAATGGACCTGTGAGAAATCCAGATGTCAGAACAGGAGCGAAATAACAAAGGTATCCCCACATGCCTAGACAGTCTGCCTCATGGTCAGCAAAGTACACGAGGGGAGATAGGAGGGTGACTTCATGGATAAATCAAAGAAACGCAACAAACACAAAACTGAGACTAATATGGCGATCCTGCAGAGTGGTGAAGGCCATGGACTCCGGGCCAACCCTCAGCTCTACCATTTTCTAGCAGTGTAAGCCTGGCCAAGTTATTTAACCTCTTGGAGCCCGTTTCCTTATCTGTTAAATGGGGACTAACAGAACCCTTATCAGAGGGTTGTTGGAAAGATAAAATGAATTAATACATGTAGAATAGTCTCTGGCACCTAATACACATTTAATATTTGTTGTGTATTATTAATAAGCCCCTATCAATAACCTTTTCCAAGGAAATTATTTTGATTACTGTTTTTGCAAAAAGTTATGTTTACCTTTATGGTTTTAGATAAAGTAACCTTCCAAATCAGCCATGTGGTGGTCAGGTGGACCGATTCCATGCTCTACATTACTTTAGGATATTTATCTTGCCTGTCAGAACTTTGCTGGTATAAAAGATGACTGAATCCAATCAAAGCCAGAAAACTAATAATGTAGGCACGTTAGCCAAGTCACCTCACCCCAGTTTTCTCATCTGTAAAATAGGGATGATGATAAAATTGAATTTGTGTTGTTGGACTGTCATGAGAATTAAACAGTCAGGAAAGAGTCATGGTTAGGAAGTCAGGATATGGAGTAAGAGGCTGGGGTCCAAATTCCAACTCCGATACATAGTAATCCTGAATTCTCAGGAGGATCTCAGAAACCGTTCTCCATATTTGTAAATGGCCATAACAACTCAGTTGATCTCATGGGGATGTTGAGATGATTTAGAAAAGTATGTAAAGTTCCAAACACAAGGTCAGGGTTGTGTTGGTTGTGTTTCAAATGACAGTACATATATGACAGTTCTTTGACATCATACACACACACACCCTAAACAAAATACCCTATAATGTTTGTAATGAGAATGAGGTAGCAGGAACCTCTTGTAGACTACTGCATTCGACTGTCCAAAGTCAATTAAGGGATGTGTGTGTCTTAAGATTTATCCAGTTGCAGCCAGTGAGGGCTATTCTTCATTGTCATACGCAGGCTCCTCATTTCAGTGGCCTCTCTCACTGGGGAGCCCCGACTCTAGGTGTGTGGGCTTCAGTAGTTGCAGCTTACAGACTCTACAGCGCTGGATCAGTAGTTGTGGCGCACAGGCTTAGTTGCTTCGCAGCATGTCGGATCTGCTCGGACCAGGGATCGAACTGGTGTCCCTCGCATTGCAAGGCAGATCCTTAACCACTGGACCACCAAGAAAGTTCCTGTCTTTTTATCTATGTGTATGTATCATACACACAAGATCCACTAGATGAGACAGTGTGTGTGTATGTGAATAGAATAATTCAACTTGACAGATTGCTGTTGCTAGAAGAAGCAGCTGGACATAGGTAAATTTATCTCATTTTGGGAGAGAAAAACAAACAATTAAGGATGACAAAGGACTCGCATGTCACATCCTTGACACATGAGTCTCACCATGCTGGCTTGAGCTCCTGCTGACAGCAGCCAAGTGGAAGAAAACTAGGTAGACTGTTTTACTTTTGAACATCAACACAAGAGTTACACGTCAGTTTAAAGGAACTATAAAATACATGTTCTTATACAGTTTTGGCTTCTGATTCTGTATACTGGGCTTCTCTGGTGGCTCAGAGGGTAAAGCGTCTGCCTACAATGTGGGAGACCCAGGTTTGATCCCTGGGTTGGAAAGATCCCCTGGAGAAGGAAATGGCAACCCACTCCAGTACTCTTGCCTGGAAAATTCCACGGCTGGAGAAACCTGGTAGGCCACAGTCCATGGGGTCGCAAAGAGCTGGACATGACTGAGCAACTTCACTTTCACTTTCTGTATACTAACCTCATAATGGCAGGCCATATTCTGATTGCCATTGGAAGCATCCTTGCTGACAAAAGTGGGGTCACAGCAGCAACCAAAATCATCCAGGAGTCATACTCAGGGCTGCCAGTTCTAGTTAGGGTCCCATTTATGTAAATGCCGAGAATTCTATGTAATTTTCATTTACATCAAAACACCCAGAAACAATCTACCTGGGGTTTGTAAGCCAACTGAGGTAAGTTGATAACCAAACCCTTGGGACACGCTCTGTGTGTAGTCCCCACAGGACCCTGGGTCCCTGGCTCCCCCCGTATGTCAGCCAGCCTAGAGAGTGAAGGAAGCCCTCAGGAAAGCCATGGGCTTCCCTGGCTGACAACACCAGCACTCAGCAGACTTGGAGAGCAGAACTCAAGACTGGAGGAGGCAGAGAAGAAGGGTCTTGGTGGTGATGGTGCTGCTAGCGGCTCTGTGGTTTAATACCTTAATGCCTTTTGAACAGAGAAACCAGAGCTTCTGTACGAAGACAAACCATATAGACAAGTTGCAAGTAAGATACAGATTTTTCTAAACCAAACAACTTGGCTCATATACCAAGTGGGTTTCCCATGCCTATCACTTTAATAAAGCCGCCAAAACTTGGCAATGTTTCATTACAAAAGTGATGCAATGAGAATTCCTGATGAAAATTCTCTTTAACCTCCTCAAACCTCAGGACTCTTCCAGAGTGAAGGCGGGAGGTGTGAGAAAGGGGAATATAACTTCAGAATTCTTAAGCTTTCTATGTAATATGATAATACAGCTGATGCGTGTGTGCAGGCTCAGTCGCTACGTCATGACCGACTCTTTGCAACCCCATGGACTGTAGCCCTCCAGGCTCCTCTGTCTATGGCATTTTCCAGGCAAGAATACTGGAGTGGGTTGCCATTTTCTTCTTCAAGTGATCTTCCAGACCCAGGGATTGAACCTGTGTCTCCTTCATTGGCAGGCGGGTTCTTTACCACTGGGCCACCAGGAAGCCCAATAGGGTTGATATTATAAAATTATACTAAGGAAGAGAAAGCATTACGCATCACTATACGACTGAGGTTTGGATGATTAATCTGATATCCTGTTACTCCAAATAATCTATCCTATGAAATTCTAGTAGCCAAACAACAGAAACCAACTCTATTTCTTAGCAAAATAAATTACATGAGTTGCTGGGAACTGGGATAACTGGGTCCTGGCTCTGTTCTATGGGGCTGGCTTCAACTCAGAGCACAGAGCCAAAGGAGATAAGGGTTTCGGCTTTCTTGGCCTCCCAAGTTCCCTGGGTCAAATTAGCATTGCACTGGGTCTGATTGGACGATTTTGCTTTACAGAACTAAGTCAGTGGTTTAAAACCATGGTTGTTACCCCTATGAACTACCTAGAATCTAGAAAACTTGATTCATATCACATCACATAGCATCCTCGTGCTCTGGTTAAAGGGCAAGAAGATCTATGCATTGGTTTAATCTGCTCGGAAGTGATAGATCCATGCTATTCCCCAGGCTGTCACTCCATAGCCAACCTCTACCTCCAAGAAAGTACACAGTTCTTACTGGGAGCATTCTGAAACATCTAACGGGAGTCAGAAGAAATGACTCAAAGGGATATTAACCAGGAGCACAACCCAAAGAAATTCCACATGATAACCACGGTCAGACACAGGAAAGAAGCCAGCCAAACCCTGATGAAAGGAATTTTGTTGGTTTGCTTGTTTTAACAGGAGATCATAAAGGAAGGAGAGACATTGAAAAATTTTCTTAATCTTTTCCCCAAAGTAGCAAAAAGTCAGAAGCAGCCCCAGAGAGCCTCAAAAGGGCTAGATTCCAGGCCAAGAGTGAAATATTTCCCAGGTGGGCATTAATACTGTCTCCTATAGTCCACAAGAGGGGAAGGCAGTATCTTTCATACTCCCCACCCTGGGAAGCACCTGCCACGTGAGGGCAGGAGTGTGTGCTGAGAGGTGGAAAATGTGGACTTCTGTCTTCTGCTCCACCGGATCAATTCATGGGGAGGGTTATAGAACCATTTAGTAACAGAGAAGGTTTGAGCCGGGGGGACCTGACGTGCTCTGCAACCCCTACATTTTACAGATGGAAAATGCAGGAGCAGAAGTCTAGGGTCCCCAGAGCAAAGTTCAGGGGCCACGGGGTTGGGCCCACATGCTGACTGCTGACTTGACGCCTCTTCTTGTTTCTCTGTCTCATCTGCTTTGCGTCCTCAGTAGATCTGTCACCGACTGTTTCCCTTGCTTGGTTTGCCCTGGTCTCACCTTTGTCCCTAAAGAGCGATAGTCATCACTTAGGACTTCCATGGTGGTCCAGTGGTTAAGAATCCGCCTGCAGGGTACACAGGTTCCATCCCTGGTCTGGGAAGATTCCACATGCCTCAGGACAGCTATGTCTGTGGGCCATTATTATTGAACCCATGCGCCCTAGAGCACATGATCCAAAACAAGAGAAGCCACTGCAATGAGAAGCCCACAAACCACAACTAGAGAGTAGCCCCTGCTCCCGGCAACTAGAGAAAGCCTGCACGCAGTAATGAAGACCCATAGCAGCCAAAAATAAAAATAAATTGTAAAAAAGAGACTATCACTTGGAGTTCTGTGCTTGTGCTCAGCTGTGTCTGACTCTTTGCAACCTCATGGATTGCAGACTGCCAGACTTCTCTGTCCATGGAATCTTCCAGGCAAGAATACTGGAGTGGGTTACCATTTCCTACTCCAGGGAAGCTTCTTGACCCAGGGATTGAACCCATGACTCCTGCATCTCCTGCACTGGCAGGTAGATTCTTCACCACTGTGCCACCTGGGAAGCCCCAGAGACTGGCCTTATTAAGTGCAGCTATATTAAAAAGCAGAGGCAATACTTTGCCAACAAAGGTCCATCTGGTCAAGGCTGTGGCTTTTCCAGTGGTCATGTATGGATGTGAGAGTTGGACTGTGAAGAAAGCTGAGCACCAAAAAATTGATGCTTTTGAACTGTGGTGTTGGAGAAGACTCTTGAGAGTCCCTTGGACTGCAAGGAGATCCAACCAGTCCATCCTAAAGGAGATCCGTCCTGGGTGTTCATTGGAAGGACGGATGCTGAAGCTGAAACTCCAGTATTTTGGCCACCTCATGGGAAGAGCTGACTCACTGGAAAAGACCCTGATGCTAGGAGGGACTGGGGGCAGGAGGAGAAGGGGATGAAAGAGGATGAGATGGCTGGATGGCATCACCGACTCGATGGGCATGAGTTTGAGTAAACTCCAGGAGTTTGTGATGGACAGGGAGGCCTGGTGTGCTGTGGTTCATGGGGTCTCAAAGAGTCGGACACGACTGAGAGACTGAACTGAACTGAACTGAATTGAGGAAAGCTGGACAAACAGCTGGTGGTCTACCTGTCCTGCCCGAAGCTCATTAAGATAACTAGCGTTGCCAACACCAGCCCACTTTTTAACTGAAGCTCCAGGTCTCTGTTTTCTTTTCAGACAATCTTTCCTGCCATTTCCCTTTTTTGGGCAGACTGACTTCAGGCCAGCACCTTGCCTGAAGTTGAACGACTCACTCCTTGCCCTGAAATGTAGGGCAAGGACACAAATAGATGCTTGGAACTCAGCTAAGCTTCTCTAGATAAACAACATAAAATCTATCAACCTGCCCCGATAACCTAGGCCTTCTGAGTAAATTGTTGCTTGTGATCTGATAGCTTCCAGGATGCCCCTGACAATGCTTCCTTAGGTCTGTTTTTTTGAAAACTTGCCTTGATAAAATGACTCATCCAACTTCTCTTCTTCCGGCTATAAAAAGGTAATGATACAAGGCAGATGGTCTCTCTCTCTCTCCCAACAACTTTTGCCAACATGGCAAGAACTTGGAATTATTATCTTCCAATATTTGTCCAGCTGTTGTTTGCAGATGTTATATTCTTTACACTGAGAAAATAGAAATTTACAGAATGCTAGCCAGCAACTTCATCCTGAAAATTTCAAATCCTGTCCATGTCTTTCAAAAATGTCCTTATGTGATCATAGCTTTAAGCACATCTGGGCTATTGAAGATACAAAGGCTTACAATCTCCCAAACAACCAGTGCAAAAAGCTGTTAAATTTAGTTTTTGTCAAGTGAAAAATTCACATTCTCAAACCGAGATATATTGTTTATATAGACAGTGATTATTTTGAGCCAGTCCCTGTTCAGAGCACTTCAATGAGTTCATGTAATCTTTATAATAACCCCATGGGATAGGTACTTGGGGTTATTATCCTACTGGACAGATGAAGTAGGTTATTATCCTACTGGACAAATGAAGAAACTTAAGAACTGAAAGATTAACTAATAGCCCAAGGTCACAAAGCTAGTAAGAGGTAGAGCGGGGATGGGAAGCCCAGGCAGATCCAGCTCCACGGCCCTTGATCTTAAGTATGTGTTACATAAAGTTGGCTTTAATGAAAGTCAACTTTCATGAGAAAGGGGTTGCTCTTGTGCTGGGTGAACTGGGAGGCAATGTGCAAGTAGGAAAACACTATCTCCTTGGGGAAATACTGATTCTGAACATGGGCTCACTGAGGCTGCTTGAATTCGGAGCCCATCAGGCCACACCCCTCTCCCTGTTCCAGCCCTGCCTTCGTCTCTACACTGAAGCCTTCTAGCCGCCACCCCCCCACCCCCGACCAGCAATGGTCCTGGCATCCATGCCAACAGGCAGCCACCAGAGCTCAGCCACCAACAGGGATCAGGAAGAGGCTGTGAGCTGGACATTCCATCTACAGGTCACTCCTGATTCCCCCAATTTGGATTCATGGTAAGCCATATCATCCCTTATTTAAATGTGAGTATTAAAATCAGTATTCTTTGCTGATATTTAAGTTGTGACTGGCTCTTTACTCCTCGGTAGGGTGTGCATCCGAGTTGGATTATTCTCATCTAACTACTCAGCCAGTGTTCTCTCAAAGCACTCACTCTCCTTAAGAGATTGTCTGTAGAGTATCATGGTAAAGAGATTCCTAGTAGAGGTAATACTCTTTTCAAGGGGGTGGAGAGTCCCCCCTCTCTTAGCCAGAGTTACCCCTCACCAGAGAGTGCCTGACTTGTTGATTAACATGTAGAACCACATTACACAGAATAGATAGAAAAAAACTCAGCTATTAAAAGAATAATAATTTAACAAATAATATATCCACTATTCTGGGATAGCTTTTAAATTAGAGAACAAATAAGAAAGCTATCATTTGGCTCTACTACCAATTAGGGTAGGAGTAAAATGCCATATCCACTATTGCGGCTTATTAAGAACTCAGATGTGAGCACAGCCCCAGCCCAGGTGGGGTGGCAGAGAGAAGGGACCATGGCAGAAGGTGGCTGTGCAGTGGTCCTGGCGCATCTGAGGTACATCCTGGCTCTGAGTGTGTGGTACTGCTTCTGCCAACCTTACGATCCTTCCATCCATACAATTATCCAGAACGTGATTTTCTCTCAGTTAAAAGTCCTTTGG
Organism: Muntiacus reevesi; assembly: GCF_963930625.1. Taxonomy (NCBI): domain Eukaryota; kingdom Metazoa; phylum Chordata; class Mammalia; order Artiodactyla; family Cervidae; genus Muntiacus; species Muntiacus reevesi. The sequence continues at coordinate 67,897,861 of NC_089257.1, forward strand.
CTATATCTGCGGCCTCCTTCTGTCTTCACACAGTGTGATTTCAGGAACCCAGAAGAGCCCCTTGAGACTCCCCAGGCCCAGGCTGGTTACTGATACACCATTTTCATTCTTGGTACTTCTATCTTACGGTGTGTGTGCCTAGTAACAGCTAGCAATTCCATGATGCTATCAGTTTTTTCAAATTAAAATGAATGAAAGATGTAGATAGAGTTCATTTGGGAGGGCTGAAAATGAATGAAAGATGTAGATAGAGTTCATTTGGGAGGGCTGGGAAAACATGGTCTGTCAAGTAGGAGTTGGGAGGTTGTCAGGGAAATGTTCAGTCTTGTTCAGGCTTCAGAAGTAGGGGAGCGGGCCTCCGACTCTGGACCACATACCTGCCTACAAGCAGACCAGCAAATCAGGTGGCGCTTCAGATGAGAAAGGGAGTGGGTCTTGGAATCTCTTAAGCCCCTGAGGGCCTGGCCAGCCCCTCCCCTCCCCACCAGGGTCTAAGAAGTCTTATGACTCACAAGGTGAAACAAACAGCATTGTAAACATTAAAGGAAAACCAGAGCTGCATTTTTCCGTGCAAACTAATGACATCAATTTGTGGTCTGGGATTATAAGCGGGAGCCCCCAAATTGCAATTTGAAGTCTCACCCAGGGGACGGATGCACCGCCCAGGACCCGTCTCTCAGCTGAGACTCCAGATTGCTATTAATGTGGGATTTCTCAGGGCTATTCAAGTGTGGATGTAGGTGTCAGCTCAATTTGGTGATGTCTACGCAGTTACTTCTCTCTATTGTTTCTATTTCTTTTCTTTTAATGACTGTATATTGAAATTAAGAAAATGATCTTCTATAAAAAACTGAAATTGTTTACTTGTGTGTAACAAGTGGTTTCTTTTGTTAACAAATCCTTTGAATGTAAAACAAAAATAAAACATTCGGCAAAATATAAATTGGAGAGAAAAAATAACCAAATGTATGAGGCTCCCACTCATCTTGGTAGCTGAGACCATCCACGTGTGTTAATTATGCTCCTCCCTTGCCCAAAATAATGCTACAACTCTGAAGAACTGCCAATAAGTCATAAACATTAAATATGGAATGGGATCCTTATGATACCCTTTATGGACTTTGGTTTGGGTTTTGTTTTTGTAGTAGGGTTTTTATTTAGGCAAGCATCACTAAGGTCTTTCATTATTCAGTTAGACTCCTTCCCTTCCCTAATCCAAACCCAACTGTCCTTGACAAACTCGCTTTGCTTTATCTGATAGGCAGGAGAGTCTTTGAATCCCTGTCTGAGAAATCAAAGACAGAAAGATTAAAGAGAATCCCCCCATGGCATCATGTCGTAATGGCCTTTGATGCTCAAGGACTAAAATAAGTGGGATCCCAAGGAGACAATTCAAAGGTCAGAGGCAGATATGACGCTCATCCATGAGAAACAAACACAAGCCAAACTCGTCTGATGGGGGCAGAATCTTTTTGGAAGGATTTCACAAAGGCAATGCATCTTAACTTCCCCTTCAAGGTGACAGACTCTAGTTCTGTGAGCAACTTTAAAAGTCAAATAACTAAACCCTTGTTCCTGCATCCTTATCTCAAAAAGAAGGAAAAGCCTGCCAGGAGACAAATTCTCTTTATGGGAGATTCATGGAAAAATTCCTCTTAACTTCAGGAGACTAAGCCCCTTTCCTGGCAAAAGGAGTTTAGTGTCCACTGTGATCCTGGCTGGTGGGTCCAGCTCCAAATGTAACACAAGACTTGGGCAGGACACAGGGTAAGACACACACACACACTCACACACACACACGTGCTCACTCACTTGCTCCTTCCTCGCTTTTTCTTCTCGGACAGCAAATTACTCTTGGGAACTAACTTCTGAACTTTGAAGATGATCAAGTCACAGCCTGGTCAAGTCACAGTGACCAGGCAAAACTGGGTGCCTTCAAAAGAACTCAGGGCGCTAACCACTGAATTTTCCTTCTTTAATGTCTGCCTCATCAGTGGCTAAACTTGGGAGTGCAAGCACTCATTTCTGTTCCAAACTGGACTGACAGCTACAACACTGGGAAGCCCTAGACTGGTGGTGATCTGAACATACGTAAGTGAGTGGAGTTCACATGTGATGATGCTGTTTTGTGTTGCACGTTGCTTTCAGTTTCCCGACCAGAAACTCCCCAAACCAACTCCACCCTGAAAGCTGTAACAGTGTACACAGTCAAGGTTGTGACTGCGGCTGCCTTAGAAGCAGCAGTGCGTCTGTCTATCAGGATGACTATGTTGTCCTGTAACTCAGACATCTCTGCATCGTGGATTGTGACAGAATGGGCTGCTCATTGCATGCACCCTGAGATCTCCCCAACAGGCCTATCTTTGGTCAAGTGAAATCCCTGTCTTTTTCCCCTTCAGTCACCTCTCTCCCCATCCCAGCCCACCCCAATTCTCAAGGCTGGCCTTCTGTATACTCCCACAAGACAGACAGATAGAAGTCCTACATACCCAACAACAAACTTGGCCAAAAAGCAAAAGCACTGATACATATGGATGTCCAGTCCCATGCCTGCATTATACCTTATTTTGTAACGAGGCAAGCTGCCTTTATTTCTATAAACAAGTCATAGCTGTCAGCATCACTATTTGGCCTTTAAGATGCCAGTATCTTATCAATCAGTTCAGCTCAGTCGCTCAGTCATGTCCGACTCTTTGCGACCCCATGAATCGCAGCATGCTAGGCCTCCCTGTCCATCACCAACTCCTGGAGTTTACTCAAACTCATGCCCATCGAGTTGGTCATGCCATCCAGCCATCTCATCCTCTGTCATCCCCTTCTCCTCCTGCCCCCAATCCCTCCCAGCATCAGGGGCTTTTCCATTGAGTCAGCTCTTCGCATGAGGTGGCCAATGTACTGGAGTTTCAGCTTCAGCATCAGTCCTTCCAATGAACACCCAGGACCAATCTCCTTCAGGATAGACTGGTTGGATCTCCTTGCAGTCCAAGGGACTCTCAAGAGTCTTCTCCAACACCACAGTTCAAAAGCATCAATTTTTTGGCACTCAGTTTTCTTCACAGTCCAACTCTCACATCCATACATGACCACTGGAAAAACCATAGCCTTGACCAGACAGATCTTTGTTGGCAAAGTAATGTCTCTGCTTTTTAATACACTATCTAGGTTGGTCATAAATTTCCTTCCAAGGAGTAAGCGTCTTTTAATTTCATGGCTGCAGTCACCATCCACAGTGATTTTGGAGCCCAAGAAAATAAAGTCTTATAGAAAGCCATTAACCAGAAACAACCTGACAACCAAGTCTCCTAAAGGGTCACAACTGCCAGAATAAATGGCTAGTGAAAAAAGCTTGCAATCCCATCAGCAGCCCCTAAACTCCCTTGGGGGCAAGGAATCCGTGTCTGAATTTCATCCTGCTCTCTGGAGGATAAGCGATTACTCCCTCTTTCTCTTTTCTGCTATGGGGTCTACACATAGATTTACATTTTATGAAGCACTTCTCACTGAATCTGTTCAGACAAGATGACATACTTTGAATAGCCTTTAAGATATGACCAAAACACACACACACACACACACACACACACACACACAAACTCCAAGATCCCCAGTCTGCACAATGTCAATCTCAAAAGCCACTGAACTGTGAGTCATCTGCCTGCTTCCTGGGTGAGAAGAGGTGATGAAAACTCCAAAGCTTTTTCCCCCAAACCTCTAGGTGGCTTACGAAGCTGAAAACAAAAAGACAAACAAAAGCTACCACATTGAAGACTTCCTGCCCTTTATATACCCTCTGTGTACCACGTCCATTTTTGCCGAACCCTTGTGGCAAGGCTATTAAGTGACCAAAATGGGCTCAAAGCCTTGAGCTGGCCTTTGTCTTGGACCAAGACTCTTGTAACATCAGGGGGGAGAATGACCCAGAGACCAAGAACTGAAATCAAGGGGACTGGATGCAGCTTCCCCACAGCCAAATCCACTGGAGTCTGACTTAGTCCTGCCTCTTAGCGGAAGGCCTTGCTGTACAGTTCAGAGATGGAAAACTCCATTAGAGACCAGGTGCCAGAGCCACAAAGCTGAGAACAGGCCAAGGAAGAGAGCTGAGAATGGAGGTCGAGAAGGAAAGCATCTTCAAGGGAGAGAAAAGAAGGGGAACACCCTGGAGGACATGCGAGTGTCGCGTGACTAGGGCCTCGAAAGAGCCTCGGGAAGCAGCACCCGACAGGCTGATTCTGCTGTCATCACACAGCCCCCCAGAATCCACCAGCTGTGACGTCAGCTTCACACCCAGGGCGAGTGTGAGCAGCCTCCTCTCTCCTGCTGGGCACGCTGGACTTGGAGGCCACACTGAGATCTCCCAGGAGACCCTGTCTACGGGCACAGAGGGCTGGCACAGACCAGACTGCATGAAGCATGTGATGTTTCCTTACACTCTGCAGAAAGTGACCCTGCTGGATTCTGTTCTTCCAAGGGAAAATCAACCAGGATCACGGGAGGGCTGAGCCAGCACTACCCTGGTCTTTACTGTCAAAATCTTGCCCCAGGATCCTCTGAGGTCAGGGAAGCCATAACAGAAAGGGATCTGGAAGTACAAAGGTATGAAAGTCAGTCCCTCCTCCCTGTCTCCATGGCAATTAACTTGACCTCCATCATAACATCACTATCTTATAAGGTAATGCAGTAGCGTCTGTTTCAATGACTGAACTCTATTAAGGACTGAGCCTCTGCATCCTCAGTGCTCAGCACACTATATGCTTTAAAAGAGGTGCAGAATTAACTGAAGATCCTTTCTGATTATTCTTTCCTGAGGATCACAGGAATCTAACAGTTCTGAAATGCATGGGATGCAGGAGTCCAGGCCCCAGAATAGTATCAGGTCAGGTGCTTAAGAATGACCTGGATGACTTGGGAAAGCCAGATTTCCTTGCTGCACCCCCAAAGGTACTGATTCAGCCCCGCTGCAGTCGAGCCCTGTGATTCTAATGTGAAAATACTACTCAGATGACTTTGACATACAGCCAAGTGAAGATCCTCTGGCCTACTCACCAATCTACCTGGTATAACTGTTGAACTGCAAACATCAAACCCATCCAAACCCTTCAAGGCCCTGCCCAAAGCTGTTGTTTTTTTTTAATTGTATAAATTTATTTTGACTGAGCTGGGCCTTCACTGCCGCGTGGGCTTTCCTCTAGTTGTATGCGTGTTTCTCATCGTGGTAGCTTCTCTTGTTCAGGACACGGGCTTGGGGGCTTCAGTAGTTGCTGCATGTGGCTCAATAGTTGGGGGTCCCAGGCTCTGGAGCTCAGGCTCAATAGTTGAGGTGCACGGGCCTAGCTGCTCCATGGCATGTGGAATCTTTCCGGACCAGGGATCAAACCCATATCTTCTGCATTAGCAGGTGGATTCTATACCACTGAACCACCAGGGAAACCCACCGCCCAAAGTTTTTGATGTTCACAACCACTATGTTGCCTTAATACTCGGCTATTCATCACATTAAGCAATGCGACATAGCTCTGCCGAAACTTCTATTTTATGCACTTCTTTTCAAACTTGTCACATTAGTTCTTTAGAAAGTATAACCTTGAAGTCAAAACCAATCTAATAAACATGTTTTTCTAAAAGTAGATATACCCTCCAATCAAAATGGATATAACAATAAAGGACAGCAAGTTACAGCTGGGTATCACTGCCCTTGACGCAGAGTTTGACACTCTTGGGTTCACCTAGCCCGGGACGACAACCTGCTGTTACAAATGAAAGGTCTCAGCCACTGTCAGAGGTCAGTTGAGCAGTCTTGCCCTTGCTTTGCCAGGCTGGCCAGCCTAAATTGTTCTCTGCATGAGCCACATCGATAGCTCTGCTCTCCCGGATGAATGTGCTGGTCACTACGTGGACGTGGGTGAGACATCTATTCAGGAATCTCAAGGCAGATCCCTGTTAACTGTAAGAGGAAAGAGAGGTAAGGGGGGGGGGCATGAGACAGCAGACACCATCTTCCTAAAAGGAGAGACTTCAGGCCTCTGAAATAAAAACACCCTTTAGAAATTCCAAATTAGCTCTAAATCATAAAAGAAGATGAATTCCTCCTATAGTATCCTCAAAAGGTCAGATAAAAAGGAGACCCAGCCCTGCTCAGCAGTCTTTCAGCCTAGAAAACATTCCAGTCCATGGTATTAGGAACTACCTGCCTCTTACCTTTATTCTGTGATACTGATGGATTTCAAACCTCTACAGGAACATTTACACAGGCCTCTCAATCCCCTGCGGAACCTGATAGAAGAAAACTTCCAATTGTTTCAAACAATTCCTAGCTGAATTCGTCTTGCTTTCAAAAGTTGCAGAGTCCCAAGGACAAATCTACCCTTTAGATGTAAAAGATGATGATTTATTCGTAATGTCTCTATGCTCACTGATTGATTTTTCCCCTTCCATACAACACAGGTGTCGCCTGAAAAGAAAAAGACACGAGGTGCTCCATGAACTATTCCCCGAATGTGGAAATTCGTAACCACTGCACAGATGCAGATGCCTTTCCACCCAACTTATAGATCTTTCTGCCCATTCGATGAGGATCTCTATGGCTTACATACTCTGTACAAACATATTCCCACATGCAGGAAACACAGAAGAAAATGTTCCTTGTAAACCCTTTTGTTTCCGCTATTTTAAACTATCAAGAGAAATTCAATCTAACCACAAGAGCGGGACACCACTGCTCACTCTCCTGAGGACCCTGAGAGACCCAGAGGGCACCCCAGGTACCACATGGGGACTCATTTACCTTCCAAGGGGCCACTGAACATGGGTAGCGGTAAGCCTCCAACGCTCGGCTTCTGGCTGGTTAAATACTTCGTAGCTGAAAGCTTCCTGGTCTTAAAATCAGAAACTGATAATAATATTTAAGAGCTGACTCAAAGTGGAAGAAAAAAGGGGAACAAAAGAATCACACCAAACAGCCAGACTGTAAGCTACCTAGAGTGAGGTCGGATCTTTTCTGCAATTTCAAAGTGTCTTGTACTTAGTTTTATACCCAGCAGGTTCCAGTAAATGCTCTCCACCACCCGACGGCAACCTTCCTTTCATTTACGTTTTATCTCCCAAGGTGAAGATTGTTTCTTAAATGACTTGGTTAAAAAAAAAAATGTATTTTAAAAATGCTTTCAGTGTAAATGCCTGGGTCAGTGCCTAAGAGTGAGGCCGTGAGGTCTGGCATAAGGAGAATCCCTGTGCCCCTTACTGCCCACCCCAGAAGGAGATATGGGCTCTGGCTCTAATTGCCTCATTTGTGCTATGGCACGGGGCCCCCCTGCTGCAAGGTTAGGATAAACCACAGAGGGAGGCAATGTGGGGAGGCTGATGAAAAGGAAGCAGAAAAGCAGGGATTTTGTCTAACCCTCCCCCTAAAACACCTCCAGAATTTGAGGCAAGTCATTTTATTTTGCCAGATCTTGGTTTATTCATTTGGAAAAAGAAGGGGTTGGACTAAATGATTTTTTAAGTTTCATTCTATCCTATGGTTGTGTGACTGAGGCCAAGGTGACAGTTCATCAAGGGGCGTCCCCATCTTCCTGCCAAGGTTGGCTTGTCCCAGTCCTGCCAGGTGGAGTGAGGGGCTTGAACCTGTAGGCACAGGCCCACCTGTCACCTGAGCCAACCCTCAATGATCCTGGCAGCTCATCAGAAGCCCCAGCCCCTCCAGGGAGGCCAGCACTGCCTCCTGAAGCCTGGGGTCCCGGAGTACTGAGGAAGTGCTGCCCTGAACTCTGGTCCAAGTCAATCAGACCACCGGGAATGCTGCCATCCCCTGAGCCTGGAACATCTTCCTCCTCTACACTCCACTCCTGCTACCTCTGTTCCCGTCCCAGTCATGCCTGGCTCCTCTCTCTGGCGAGGCAGGGATGGAGGCCTTATCTGCACCATGCAGTGGAGGGGAATACAAGCAAAACGATCCATGGAGTGCCTGGTACACGGAGTAGATACCTGACCAGGGGTGACTGTCATCCTCTTGATAACTGAGTGTGTTGGTCACTCAGTCATGTCTGACTCTTTGTGGCCCCATGGGACATAGCCCACCAGGCTCCTCTGTCCATGGAATTCTCCAGGCAAGAATACTGGAGTGGGGAGCCATTCCCTTCTCCAGGGGATCTTCCTGATCCAGGGATTGAACCCAAGTCTCCTGCATTGCAGGCAGAATCTTTACCATCTGAGCCACCAATGCAAGGCAGAGAAAGCAAGTGTCTGGTAGCTATTAATTACACCATCAGAGCCCAGAAAATCAGCCTCAGGGCAGCCTGGTGGGTGAGCAGGACCACTTCCCGCCCCCTTGCTGGACGACGCTGACAAGAGGGAGTTTAACAAGTGGAGCCTGGCCCTTCTCCAGTGCATTCCCAGTCATCCTTGGACGCGTCACCATCTGGTAGGACAGTGCGTTAGAGACAGAAAACAAGGCGGACCATTCTTTTATCTAGACATTTACTCCCCATGGGGTACAGTAAAAAAGCTTGATGTTTCTTTAAGTGATAAGCTATCCCTGTGGACTTAAGGGAAGAGATATGCATAACTCTGAGGACAGTCCACTGTGTTTTGCCAAATAACATCATGACCACAAAGGCTCTAAGAAAACCAAGGAGCTAGAAAGAAATTGCTGTTTCCATTTATCTTTCTTCCCCCTCTTCTTGGGTTTATGCAGTAGCAAGCTATTTAGATATGAGGATGTACCCCCAGGGCCTATTTCACAAAATACCTTCTGAAGGTAAAGTGGCCAAGCAATTTCCTTCCAAGAATGTTTAAACTCTGGAGGCTCATATGTCAAATGGAGTGGAGTCCCTTGGTCTAAACCCCGGTAGCTATCCATCAATGCAGTGAAATCAGAGGAGAATCAGAGAGGCTGGACCAGTCAAGCATCACCAGGAATCCGATTGCTTCTCAGGTCCAGTCCTGCTTCTGGTGAGGACAGGGAAGTCCACTTGGCCCAGAACCACATGAAACACACTTCCTTAAGGAAAATCTGGCCGTATCATTGTAGGCTTGTGTGTGTATGCTCACTTAAGTCTGGCTCTTTGTGACCCTTTGGATTGTAGCCTGCCAGGCTCCTCTGTCCATGGAATTTTTCAGGCAGGAATACTGGAGCGGGTTGCCACTTCCTCCTCTAGGGGATCTTCCCAACCCAGAGGTCGAACTCATGTCCCTTGAGTCTCCTGCACTGCAGGCAGACTCTTTACCACTGAGCCATTGGGAAGCCCCCCTGTAGGCTTATTCACACTCAAAGCAGATACTTGGGCGTCAGAACCTGCAACCCCCAAAGCCAGACCATGTAAGGCCCGCCAAGCAGAGCTCAGGGCACCCTGCTGACTTGGGCAGCAGGAGAGTGGGCAGCTTGGAAGCACGAGGCTGACAGTGTCTGAGAGGCAGCCCAGGGATCTGCCCTGAACACACAGGCTCACACCAGATCTCACAAACGCCTCCAAGCAGATTCTCCCAGCCTAGGAGGAACTCATTCTAGCAGGAACTTGTCTTTACAGTATTAGTGAAACTGAGAAAATGAGAGGCCCCAGCAGAAGAATCGGCATTGCTATTCCAGGTCAGGGATCTTGTATCAAGTGATAAAGAGAAAAACCCCATGAATGCGGCCCCCTGTCTGGGCACAGGATTCACATCAGCAACCAAGTGTTTCCCTCTGGTCAGACATCATCTCTGGCCAGGTGATGAGGCCCTGTCCTTGCACACGCACTGATGGACCGACTGAAACTTACACCCATTCTTACTCACTTTACAGATGGGAAGACAGGCCTCAAGAGGTCAAGTGAATTTCCCAACATTACACAGCTAATGTTAATAGATGGGGGGCAGAAGGTGGGGGTGGAGAGCTTGGATTTGAAAACTCAGGGTTGCTCCACTCCCAAGTCTACTGCCTTTGTCTTATACCATGAAGCCCACAACGATGCGGCAGGGCTTCCAATGGGAGACTGATTTCTTCTCCTTTTTCTAAGTGCAGGTCGGTGCTGTTTGTTCTCGGGGTAGAGAGAAGAAGTGAATGACAATGCTACAGGGAAGTCCATCTCTGCCAGTACATTCACACATCATACCCACACTTTCCTTAAGGGTGCTTTGCCCAGGGCTAGGTGCCTAGACAATAAGCTCTTTGAAAGGTCATTATTCCAGAAAATGGCCTGCGAGTCTTTTAGTACTAAATCTCATGCTAAGGAAAAACTCCACCCGATAGCCCTTATCTTTAGAGGTTTATCTTCTTCCTTTAGCTAATACTTCTCAAAGGAGGAATCCTGGGGATGACCAAATGTCTCCATCAGATATACTTTCTCCTGCTTTTCAGTTCCAAAGTTATTTTTTTATTTTAAAAACAGAATTAAAAGACAATTATTTATTTATTTACGGCTGTGCTGGGTCTTCATTGCTGCGTGGGTTTTTTCTCTAGTTGCAGAGAGCAGAGGTCATTCTCTAGCTGGCGGTGCACAGGCTTCTCACTGTAGTGGCTTCTCTTGCTGTGGGGCAGGACCTTTAGGCACGAGGTCTTCAGTGATTGTGGTTCCCGGGCTCTAGAGCAAAGGCTCAATATTTGTGGTATAATGGGCTCAATGGCTCTGCAGCATGTGGAACCCTCCTGGACCAGGGATCGAATCCATGTCGCCTGTGTTGGCAGCTAGATTCTTTACCACTGAGCCACCAGGGTGTGTGTGCGTGCTAAGTTGCTTCAGTTGTGTCTGACTCTTTGCAACCCTATAGAGGTACTCCACCAGGCTCCTCTGTCCATGGAATTCTCCAGGCAAGAATACTGGACTGGATTGCCTTGTCCTCCTCCAGGGGATCTTCCTGACCCAGGGATCAAACCCACATCTCCTGTGGCTCCTGGGTTGCAGGCGGATCCTTTACCACTGAGCCACCTGGGAAGCCCTCAAAACCCAAAGCCCTCGACACACTCATTTTACGGCACCACCATAGTTCTCATCTGCAGGATGAGCCTGGAAGCCTCTTCAGGACAAGGGTAGGGTCTCCTTGTCCTCATCATCCTCCAGGTGCTTGTTGCACCTGTCCCAGCAGATGTTCATGTGAAGCGAGAAGCATTGAGAGTATCTGGCAGCGCCTGCCACAGCTGGTGTTCCACACACGGGAGTGAGAGCTAAGGCAGGTGCTGCTGCAGCCCCATGCTGCCCGGCACTCTGGGATCCTATTCTACATGCTGATCCCGGACAAGGCACAGACTCCAGTTCCCTGATTTCTCCTTTAAAGACCTTCTTTCAAGAGATCACAGGGATTGAGCATGAACATTCTTTGAACTGAGAATATTAACAAGTTGGATTCTTCCCGAACTCCTTTCTCCTATTTCCCAAGATACTATTGAAGACCCACTGTCACAAAAACCATGTGTCTCCATATTTTAAGAGACACAAATTAAAATCAAAGGAAGTCTCAGCACTTCATGCTAAGGAGGTTTGGTTTCAGACACCCTCATATGTCTTGCAATTTCCATGTGGTTGGTTGGAAGCTCTTTCTAAAATCTAACTGGTGACTGTCTACACTCTATATCACAGGAGAGAAGAAATGACCTCAGAGTTGATAGAAAAGCCACACAAAGACTGTCTGGCAGTGTTCTTATGAGCAAGAAAGACAGAGCAAGATGCCTAAATCATGTATCTGCTCTCGCTGCTGCACCACTGAGTCCTACACAATAGACCTTTGGAAGCAGTCAGCTTGTCAGCATCCTGCCTTGCACAGTGGGTGAGCTGAGGCAAAGATAATTTTCCAGGCTATTTGGCTATCAACAGACACCAAATTGCTTAGCTGAGCAGACCTGATTTCCTTCAACTTGCTGCAAAATTCTTAAACAAACTTTGAAAATGGAAATGTGCTCTCATTTTACTTCGCAGTTAAATGGTGGTGAATGGTTTACATGGGAATCAAGTTGGGGGGTACCCACATAAACATACTCTCTCACAGAACATAAGACGAGACTCTAAAATCATTAGAAATGGGTGAAAGTGAAAGTGTTATTCGCTCAGCTGTGTCCAACTCTTTGAGACCCAATGGACTATAGCCCACCAGGCTCCTCTGTCCATGGAATTTTCCAGGCAAAAATACTGGAGTGGGTTGCCATTCCCTTCTCCAGGGGATCTTCCCCACCCAGGGATGGAACCTGGGTCTCCTGCATGGCAGGCAGATTCTTTATTGTCTGAGTCACCAGGGAAGGCCGCCCCCCCTCCCCCAAACCGCTCTCCAAAAATGCATAATTATGCATAATTTTTAAATATATGGTAGGCTTTAATTACACTTTAATCACACTCTTGCCCAGTGGCATGCTGGTATATGGCTCTCAGTGGTGTGGATGCCTGCTCAGTCACTTCAGTCATGTCTGACTCTTTGCCACCCCACGGATTGTAGCCCTCCAGGCTCCTCAGTCCATGGGATTCTCTAGGCAAGAATACTGGAGTGGGTTGCCATGCCCTCCTCCTCCTCCAGAGGATCTTCCTAACCCAGGGATCAAACCTGCGACTCTTAAGTCTCCTGCATTAGCAGGCGGAGCCTGGCAGGCTACAGTCCATGGGGTCGCAAAGAGTCGGACAGGACTCAAACGACTTCACTTATTTACTTACTTCGTTACCACTAACGCCACCTGGGAAGCCCTCCTGGAGGTAGGGGAGTCCTCTAATTTGCACCACTTGCTAATTTCTGTGGTGTAAATACTCCTACCAAGAAATTTCCCACTACCAGAGTGATGTTTCTGAATATAACTTTGGAAAATATACTCACAATCAACTCTTGCAATCTGGTGGAACAGCTCCAGCATACACTACTGTCCTGCCTAATGTTTAAGCCCTAATTCTGGCCTACAGAGGGGGTCGCCAAGAGGCTGCTTTTTCTGGCCAGGCATGAGCAGCAGGAGAGGGAGTTGATGAAAACTGGACGAACGTCAGCTCTTCAAAGGTCAGCCATCCTGGAACAGTGTGATCTCACCATCATCTCCCATGCCGTCATCACTCTCTGGACTAATCCAAGCTCTCACTCTTCAGAAAGCCAGCAAACATTTTCTGTCCTGAGATCACCCTGAGGGCTCAGGAAGAAATTAGCCTTCTTTCTTATTCACTGAGCTCTCTCCTGATCCCAGCAGGCAGGCTGGCTTTGGTTACCATGTATCTGCTCAAGCCCAGGCTGTCAGGAACTTGCAGAAAAGCAGAGTGTTAACAAGTTTGCTAATTGGCCTCCAGGATGAAGAAGCTTCATCAGAGCTCAGTGGAGATAAGGCAGTGCTAGCCTGGATGCAGTTACATTTCCAGGTAGCAGGATTATTCCCCCAGATTTCATCATCCTGCTGATGAAACACACATTGAAACTCCAAATCCTTTCTAAGGACAAGAGGCTGGGTCTGGGACTGGGAGATGAGCCCTGAAGCCCGGTTTCATTCTGAATTTGCTGGCATGCCAGAGGAGCCTGATGGGTTACAGTCCATAGGGTCACACAGAGTTGGACACGGCTGAAGTGATTTAGCATGCACAGCACGCACGCACTTGGAGCCTGAAAGCTGTTCCATCCTAAGGTGTTTTATTCCTCTTATATGCCTCCTCTCCGGGGCTTCCCTGATGGCTCAGCAGTAAAGAATCTGCAATGCAGGAGATGCAGTTTGATCCCTGGGGAGGGAAGATACCCTGGAGAAGGAAATGGCAACCCACTCCTGTATGCTTGACTGGGGAATCTCATGGACGGAGAAGCCTGGTGGGCTCCGGTTCATGGGGTCGCAAAGAATCGGACATGACTTAGCGACTAAACAAAAACATGCCTTCTCTCCACTGGGCTCCTTTTTCTGTCTCCCTGACTCTCCTCTGCGCTCAGGCTCTCTTTCTGTGACTTCTTCATTTTTTTCCTTCTAAGATGGAGGCATAGAAAGGGTGGGATGAGGAAGAAAGGACATTTGTGATGCGAGCATTGTGTGTGCACATATTTCATCTGCACAGTCTATCTCATGTTTGTTACTTGGACTTGAAATCCCACACAGTCTTTAAGAAACTGCTTTTTAGAGATTCACTCTCCATTTATAGTCTCTTTTCTAAAATAGCATTCCTCCCACTCACTCCCCTCTAGTGCATTTTTCTTTCAATTTGCTGCATGCATCCCTTTAGATGGAGTGAGGGGAGGGTCCAAGGGAGGAAGAATCTGAAGGTGACAAGCCAGAGAGACAGGGATCAAAGAGAGGAAGGGGAAATGGAGAGATGGACCTGGCAGTCTCAAGTTGGCTGCCCTGCCCCTGGGCTGCAGTCAGTTCTGAGCCTGCCCCAGGGGGTCAGCCTAACCCGCCTCCCCCTACCCTGGACACCTTCCCTTCTTTACCCACCATGGTGTCTGACCTTCATTCCACCTGCTGCCTTCAGGTTGTGCTCCCTTACAAACTATAAGAAAAACGTGAGGCTCCTTCTCCCAGATGACTTTAAACAGTGATTGTCACTGTTTCTTTCCTGGTAGAATTTCAGACCATGCAAGGTGGAGCTGTGAAAGACAGAGGCCTCAAGAGCTGATGCCCTTGAAGCCACCCCACACGGGCAGCAGCTTACACCAGGTCTACTCAGCCCGTGAGCGTGAAAAACACCCGCAGAGCAAACATCCTGACCCGAGATGTTTAAATATGCAATCTGTGGATCCAAGGTGGTCAGGACAACATACCCCAGGATATACTGAAGATAACATATCCTGTGATCCCGCAATGATCTCGACCACACTGTCAGACAAGAACGTGTATTGAGAAGTTTGGAAAAGACACAGCGGCACTCTATGTTCCAACCTCCCAAAGACAAGTTTAGCATTCCTGGTGAACTGACGTGGGATATCACTTTCACACCCTTTCACACACTAAATTTTCATTGAGGATGCAACCCTCATAAGAGGATGATGGACAAGTTTTCCTCAACAGGCTGGGAAGTAAATGATGTTTTTTGTGTTATTTTTTTTACGGAACAATGGAAACATTTGGAAAGCATTAAGTATATCTGCCTTTAGGAATTTGTTAAGCTAAAGTTGGCCCCATCTCAATGACCACAGAGAAAAACCACATAAGTTAAACATACAAGAAACAAACAATGGGGTGATTT
The DNA here is from genome assembly GCF_963930625.1 of Muntiacus reevesi. Taxonomy (NCBI): domain Eukaryota; kingdom Metazoa; phylum Chordata; class Mammalia; order Artiodactyla; family Cervidae; genus Muntiacus; species Muntiacus reevesi. Next base: position 67,912,950 of record NC_089257.1, read on the forward strand.
CAGATGTCTCATATCTCACGCTGAAGCTCAGGAAAAAAATTAATCTTAGGAAAAACTCCTAACACCCCCCTTGAAAATCAAGGAGAGTTTTGTGCTTCTCTTTCCTAGACCAGGGGGAATTCTCAGGGGTGGGATGGGGATGCGACCTCAGGATAGACCTGATGGTTTGTCAAGATGTTAGATAATTAGATGGTGGTCGAATAGGACTTCATCAACTCTCCTGTAAAATACATCAGTTGTGGAAGAAACAGCTCTGATAAACTGCAGAGAACAGCATCCTTGCTGACCCTGGGCTACTTTCTTGTACTCACTCTTCTAAGCAGAATCTAAATATCAAAGCAGAATCTAAAAATCAAAGCAGAATCTAATTTTGAGTAACATGAGAAATATTCACCATGCATTTTTGCTTCTAAAAGGCTATCCAGCACCCTTCCTAAACCTGTAAGGTTTAGGTCTTCGATCTCTGCACCCTTGGGACCAGTTCTCTTCTTGACACATAGCTGGGCTACACAGTTGATGGAGGGACTTGAATGAACCCACTGTGATCTCTGGGTTCCCACTCTGTGTTCTGACCATTAGAGTCTGATGATTAAATCCTGTTCTACTAAGACATGCTGCTGTATTTTATCAGAAACACCAGCATCTGGTGGCTTAACCATCCACCCCATTCTTATCACCCTCTTCTTTTAAGTCACTCATTTCCTCTTCTACCTGCTCACCAACTTCTGCACTGCGTCCAGTTTACTTAAATAGCATTCCCGTTTTCATTCTTCTTGCTTCTTCTTTCTTTCCCGTATTTTTATATATGCATATTTGCATACAGGCACAGCGGCAACCCACTCTAGTATTTTTCCCTGGGAAATCCCATGGACAGAGGAGCCTGGTAGGCTACAGTCATGGGGTCACAAAGAGTTGGACATGAGTGAGCAGTTAACACTACACTTCACTTCACAAATGTGTTGGGTTTTAAATATAGGGACATAAATATGTGTACAGATATATAAGGAGAATGACTGATTTTTTTTTTACAATGGCAAATGACATGAAAAACATAAAAATAAAGGTATTCTATTATTTCTCCATACAGTGACAAAGAGGAAAGTTCAAAGATTCAGCCTTTTCAGTGCCATAACTGCCTTAATAGCAAGACTCTAGTTCTATACCCTGGGCGTACATATCTAAGTTAATTCTCTAGAAGGTTAGGCCCGGCCTCAGTCTAAAACCAAAATACACGTGTTGCATTTTGAAATATATCACCCCTCTTATTGAGGAGTGGGGCCAATGTGCAAAAGTCCTAAATCAAAAGAGCTTTCTACAAGGTGAACAAAATGGTGAATAAATCAATGACATACACATGAGCAGTGGGGCAAAGTTTCCCAACTGTGGGTGATGTACACAATTCAAGCGCTTTCCAAATTGTTACAAAATGCATGAGTCGCGTTCTGTGCCTTGCCGCCTCCATTCAGGCAGTACACGCAGCCTCCATCTCCTGGGCCAAGGGTTATTGTGGGGCTGTCATTCACGAATCAGCACAACTGGTAAACGCTATTAAGCTTCCATCAACTCCTCGTGTTGCATTAGGGACCTCAGTCAACCTTTTGACAACAACTGTAAAATGTCTCCAGATGGTTACCATAGCCCATCAAAGTTAGTATTCAAAGGCTTCAGTCAATCTAAGGAATTCAGATCTCCCACAAAGGCATGGCATCACACAGCAACCTCAGTTGCCAAGACACGGATGGAGACTTTTATTCTGTAGAGGCTCTAAGAAGGAAGACTTGGGGCCTGACCGATGTGCAAACACCACACACACAGAGTCTCCTCCAGTAGATGCAAAAACTTTACTCCCTGAGAATGCAGCCAGAGTTGTTGGTGGGCCTGGAGGGAGAGCAACTGTGAACATTACACTTGTATTCCACTTGTACACTTTGATGGAATTCACGCTGAGGATTTCCTACCAGGATTCCCTTATTCTAACCTACCTTCCATGATGCACCCTTGTCTTCATCACCGTTTCTTTACCTTATTTCTATGTCTTTACCTTAGTGAAAGTATGAAGGGCACCTGGCATCTCTATGCTACATGCAAGTGAAAAAAAAATACTAAGCCGAATGTGACAATTTTCACATTTCCAAGTTTGCAGTATCTTTAAAATCTGAGTTGGCCAAGGGTGCTGAGAAGAGTCAGGTAGGGACTGCTCCATGCCTCTGGGAGGAGGACCAGATGGGCTGCAGCATGAGCTGGGGGGACCAAGGGGCAGAATGTCTGGTTCCTGGCCACCAGAGACCTCTATTCCAGGAGTCACCTGTTGACTACATTTACTGAAACAAACCACTACCACAGATGTTTCTTTCTTTTTTATTTTCACTGAACCCTCACAAATTTATTTTCAGATGCAAAGAATCTTCCTGTACAACCTTTGCATAAATATTACTAAATGCAATTGAGGTTGCTTAGAAATACTGAGTGTTTGATGGGAAAATGGAGTCTTAGCTCTGAAAGAGAATTCTCAGTAAGATCTCAGTGTGTGCAAGACAGCAAGCAATGGAGAAGCATGAAAGAGTCTATGAGTCTGCAGAACCAACCACTGCAGGGAAACAGCGTGCCCCGTTAGGGTCTTATCCATTACTCTGGTTATGTGAAAAGGATAGGACTGCCAGGGAATCCTCCAAAGAGGATATATATGTATATCCCCTTTCTAGTCTCCTAGATCAAAGCAGACCATAATATGAACTCCATTGTCTAGTTAAAGGCATTATTCTGCTGCATGGGACACAGTATTTAGACTAACACACTGACAAAGGTAACATACCACAGAGAATTTTTTTTTTTTTTAAATATTAAGTACATTCACTGAGAGTAAAGGATGATCTGGGTAAAGTGGCCTCTGACACTGAGCTAGACAGAGGCAACAACAGTCTAAGTTCAGAGACTGATCTTCTTCACCCACTGCACCATCTCTACTCATAACCCCCAGTAACCCAGCATCTAAGACCAACGCCATGGTGCTGACCCCCAGGTCTGGTGGGTTCCTCTCATTGGAATCTCACATCTTATTTTCTCCAATTCCAGAGATGAAAGGCACTGAGGCTCTGAAAGTTGAATCCAAGAACACGGCTTTGAGCTAGGAAAAAATGAACGTGGATGAAGATTTTGTGTCCTGTCCTCGGGCCCCGAACCGCCACGTGGTGCTTCCCTGGTAGCTCAGATGGTAAAGAATCTGCCTGCAATGCAGGAGACCTGGTTTCGATCCCTGGGTCGGAAAGATCCCCTTGAGAAGGGAATGGCTTGGCTATCCACTCCAGTGTTCTTGCCTGGAGAATCCCAAGGACAGAGGAGCCTGACGGGCTACAGTCCATGGGGTCGCAGAGGGTCAGACATGACTGAGAGACTAATATTTTCACTCCCTGTTGCCCCTATAGCTTTTCCAACGCATCATGCTGCCCCTAAAATGTGTATATTTCAAGTAATGAGCTAACATTAGTCATGAATTTCCCACCTGCATAACGAAGGGCTCACAAGCCTGAAAAATGTATCTGGACAAAGTGCTGCCATAGAAGCAGTGGAGACCCCGCCCACAACAGCTTCCGTCCACATCCTTGGTCCAGCCCACCACAGCGGGGGGATGGGGGGTGGCGAGCAGCGATTTGCACCATCAAGAAGTCCCTTCTTATTGTACTACCAGGGCCGAGGTCCAGCGAAGCAATTCAAATGAGACCCCACGTTTACAGAGATTCTTAACATATCTATAAATATTCAAATCAGGGCTGGATCTTGGCAGAATTTTTCTAATTAAAATTTCATTCAGATTAAATCAGCCACATTTTGACAGACACGGGAGACAAAAAGCTTTGTGGTTTCATGAGGGATCTTTTTTTCCCAACTAATCAAAAACATAGCTAATGTAATAAGAACAAGGAAGGGACTCTGTCTATGTGATGGTGGTTATGCATGAGCAACCAAAGGGACCTTGCAACTCGAAGCCACTGCTTCTCGTAAGGGCAGATCATTTAAAAATGGCCTGTTACCTAAGAATCCAAAACTGGAGGCAGGAGTTGCCATGAGCAGTATTTTTAAAAAGCAAAACTTGACAACATCCTAGGAAAACTATTAGACATCATTTGCATCTCAGTTCGATCCCAGATTAAGCCTTCAAAACACAGCTGCCAGGCTGAAATTTGCAAATACAGATACAAATTTCCTTTTTATAACAGTCAGACTTGTAAAAGGCAAACATAATAGACAATGCAGCACTTAGAACACTTCAGCTAAAAAGGAAAAAAAAAAAAATCCATTCTGAGATCCAAGGCAAAATACCTACTTTTCTTGGTAAAACAGCTTTATTCATTTCCACTTCCTTCACCGAACACAATTTAAACTCCACATAATTTTTGCTATCAACCTCTCTCCCACAGACTGTAACAGCTAAAATGCCAGCCTGTCTCCAACATAATTAAACAAAATGTGCAATCTTCTAAAATCTGTGAATAAACAATATAAGGCAAAATAAAAGACCAAGACAAAAGGACATACTGAGATCAATCCTCAAGCTGTAATATCCTGACATCCTGCCAAGCGGTACTTACAGGATCCAGTGTGGCATGGAAAATAATAATTCCAGAACACAGTGAGGACAAGGTTGTTTTTGTCGGGGGTGCTGTTGGGAGTACAGGTGAGCATACTGATTTGGGATGAAGAGGAGATGAGCTGTATGCAGTCTGTGAGACAAAACAGCTTCAATGGCAACTTCTGGAAGCTGCCAGAAATCTGGGAAGACAGCTTGGGAGAAGTTTCAGCAGCCCAGCCTGGACTGGGCTAGAGTAGACCAGGGACCTACCAGGAGAGGTGGGATGTATTTGCTTGCTGGCTCTGCCAGAACAAGTACCACACACTGGCTTAAACAACAGAAATCCTGAAATTCCGAAGACTGGAAGTACAAGACTGAGGTGCTGGCAGGGTCCTGTTCCCCTGATGAGCGAGGGGAGGGTCTGTCCTGGCAGGGAGGATTGGTTCTGGTAGTTCCTTGGCTGAGGCAGCACCACTGTAGTCTTCACACGAGCGCACTCTCCCTGTGTATGTGTCTGCCTCCAAATTTCCCCTTTTTGTAAGGGCATCAGTCATATTGCACTCAGGGTCCATCGTATTCCAGTACCACCTCATTTTTTACTGAACTAATTACATATGTTTCTGAAGAAGGTCAGGAGGTACTGGGGGTTAGGGCTCCAACTTATGAATTTCGGGAGGATATAGTTCAATTCATAATGTGTATGGAGGAGATGGATTACCTAATCGGACAGTTAGTGATCATTAACTCCAATTCACTGTGATCCCTGGGAGGGCAATCAGGTATCCCTTTCTGTGATGCATCCCAAGCCACGAGCCTTCCCAAGTTCCCCTTTGGGAAACCATGTGCAAGGGATGACTGGGCATGGCCTCTGCAGCTAGAGTGACTTGAATTCAAATTCTGGCTCAGTCACTTAAGAGCTGGGTGCTTTGGGACAAACTGTTTAACCCCTCTGTTTCCTCTTCTATAAAACGGAGATAATGTCTACATAACAGGTTTGTAGTAGGGGCTGCAGGAAACAGCACAAATAAGGCAAGCGTCCCATCTCCTGGCACAGGAGGGCAACCACCATTCATTAATTTATCTCCCCTACCCCTACGCTGCTTCTCTCTGAAACCCTGCATCTGAAAAGCAAGTCCCACTTTTAATTACACTACTGAAAATTTTCTAAACACAATGTGACACTGACATCAGCTCAGATTACCTAGCCCTTATTTACAGCATAAATAATTATTTTAATGCAATTAGCTTTTAGCAGTGTTAGAAGACAAGCATAATGATTTTTTTTCACCCATGAGAACCTTGATCCATGAATTCCACTGTCTAGTCAATGTAATATGAATAAAAAATGCCTCCTTTTTGCCCTTCGTTTTCTTAGTCCATCTCTTTTATAAGCAAATAGACCAGGGAGACATGAAAAGAAAACTCAAAGAAGCAGCCTAGAGATGAAAAGGTAGAATGAAGCAAAGCAAAACAAACAACAAGAACAAAAATCACCCTATCCTCCCCCTACTGCTTTCCCCTCCCTACTGCATCCCCCAACTAATTCCTCAAAATGATTCTTAACATTATTTTGATCCTCTAACATCTGGCCAGTGCATTTCTTAAATTCTAACCCTTTAAGGTTTAATAAGCATTAGACTTTGAGTATAAGATGTCACTTGCAAAAATATCTCCATGGAACAGACATGTATTACATCTGGAAAATATACAGATAGCTCAATAACAAAAACCAAACAACCAAATCAAAAAACGGGCAGGAGATCTATGAAGACATTTCTCCAACGAAGATATACAGATGGCCAAAGGGCACATGAAAACATGCTCAACGCTGCTAATTACTGGAGAAATGCAAATCATAAGTACAATGAGTTATCACCTCACACCGGTCAGAAGGACCAACATCAACACGTCTACAAACAATAAACGCTGGAGAGGGTGTGGAGAAAGAGGAATCCTTCTACACAGCTGGTGGGAATGCAAATTGGTACAGCCACAGTGGAGAACAGTATGAAGATTTCTCATAAAACTAAAAATAGAACTACCATATGATCCTGCAATACCACTCCTGGGCATATATCTAGGGAGAACTGTAATTTGAAAAGATACATGCGCCCCAATGTTCACAACAGCCCAGACATGGAGTGAATGAAATAATGCCGTGTTCAGCAACATGGATGGAGCTAGAGATGCTCATACTAATAAAGTAAGTCAGACAAAGACAAATAGATGATATCACTTATATGTGGAATCTAAAGAAAATGATACAAATGAACTTTTTTACAAAACAGAAACAGACTCACAGACATAGAAAACAAATTTATGATTACCAAAGGGGAGAGGGGAAGAGGGGCAAATTAGGACCTAGGGATTAAAACACACACACTCCTGCATATAAGATAGATAACAAACAAGGATCTATTGTATAACACAGGGAAATATACTCAATATCTTGTAATAACCTCTAATAGAAGAGAAAGCTTAAAAAGGAATATATATATAATTAATTATACATATATATATATATGATTGAATCATTTTGCTGTACATCTAAAACTAACTCAACATTGTAAATTGACTATATTTCAATAAATTTTTTTAAAAAGCATTCATTACAATTCAGGGGTTTAACAGAGTCCTAGATGAATAGTAAGAAGGACATAATCTGTCCTGTCTCACTTTCAATTTCCTGTGTTTTGTTCACTCACTGACACACATGGGGTGCATATTCTGCCACAGAAAACCAGGGAGGATGAGTGTGGTCAAAGGACAGTAATCTTATTTTAAGAGTGGACAGAATTTTAACTGGGCTTCCCAGGTGATGTGAGTGGTAAGGAATCTGCCTGCCAATGCAAGCGACTTAAGAGACCCAGGTTCAATCTCTGAGTCAGGAAGATCTCTAGGAGTAGGAAATAGCATCTCACTCTAGTATTCTTGCCTGGGAAATCCCACAGACAGAGAAGCCAGGTGGGTTACAATCCATGGGGTTGCAAAAGAGTCGGATACAACTGAGCACCTGAGCAGAATTTTAATAGTGGGGAGAAAGAGAGGTGAAAGAATACACATACACATGAAGACGTGTTAGTCTAGTCTTCTTGGAAAAAAGAGCCAATCAGAAAAACAAGCAAGTCAAGCCAGGCTGTGAAAATGTTTGCCATTCTCCTCTGAAACAGCAACATGAAATGATTGGGAACAATGTCTTCATGGGGATGACAGTCACCTTACTTACACCCAAGAGCCTATGGAAAAATCAGGAAACTTATGACAAATGAAAATACATATCATCTATTCTCCTGTGTGATATAAAACTCAATACATTTGTGAGGAGCTGCCAAGGGGACAGAAGAAGGCAAATGCTAGGTTTGCGTAAAGTGCAGTCAATCTGTATTACTGATCTCACCCAAGTAGAGGTCAACCCTAACTGTTCTGCCAATAAAGGCAAGTTGAAATGATCTGCTAGCGTCCTAACATGGGTAAACAACTAGCGTTCTAGTGTCCTAACCTAGCTCTGTCTAACTGCCCATTAAATCATGCAAACAATTGTCCTCAGTTTCTGTTTTTGACATATGATTAGTATCAACTAGGTGAGTCTCATCCTAAGTTTCCCAAGCTGGTTGTTATTTCTGAAAAGCAATCTGGAAATGGGCAAAAGACACAAAGAGAGAGAGGGGTAATCTTTGCTTTCCTCTTTAATAGGCATTTAAGAACATTTACATTCTGCCTCCAAGTTCATGCAATAAAAGTCTCTTTGGTAGCCCATAATTATTCTATTAAAAAGCTTATGCTTAATCACACAGTTAACATTTTCATATGGAATTGGTTTCCTGGTTCCCCCCACACCCTCACCCATCTGGATTCCCAGCTCTCACCTCACACAAGCTAAACATTTCCCATTGATTAAAATCGCTGTTAGTGCAACTTTACTATCATCCATGGTTAAATAGAATTAGCTCAGCATTTCAACAAAAGAAACTGGATCAAATTGCTCTGCAATTTTGGGTAAGAAACAGGATTTCTTCCCACTGTGTACAGACTAAACCAGGAGCAGCAGGACGGATCTGAGATGTTAATAACACATCTCAAACAGAAGTGGGGGAGAAGTACATTAGTTACTAGGTAATGGATATCAACGGTGCAACTAACTACAATTACACATGCTTAAGTGACGTAGGGTGTAAACCAAACTTGGAGAATGCTCGCTGTCTGTTCTTTTTCCCCAAGGTGTGTTGTGTTGGGGATGCATTGAATGGGCAGAGATGGGCTAGTTATGATCCCGCTAGCAGGGACCCTGCCACAACTAGGGAGTCAGGGTCCAGGTTTCTCTCTGAACAACAGATGTGAGCTGGAATTCCAAATCTGTGTTTAGAAAAGCAGTAAAAGGGAACAAGAGACCAAATACAAATAGAACCCTGACCGCAAGACTTTGGTTCTCAAAATTCAGACGGATGCCTTGTGCATGTAGCACCTCTGCACATGACACCATTTTCCAAAGAAAGTCCTGCAAATGACTTGAATTAACTTGATCATCTAGCTTAACCTGCAAGAAACCTTACTTGTCCAATTCAATTTTAAACACGATTCTGGATTCAATTCTGTTTCCTTTTAGATACAGAAAAGCGTGTACTGTGAAATTCTGGTTTTATAGTCCAGTCACAATCTAAATTATCTATATAGTTTCAAAGAAGTTACATAAGAGGTGCCAAAGGATAGGATCCAACTTTTCAAAGGTGAAGGAAAAAAGTACAGCAACAACAACAGTAAACACACACACATTAGCTATCAAGCTGTATTATGAAACCATAGCAGATTGGTCACAATAGATTAGTTCTAGAAAAGTCTGCTAATAAAGTTGACACAATGCCAAAAATTAAGACCCACTCATTTTGGGCTCGAGCAGTGTGAATCCTGGGGCTTTCCAGGTGGCTCAATGGTAAAGGATCTTCCTGCCAATGAGGAGATGCAAGTTTGATCCCTGGGTAGAGAAGATCCGCTGGAGAAGGACATCGCTGCCCATTCCAGTATTCTTGCCTGGGAAGTACCAGGGACAGAAGAGCCTCCTGGGCTACAGGGCATGGTGTCGGCAGAGATGGACACAACTTGGCAACTAAACAACAACAAGCGTGAACCCTGGGCAGAAACTGCCTCCCACACAGGGAGAGGATGCAGGGCACCCGCCCTCCAGGCTGGAGATGGGCTCAGCGGTCTTCTCACCACTCCCCCCTTGTCCTCTAGCTCCGCCACCGCCCAAGGGCCTGGCTCCAGCTTCGAAGTTTAGAACTGAGGCTTTTGAGTAACTACTGAATGCAGAGTAAGGGTTTGATGAAAACACTCTTTTTTTTTTTTTTTTTTACAAAGATAAAGAATCGTTTCGTCTCTCTGAAATAATAGGGTGCAGCTGCCACGTCAGGTGGCACCTGCCCTCACAAGTGTGTGGAAAGCAGTGTGAGCCTCTGTGTGGGACCAAAGTGGACCTGTGTCGGGGGTTTGGGGGGCAGACCTGGAGGGTGGCTCCTCTCATTGCAGCCCAGGCCATGGGGGGCTCTATAACAGTGCTCATAAACCATTCCGAAACATGGTGCTTTTTTTCTCTCCAGGAATGTAAGCGAGGAAGCTCAGAAAGATACACACACACACAGAGGACAGTTCAGCTTCTCTACAAGCAAGGCAAACCTAAGGCCAGTGATTAACAGAGAAAGCGCAGGGTTCTGGCTTCTTTACACAGATAGGTCTGCGTTCCTGACAGCTACTTGGATGACAGAAGGATCAAGACTGTGTACTTAGCATGTCCTGTGTATCCAACAAAGTCATCAATACTGCAGCTCTCTTTACATGCAAGTCAAAATCCATTACATCTAATCCCAAAGAACCAGAAATCAAATTTGTGTTGACTGAACAAAGAAGGGAATGAGTGGGTGAATACTCTAAGATGCCATTTTAAAAATTTCAAATCCAATCTAATCCAGTTGATCTTGTGTAATACTAAAAAGTACTTAAAATGATTATATTTGTATTTCCTTGTTTTGCTCTTGTTGGTTTTTTTTGCCTGGATGGAGACAATATGTTGCAAAGTTCATATACAGTAAATAGAACAGAGACGACTGTATTTGCTGGAGGCGGAAATCCAGATTTCCTTCTATAACACATTATGTCTTATGAATCTGAGGATTTGAAAGGCTCCTTCATTACCTAATCAAGTCATTATTTGTTATCATCATTTGGCAAAGTACAGGCATAATAACAACCTCTGTCAATGATTTATAGTGGTCTTTCTGTTTTGTCATAACCTATTATATACCTCCAGAGGAGCCTGGCAGGCTATGGTCCATGAGGTCGCAAAGAGTTGAACGCGACCGAGCAACTGAGCACACCCATGATATGCCTCCTATCACACCACCCTTAAAACAAGTGCATGGACTGTAGCCCGCCAGGCTCCTCTGTCCATGAATTCTCCAGGCAAGAATACTGGAGTAAGGGTAGCCATTCCCTTTTCCGGCAGATCTTCCTGACCCTGGGATCAAACCCGGGTCTCCTGCATTGCAGGTAGATTCTTTACCGTCTGAACCACCAGGGAAGCCCCAAACAATTTTTACTTTAGGCAAAATGCACCTGCTTTATAGGTGAGTAGAGATTCATAAAGGTTCAAATAACCCATCCATCCAAGGTTGCATAAATTCCACTGGATTGGTACTGCACGCAGGCTCACTGGTGAGCGCATTACTCTGTGTCCTGTATGGCTTTTCAGGGTCCTTCTTCTGCAAATTCCTTTCACACATTCGGTATCTAGTAACCAAGCTGCAAGGCCCCAGAGGAGGCGAGGACTGTGGCAGGGATCCAGGTCCCAGGCTCCTCCTTCTTCCTCCTGCTGCTGTCCTTTTGCTATTTTTCTGATCATTATCACCTCTCCCAGGGAGAAGGCGGGGAATATGAAAAGGCGGGGAACTGAATCAGTCAATTTTGTTACTTTAGGAACAACAGAAGCAGGCAAAAAGCCAGTGAAGCCAATGGTGGTCTTCTCCAGACTGGAGCTGAGCTACCAGGAGGAATCCAGATGGCGGCAGGGTCCCCCAAGTGGAGCAAGACTGGAGGCTGCCTTGCTCATTCGTTGTGCAGAACAGGCTCGTAAGGATGTGGAAGAATATGCCAGATGGGTAACAGTCCAGTCAGGAGGTAGGAGTGGAAGGTACACAGATCCCAGCTCTGACCACGTGTCTCAAAGGTTTCAACTTCGTTCTCCGAAAAGTGGTTTTTAAAATTAACTACAGTTCTGAAAAGTGGTGATTTTTAGTACTGATACCTCCCAGGCTCCACTGCATGTAAGAGAGCCTTCAACTAAATCAAAACGAGGTAATTGAGTCCACTATGAGCCCAGAGACCACCTCTCAGATTGTGAATCTTAGTTCTAAGAGGGACCTTTGAAGTCATCTTTTTGAACAAGTGCTTCTGGAAGCTACTGTGTGTGTGCATGTGCATATGTTAGTCCCTCAGTCGTGTCCAACTCTATGTGACTCCATGGACTCCACAGCCCACCAGGCTCCTCTGTCCATGGGGATTCTCCAGGCAAGAATACTGGGGTGGGTTGCCATGCCCTCCTGCAGGGTATCTTCCCAACCCAGGGGTTGAACCCAGGTCTCCTGCACTGCAAGAGGACTCTTTACCATCTGAGCCACAAAGGAAGCTACTGGCCTTACCCATATCCACTAGAGGACAGAGGCAGTCTTTCTTGACCTTTCTTTCTTTTTTTAAAACAAGGTAGAAGGATAAATGCTGCTTACCATTCTAATTTTTATATCTAATTTTGTTTATTTTCTTCAGACCACTGACTCAGGATTTTTCTTTTATTCTTTCTCTGTTTTTCTTCTCCTTTCCCTGCACCATGATGGTAAAATTTAAAAGCAGCTTTTCTGTCTATGTTTAAAGGAAATACATAATCAAGTTATTGGTAGTTATTTTGTGAAAAATCAAATGTATCAATTTTAGGAAATAGAAAAGCAACAGTAAGACTAGTATTCCATTCTCACTTACTGGCTGACCAAAGATAAATCACAGACTATTGCAAGTTGTAATGGGCGCAAATATCCTTCATCGGGCCCTAATAATCTTGAAAAGTGAAAGTGAAAGTCGCTCAGTTCTGTCCAACTCTTTGCAACACAGTCCATGGAATTCTCCAGGTCAGAGTACTGGAGTGGGTAGCCTTTCCCTTCTCCAGGGGATCTTCCCAACCCAGGGATCAAACCCAGTTCTCCCACATTGCAGTCAGATTCTTTCCCAGCTGAGCCACAAGGGAAGCCCAAGAATACTGGAGTGAGTAGCATATTCCTTCTCCAGCGGATCTTCCCGACCTAGGAATCGAACTGGGGTCACCTGCATTGCAGGCGGATTCTTTACCAACTGAGCTATGAGGGAAGCCCTAATAACCTAATAATCTAATAATCTTAGGTGTGGACAATTGTAAGAGCCGTTTGCTGTTTTGTTTCTGGTTTCTTCTCACCCCATCTGTGCTACACATGCTACTTCTGTGGCATTTATCCTCATGAGAAAACCATTTTGGTCTTTTGCCCAACAAGTATCTGTTATCATTCACTGCCTTCAGAAAACAAACAAGTAGGGACTTCCCTGGTGGTCCAGTGGCTAAGCCTCCACACTCCCAATGCAAAGGGCCCGAGTTTGATCACTGATCAGGGAACTAGATCCTGCGTGCCACAACTAAGACCCAACACAGCCAAATAAATAAATAATAAATATTAGAAAGAAAATAAATAAATGAATAAACAAATAAATCAATAAATAAAAGTGAAACAAAACCATAAATGCCCTCTACATTCCCAGACCTCCTCCAATCTGGCTGGATTTAATTTTTTAGACCTGATTTTCCTACCTAAAGACGCCTTGCCAACTAGTTTGCCAAACTCACTGTCCCATCTAAATGTCATCTGCTTCTCCAGTAATGAGCTTGTGTTTATCCACTTATTTCCACATACCTCTCTGTCAGTCTGATCTTATTTCTAAGTCACTCTGCTTTGTGGAAGGCAGGCCTCCAATGCTGCTCACGGGGTGCTGATAATAGAAGTTACTTCACAGCTGTAACGCTCCAGCGTCTGTCTTCCCCTCAGAGAAACTTCCACGGGCATGCTTGGCCCGTGTCAGGGAGGAAGCAGTGGGTACCCTGCTCCACCCACAGCAGAGGTGCTAAGAGCAGACTGTAGTCCTGACACCCCAGGGGCATCTGGTCTAAGGCAACGCATCTCCACTGGGGGAACTGCCTGTGCTCCGATCAGCCTGGGGAGATGACCACCTACTCCACACCGAGACCTACTGGGTCCCATGTCAGCCAGGTCTGGGATGATCCTGGTGCACTGCGGGTGCCCCAGGGCCCCATCCAGTGGCCAGAGGGATGGCCCTCCAGTGTTTCCTCCCATAGCGCCCTGCACTTCCCTTTGGAAACACCTCTCAAGCTTTTGTTCACTCACTCCCTGTCTTCACCTGACCTTGCACTCAAGGACGCCAAGGTCAGCGAACTCCCACACAGCTTTGTACACCCATCACTGGGCATGGGGCCTGGCACATTTACAAAGCCTATGACTTTCGAGCAACTAAACCCTGCCATTTTCTTTCTTAGATCTTAGCCAGGTCGGAGCAACACTTGCCCTTAACTCTATTCTAGATTTTCACTTCTTATCCAGCCTCTGGCCCACCACAAGAGGGATGCTCAGACTATGGCTTTCCCTCCTGGAGATCAAGGGGCACTGCCCACTCATCTCTCTGGACCAGGACTGGACACAAGGCAGAGATGCCCCATCTCTGACAAGTTACTTTCCCTGGCGCTTTCAACAGCTTCCAAGAGCAGAACCTCAGCTCCAACCCTGAATTTCTTGGCTTTAAGGGCCAGTTCACAAGACAAATCTACAGAAGTCAAAAGTGCGACACCCAGTCCTCATGGGCGGAGAGAAAGGTCCCTACTAGAAACAAAAGCATTAATTAAGTCCGTGTGACTGACCAAGCTGCTGAGCCGACACTTAAAAGGAACAGCATCAGTGTCCTTTTCTTCCCCCCTCATTTTTCCAACATTTTGCAGTATTTATTTTATAGTAAGTTAAAGATTCATCCCAGACTAAGAAAATTACATCCCTGACTCCAATTGCCAGGGATCTCTTCCGCTTCTCTTCCAGGAGGCAAGAAGACTTCCTTCCAGCAGGAGACCGCTGGGCAGGGTGTGAGGTTACAAGGTGAGGGCGAGCAGAAGTTCTCCCAAAGCAGTGGCTCTTTACCCTGGCTGCATGTTAGAACCACATGGAGCTTGGAAAAAGCTGATGCCCACACCCTACCTTGGGCCACCGGAGTCCCAGCATGCAGGGATGGGGACCACATTATAACCACTCATGTTCCCAGGTGACATTCACAGGCAGCCCTGCATAAAGGTGTCCTTCCTGGAGAGCAAGGCAATGAACTGAACGTCCATCCCGAATCTACATGTGGACTGGGGCTCGAGTGGCCACTAGGGTGGCGTGTTGAATCATTAATGAGATCGCGTCTCCGTTGCCCTGGACTCCTGTACTGCCTGCCAGAGAACATGTCCTATGATTGCAGCCACGGAGGAAGAACAAACAGGGCAGAATCCAAGCACATTTCTGGTGGAGACAAACATTTGGACAGTCCCACATTCATTTTCTCTTTCCCCATCGCGTTATGGTCATGGCTACATAGCAACTCATCTTTATTTTGAAAAGCCATTAAAACAATTTTTTTTTTCAGTATTATCTGTTCAAGGAGAGTGATGTCATGGGCTCGCTTTCTTTGCAATTTGGGGGAAAAATGGATTCTTCCATTTTCAGTCTCAGTAATAGTTATTCATTCAGGACGGGCACCGAGGAAGCGATCCTTGCAGATAACAGCAAGCCCCTCCTCTGCTGCAGCCCAGGCTTGAACTGAGCCTGAGGCGGGGTTTCTATTTTTTAACAAATAAATGACAAGACAAGAAATAGACTTCAAGTGATGGGAAACCAAGTAGACAAAGGGTCTGCTATACCATCGTGCTTTGATATTTTTAGCTCTGTTTGCAAAGGCTAAATTACAGTAGGAATCTGGACCCGTTCCTTGGTAATTGCCTCGTAACACACCATAACTGTCTCGGACGGCTCCTCCTCCCCGAGGAACCACAACTCAAAATTACAGATTGTACGGAAATACAGCCCTAACTGCTTGTTTGTTTGTTTGACTTAAGTAATCCTGACTTCCCAGCATAACACCCTTGGATTCTGAAAATACCTCCAACAGCAGTTCACCTGGCACACACGCAGATTTCACGTTGTTGGCAGGAAGCAGCCCAAGCCAAGGTTTCAGGGAAAGATCAGTTCAGAGGATGGATGAATATGACCAGCTGCTCCCTGGCACAGAAGACTGGAAACCCAGCCTACTGTACGGAGCTCGACCACAGCCCAGCGTCTCCACTCTCTCCCTCAGCTCTGCCACGTGTGTCTGTGTGTGCGTGCTAAGTCGCTTCCGTCATGTCCGACTCTGTGTGACCCTATGGACGGCAGCCCGCCAGGCTCCTCTGTCCATGGGATTCTCCAGGCA
Source organism: Muntiacus reevesi (assembly GCF_963930625.1). Classification (NCBI taxonomy): domain Eukaryota; kingdom Metazoa; phylum Chordata; class Mammalia; order Artiodactyla; family Cervidae; genus Muntiacus; species Muntiacus reevesi. Next base: position 67,929,085 of record NC_089257.1, read on the forward strand.
AGAATACCGAAGTGGATTGCCATGCCCTGCTCCAGGGGATCTTCCTAACCCAGGGATCGAACCTGCGTCTCTCATGTCTCCTGCATTAGCCACTAGCGCCACCTTTACCATCATCACGACCTCGGAAGTCCAAGTCACCTAAAATCAAGACTCTAGTTCCTGTCAAATTATGGGCAAGAGACAGGAGGGGGTGTATCCTTATTTACTGCATGAGCAGTATATCCTCGTGCTCAACAGGGACCATTGGGACTTTCTCTAATAGCCTAGCATACTGACCACACTCAACAGTCAGATGAATTTCATGTATATTTCTCTTACGATAAATGCATAAGTCTGTTGTTTTTTTTTTTTTTTAAAGAACTTTACCCTGATTATAGGATTGATCAGTCTCAGGAATGAACTGTCCAGGGTTGATAATGGAAGCATGATAAGGAAGCACAAATATTTTTGATAGCTCAGAAACCACACATTTGGCTGTAGAAACACATTCTAAAATTCTTTTATGATACCTGGGGTCTCTTCTGGTGGCATAAGGTTCAGTGATGACAGCATGAAAAAAGGGGGAATTCTAACTCCAAGGTGTGATGTCCATCAACTAATGCCATGTAGGATTATGGGGAAAGAAAGAAACATTCTGAAGTGAGAAATTAAACAATTTGAATTAAGATTTTAAAAACTGACAAAGAAACGCCCTGGAGTACATAATTTTCATTTTGTATGAAAGCCATTGTCTACGGGGAGGCTGTTTTGATTCCCTGCCCTTTATTTCTCATCTGTAGCATCGATTCTCATTTTCTAACACGGACTGTCTGTTTTGACCACCAACAAGTGTAATTCAACATTTTCATCTGCCAGCTCTCTTCTCTGAGAGACGAACGCGAGAGCAGGGCATGCCTGGCAGATCCCCCTGTACATTCCAGCCACGAAGCCCACAGAAACGCATGCATAGGACAAGGGAGTTGTATATCTCAATGGATAAGAACATACAGTTTAATCCAAAAGCTCTTTAAAGAGAGACTATCAGGAAAGCAGACAAGGCCCAGACAGAATTTATGGTTGATTTAACCTTGTAAAAATTCCCTAGGTCAGCACAGTCCAGTATGCTTCATCGTACAATCTGCAGTGAATTCCTTCCAGAAACCGCACTATATAAGCAGAACCCTCCATGACCTTCTTTGTTTGGAGCTGGTACAGCCATCTGCAACTGCAAAAGCAATCATTTTAAGTGCTCAAGACGAACACCTAGGGCAACCACTAGCACCATCACACAAGCAGCTTCCAACAAAAAAATGCCGTGTGCCAAGTGGGGTTGAGGGTTTGCAATAGCTGCTGTTGGCAGAAAATAAAATCAGTTCAGGCAAAGAAAGGCCCTGGAGTTTCTCTTCAATGAAGATCAGTAACACCAGTTGTGTCTGATTCTTTCATAACTCCTGCAAAACTACAGTTCCAAACTTACTCCCCTCCTGCAAGATTTCGGATATTGTCCGGGTGCCAGGAAAATTAGACTACATAAAAGGAGGCCTGGGACTTCATGTCTTGCAGGTGGAACAGTTCCATGGAAACTGGGGCAGTTGGTAACCTGGAGTGAGGCAGAACTAAAGGGGAGATACAATCTCCTTCCTGGAACACCCTCTCACTCCACAACCACCTTCATACTGTCAACTCCAATGTGGGAAGGGACTATCCAAAGGCCACGACCCAAAGCTGGGTGTTCAAAGGCTCCTCTGCAGTCGGGTCTGTCACCCCTCCCCATGTGTGGCCTCAAGGGGTGATAGAAATAAAACCAGCTGCAAACCAATGCCTTCCTGCTGGCCACACCCTCTCCAGGGACCAGGCACTCACAGCTCTGCCTGCATGGTATGAGCAGGTACAGGTTGGCATGTTGCAGGCACAGTGGGAAGAGGGGGCTACATGCAGCAATGACTAAGAGAACTGGATACTGTTAGGGGACATTTAAAAATATTTATAAACTCAGATTTGAAAAAGATTCAACTGGATTTTCTGTTTTAAAAAGCACTTACCAGAAATAACTCTTTTTCTAGAAAATACATGTTTTAAAGTGTTAGTCACTCAGTTATGTCCAGCTCTTTGCGACCTCATGGACTGTAGCCTGCCAGGCTTCTCTGCCCATGGAATTCTCCAAACAAGAATACTGGAGTGAGTAGCCTTTTCCTCTCCAGGGGATCTTCCTGACCAGGGATCGAACCCGGGTCTCCCACATTGCAGGCGGATTCTTTATTGTCTGAGTCACCAGGGAAGCCCTATAAATGAAATCTTCAGATTTCAGAAGAAATCTGAAAAAACAGTTAAATTCTTAACTGTAGGGGTGGGAGATACAGACTACTGGCTGTAAGAAGGGCTCAAGGACATATTGTATGACATGGGGAAGGCTGTCAGTATCTTGTAATAACTACACATGCAAAGTAACCTTTAAAATTGCATAAAATAAAAAATTTTAAAAAGTCTCCATTGTAAAGGCTACACCACACATGTCTCTATTCTCTTCACATCTAGTACATTTCACCCAGATGTCTAATAGATGCTCAAGGAGATGGTACAGGACAGGTGACTTGAAAACAGTATTGTAAACATTTCTGCAATTGGATATTTTCCATTTATCTAGCATTGCTTTATTTGTAATTGATGCCTACACACAAAAAAAGTGAACTAAAAAAAAACTTAAAAAAAAGAAGTGAACTATTAAATTCTATGAACATTTACTTTAAGACATAAATTAAATTTAAATACACAAAGCATAAATTTTAAGTTATAATTCTAAAATGCAAGGTTCATGACCATTAAATTTGAGAAGACAAACTGTCAAGTTTTTAAAAGTTATCTTGTTCAGTCGCTAAGTTGTGTCTGAACCTTTGAGACCCCAAGGACTGCAGCATGCCAGGCTCCTCTGTCTTCTACTACCTCTTGAAGTTTGCTCAGATTTATGTCCATCAAGTCAGTGATGCTATCTAACCATCTCATCCTCTGCCGCCCCCTTCTCCTTCTGTTACATTTTATAAATAAGCTATAGCAAGCCATTGATTACATTAGAACCTTAATCTTATGAAGTTCCCATGACATCTATATATAATTTAGAAAGATTAAATAAATCATTCTATTCAACAGAGGCTTATGCTCTAACTAAAAAAAAAAAAGTCCCATCTAACATTAAAAGAGATGCTGAGTTTCAATTTTCAAAGTGTAGCGCTTGTCTCTAGAGATAACTGTTGCTAGAAATTGCATATTATTATTTATTATAGAAAAAAAAACATAGTCCAAACACAAACTTGCTTAAATAAAGACATTAAGGTATTTACTGTTTTGGGTGATACTGCTTGTCCTAATAATTCAAGTTCGTGAAAATATGCCTCAAATAACCATAGTTAACCTAATCACTCACGCAGTGTTCACTGGACAACTAGGTACTGTATCCTGACCACCCACCTGGGCACAGTGCCCTGAGTCCAGAGGAGGCATGAGAAGTCTGCCATGTGGCTCTTGGAGGGCTTCATAACTTGGCAAGTAAACCCGAAACTTAGAGAGATCATTTTAGAAAGCAACCAAGACGAGGTAGTACGCGCACAGACTGCCTTATTATAGCAGGGGTAAAGTGAGGGAAGAGGAAGATAAGAATGGAGGGACATGCACATCTCCCTAACATGCCGGGGGACAGAACGGGCCGGGCTGGGCACCTCCACTGTGCACGGAAGCGCTGCTTGTCATGAGCTCAACCAGACCCCTGCTCACACGTCACCATTTCACTTGAAACAATTACTGACACACAAACCAAGGTTACTCAGACGAGTACTGGAAGACATCTTCTCAAAAACGAACGAAGCAAACACAGTTTCAAGGAAAATACATCATGGTACTTGTGGCCAATGATGAAATCCAAGATTTCAAGAGAAAATTAGCGTTTCAGAAACCTGCACCCACCAACGTGAGTATAACTACTTTCAGTACTTAAAGACTCTTCTGATGAAATCCTGGAGATGGCCACACACACAGTTTTAAATATTATGTAAAAAATGTGTCGGTATGTGAAAGGTTCTACATAACTGAATGGGCCGATATTTTCTAAATGACCAACAGATGTAAAAAATCATGCATGAGTAAATGATTCATCAAAGTGCAAGACAAACCAAGAATCGTAATATAACCAAGTGCGAAAAGCTGATTAGTATGTTTTCAGAATTCATATTCACAACTAACTTTAAAAAGAAGCTGCTACTTGTCAAGTTTTGGTATAGTGTTAAAAAACATCCACAACTGTCTCTAAGGTCTACTAAAATACTCCTCCCCACACATATGGGTGAGATTGGATTTTCTTTATGTACTTCAATAGAAACAGTGTATTATAATAGATCAAATGCAAAACAGGTGTAAGAATTCAACTGTCTTTTATTAAGGCAGATATTAAACAGATTTGCAAAAAAGTATAAAACAATACTGCTCCTCTCAATTTTTTTTGTTTTTTATTACCATAAGTATTGATTAATACAGTAACATAAGTAAAAGAGCTTTGAGGAATGTAACAATTTTTAGGAGTGTCAACGGGCCTGAGACCAAAAAGATTAAATTTCTAGATGATCTAGAAGTAGACTTCCAAACCACAATGTCTGATTAGTAAGAGTATAACGTACCAAAATAGATAAACAAGGACCTAATATATAGCACAAGCAACTATATTTAATATATTGTAATAACCTATTGATGCACGTGAATTTGGGTGAACTCCTGGAGTTGGTGATGGGCAGGGAGGCCTGGCATGCTACAATTCATGGGGTCGCAAAGAGTCGGACATGACTGAGTGACTGAACTGAACTGAACTACCTATCATGGAAAAGAATCTGAAAAAGAATATACATATATATATATATAACTGAATCACTCTGCTATACATCTGAAATTGATACACTGTAAATCAACTACACTTCAAAAATAATAATAATAAAGAATGCATTGGTAACTCCAAATATAACCAACATGGATATAAAACCATCATTTATTTGGTTTGATATGAAACTAAAACTTGGAACGTTTCCAGTCTGGGTGTGGGTATCTGTTCAGCAAATGAGTATGAATTAACTAAATTTCAAATGTTTTAGGTGCTCTAGCCTTTGGAGCCCAGCATCGCTCTAGACAGGACCCAATGGTATGAATTAAATTGTAGCATGCTTCAGGTTTTTAAGCAGAATATGCAAGTGGGTCTTATTTTGTTTTCCAGATGAGAGAATACTCTTGTTCCTTTAAGTCTTCATTACTTCTCTCTAGGCTAACCTTGCTAATCTTGCAATGTCTCTTCCAAACTGAACCAATTTAAAGTGAAAAGGGACACAATTAAAATAGTAGTAATTATGCCAGAACACCAGGGACAAATCTTGAGTGTCCTTAACAAACAAGGACATATGGTCACCCGACTTCTCCCCAGGCCACCTCCCTCAAGTCTGACCAATGTACTTTCCTGCTACCCAGAGCATCTATCCCAAGCCGTCGACATGCCTCTCTTACCAGAAACATGGAGGACCACCAGACTCCACACTTCTCCACCTTGATGCTGCCCTCTCTGTCTCCTCTGTCTCTTCCATCTCCCCTTGTTCTCAGAGGATGCAAGGAGAACAAGATAACAAATGAGGATGCAAGGCTCTGCTCTTCTCTGATCCCTGCTTTATCCAACAAGCAAATCTTTGCTAGCATTCTCCCTCTCTCTTCTGTATTTTCCCCTTCCAGTGAGTCATAGACACTGTAGTTTTTCCTTTTCAAAATGTCTCCCCTAGACCTCAAGGCACTTTTTTCTCTTTTCCTTCCAGTATCCTTGCTTTCTCCTGCTAACTTCATGCCAAACCTCTTTCCGGGCACCTTTTCCCCAATGTCACCAGGCTAGCACAGCTCAAGAGCCAGGACTCAAACCCAGATCCAACGATGACATACCAGTGCTTGTCCAGTCCCCCTTCATTACCCTCACTTGTGCCTGTACATATGAGACACATGGCCAGAATGACACACCTAGCCCTGGCCTTTTTCTTAGCCCCAGAGTCGGACAAACAAAACTGTCCATTTTAAATTTCTATCTCAAAGTCCACCTCTAACCAAACTCAACTCATTATCTTTCCCAAGCCTGCTCATTAACTCTCATTCTTAAAGATGCTGTCCCTGATGACCAAGCCAGAATCCTGGGAAATATCATCTCCATCACACCTGCTACACACACTCTCTCTCTCTCTCTCTCTCTCTCTCCTCCAGGAACTACACACTGTCCCCTCTCCCTAAACACCTCTTCCATCCATCCTTTCCTTAAATCACTATACTGTTGTAGTTGGTGCTTAGTCACTCAGCCGTGGCTGACTCTTTGTGACCCCATGGACTGCAGCCCGCCAGCTCTGCTGTTCATGGGGATTCTCTAGGCAAGAAAACTGGAGTGGGTTGCCATTTCCTTCTCCAACTGTTGTAATTAGGCGCTTACAAATTTCACCGAGATACTGCAATCAAGGTGACTTGGTTTCCTTGCGACTGGCTTGACCCCTACAACCCATTCCTCTCTTATATCAGCATCATCTTTATACAGCACACATATGATGATGCCACTTCCTTCTTAACACTGGGTAACACTTCGATGGCTTGCTGTCCCAGCTAATGAGATAATCAAGCAAAAGCTCCTGAAATGGGATATAAAGACTTTGAAGCATTCATTCTACCTGCATCCCTGTCCCTCCTCACGGATGTTCTCACCCAAGGCTTATGGGGGTGCCGGTCCCCTCCAGCCCACTGTGCTGCTCCATTTACTGCCGCCTCTGCACACACTTCCTCTTCTGCAAGAAACACCTATCTTCATTGCTGTCATCTTCATGAACTCCTACATGTACTGCAAAATCCACGTCCCTCAACAAAGTCTTCCCAGATCCTTAAACCTTCTTCCAAGCTTCTAGTGAACATTATGCTTTCTATATAGAACAGTCACACAATGCATGAATTATTTCTTTTTTTTTTTTTAATTAATATTTTGCTTTATTTAAATCTGTTTCTCTACAAATGTATATATTGTGAGCAATTTTTTCAGATTTGTTTCAGGATTTTTTTTTAGATGCTCTCACTTTAAGTATTTCAAAATGCATATATTTGATGACGGTTATCCAACTTCAACTACAGTACCATAATACTATTACTACACCTAAGAATATTGACTAATTCCTCAATATTGCTTAGCTTCTAGCCCACTTACAATTTTCTTTTTCTTTTTTTTTTTTAATATTATTTTATTAGTTGGAGGCCAATCACTTCACAACATTTCAGTGGGTTTTGTCATACATTGACATGAATCAGCCATATAGTTACACGTATTCCCCACCCCGATCCCCCTGAATTATTTCTTTACTTCCTTGTTCCCTTGCTATGTTGTAAGTTCTTCAAGGGAGGGACCAAATTTTACAAAAACTTTCTTATGCTCAATACCTGGAAGCAATAGGTGTCCAAAAGAGTTTTGTTGGTTGAATGAATAAGTAGCTAAGTGAAATCCAACCTCAGAGAATAGGAGCAAAAGCAACTTGGTTAGGAATGGTCCTAATCCTTTAAGGGCAAAACCACATAAAGGTGTTATCTGCCTGCCAGGACCAAGTATTCTAAAGGAAAACGTGTTAGAAATACTCATTTTTTAGCATTACACAAATATTTTTAGAACATATTACACTGACTTGTTTCATATAGGAGACAGGGAAGAGAAGATACCAAAGGGGTGTGTAGCAGCTGTAGTTTCCATTTGCTAAAAAAAAAAAAGAAAGTAAACCATGATGCCAGAAGCAGAAACTCACAAATGCAGCAGCATGGCAGAAATGCAGCCAGGCCACGCTGAGATTTCTGCAGCCCTTAAACTTGGATTATGTTTTCAAAGGCAAGGCCTACCTTCCCTGGTGGTCTAGTGGTTAGGATTCGGCGCTCTCTCTCAAAGGCAAGGCCTGTCACCCCACACACAGGCTATGTCAAGGAGTGAGGCCTAAACTCTGACCCTGAAGCTCAGAGAGCAATTAGGCTGTCTCCAGAGACAGTGTGGGATGTCTTCCCAGAGCTCATTAAAAAGATTCTTAAACTTTTGGCTGCTTCCAACCATGTCCTATCTTTCTCTTGCATGTGTGCTAAGTCGCTTCAGTCGTGGCCAACTCTGCAGCCCTGTGGACAGTAGCCCACCAGGCTCCTCTGTCCATGGGGATTCTCCAGGCAAGAATTTTGGAGTGGGCTGCCAGGCCCTTCTCCAGGGGATTTTCCCAACTCAGGGGTGGAAGGTGCATCTCTTATGTCTCCTGCATTGGCAGGTGGGATCTTTACCACAAGCACCACCTGGGAAGCCAGATTTTCTCTTGAACCCACTTCCAGTCTTCATCCACATGATTCTGTTCTCATGCGTGCTCTCTACTGTAACAGAAGGCAGAATGCGGCAGGAGTGTTCTGCCCAAAGTTAGAGGTGATCGAGGACTTTCCAGGTTGCTCAGTGGTAAAGAATCCGCCTACCAAGCAGGAGACTCGAGTTCGATCTTTGAGTCAGGAAGATTCCCTGGAGAAGGAAATGGCAACCCACTCCAATATTCTTTCCTGGGAAATCCCATGGAAGAGGAGCCTGGTGGGCTACAGTCCACGCGGTAGAAGAGAGTCAGATACAATTTAGCGACAAAACAACAAGAGGTGATCAAATACCCACTGTGTCTCCTTCATCCCTCTCACCTCCCACTCCCTGCACCTGCAGCCCTGATGAGGACTCTTATGCGCCGCAGTGGCCTCTCAGCATGCATTTTCCATCCTTCCCAAGTCAGCTGCTGAGCCATGTAAGGCTCTGAGCTGGTGGGCTCATAGGATCTAGCTGTGCACTCACTGGATCAGAACAGACCACAGGGGCTGATGAGTGAAACTGAAGGCAGACTGTTGCTAACATGGGCCTGGGTCTTCCAGCAGAACCTTGATCCTTCGTGAAGAGCCTTCCATGGAAGTTGATGACCAAGGGGAGGACAAGGATGACAGACAGATACAGATGCCCTTGGCCCATCATTTCAACTTTGTTCAGTTACTGGGCTGAGTGCGGGGTCTTCGAAAATGTGTCTCAGTCAGGTAATGCTGTGGCTTTTCCTACCCAATGCCAAGCTGAATTGTAAGTGAACAATTCACAGAATCTGTCAGGCGATAGAATGTCTCCTGACCACATACAATTGACTAGTCACTTTCAGCCTTCCCAGCAGAGAGTACATCTTCACTTACAAGGAATGATTTCAGGATCATGAAGATGGTCAGTTCGACTTGGCTGTAATTTCTCTCTCTTGAGCTCCCAGGAGAATTGCCTGACTGGCCCACGGTTTTTGCAGATTGACAAGAGGCCCTCAGTAGGCCTCTGTATTTCTCTTTAATCTGATTTCAGCTGGCATTTTCAGGTTCTGGCCATTCCCCTTGTATTAATACATTTAGGGCTTGGGTCCTTGATTCAAGAGCCAACTGGAGGCTTTAAAAAGGTCATTATTCTCAAGCTTGTCATATCAGAGAAGCTACATGGCTCATGATGTCCCAGGGAGGAGGACCAGCGCCCTACCTGGCTTTGCTCCTACTTCCAGAATTTTGTGCTCAATATCCTGTTGTTTTGTTGATCATATCCTGCTCCTACCATGTTATCAGATCAAGATGTGATCCCTCAACCAGGCATCTAAGGCCTTCAAAACCTACTCAAATCTCAACTGTCTAGACTTTTCTCCCCCCAAATGGGCATGATCCATTTGCCAGCCTCATTCAACCTCAGGCCTAAGTCTTCCATCATCCTTTCCTCCCCACACAGGAGGTCTTTTCCTAGATTCCTGAGTTCATTCTTCCCTGAATCCATTTAAATTTATCCCACATCCTTCTTCCTTCACACAGTCTCCTTAGGCTCCTTTAGTTCAGAGATCTCTCTCTTGATGAGTAAAAAACTGTTAAAAAAAATAAAAACAACAGCAAAAACTGCCTGAAAATTTGGGAACAGAACATACTCTAAGTTCTCTGATTGTCTTTTGTGTGTTAGTTGTGCCTTCTCAAATGAACGATAAATTCCTTAATGGCAGGGAAAGAGTGGCATGATTTTTACCTATTCCCAATGCTTAGATTGTTGCTGGCATATGAAAGATGCTAAATAAAGACCTGCTCCAGTGAATCTAATATAGCAACTTCGATCATAAGTGATCTTCTCAACAGGAAATACCAAGTGAGCAGGCTGGTGTCATAGCTCACCAACTCCCAAGTGCCTCATTCAGTTTCCATATAGACAAGACCACACATGTAACCATTCATTTGTTACACCCAAATGGACTGATCTTAAATCAATTTAAACTACGATGTGTAACTCATTCCATTTTTTCAAAAAGTACATTACATTTTTTTGGTATCTTAATTCATAGTTTCATAACTCAAGATATATTCATTTAAACTGGACCTGTCTAAAGTAACAATTTACTTTAAAAAAGTCATTTATTTATTATTATTATTTTTGGCTGCGTTGGGTTTTCATTGATGCACGTGGCTTTCTCGAGTGGTGGCAAGTGGGCACTACTCTCTATGTTCCATTGTGGTGCCTTCTCTTGTTGCAGAGCACAGGTTCCAGGGTGTGCAGGCTCAGTAGTTGTGATGCATGGACTTAGCTGCCCCACGGTATGTGGAATCTTCCCTGACCAGGGATTGAACCTCTATCCCCTGCATTGGTAGACGGATTCTTAGCCAACTGGACCACCAGTGAAGTCCTTTACTTCCATATTTTTAAAAATTATTTTTTACCATAGCAAAGTTGACCCAGGCTTTACATAGTTTATTTTAAATGAAGCCGACCTTATACTGTTTTTCCTTTCAGTACTAAAGTGGCTGAACTAGAGGTATTCACTGTGCCTCACATTTCTCACTGCCCACTTTTAATCATTCCCAGCCTTTTAAATTCTGACTTTTATGCAAATACTCCCAAATATATGCTTCCCAACTTCACCTTTCTTCTGACAGTCAATTCCAGATCTTCTACCAGAATATCTTTTTCAAATAAAACACAATAAAAGAAGTCAGCAACACTGTAATCCAAAATTCTATTTTCAAGGCTGTTTGAAATTTATAATTCATTTTCCATAGAAACGGCATTATAAATAGTAATTCAGTTAGTTCTCTGGCTGGGAAACAAAGCTTAGCTAATCCATCTGCAAGGAAAAGTAGCAGAAAGTAATATGGTAACAACATGAGTAATTAAATGAAGCACTAAAAAGTAAATGTAAAAAAATAAGCTAATCTTGGTTGTTAATATTTAAAGAAAGCACTTTTCACTTGGAGGACAGGGAGACTGAGATAGTGGAGAGTTAGAGGCTTCCCTGGTGGTTCAGATGGCAAAGCATTTGCCTGCAATGTGGGAGACCCAGGTTTGATCCCTGGGTTGGGAAGATCGCCTGGAGAAGGGAATGGCAGCCCACTCCAGTGTTCTTTCCTGCAGAAATCCATGGACAGAGGAGCCTGGTGGACTACAGTCCATGGGATTGCAAAGAGTCAGACACAGTGAGTTACTAACGCACACACGTGTGCACACGCGCGTGTGCACACACACATACACACACACACACAGGCCTGTTACAGCCACACAATACTAAAACCCACCAGGTTTTAGACCTACCTCCTCAATGTAGTTATCAGTCTTTCTGATTCTTCAGCTTACCTCTTCTATTTGTCTGTTCTCTTCCATTCCTTCTGCCCCTGTCCTCAACCAGACATCCTCCTCCCTGACTTGGATTATTATAATGGTTTCCCAGTTAGTTTCTCTGAGTCCAATTTCCTTTTTAAATTCGTTTTGCATATGACACTCAGATTAAATCTTTTTGAACTCTCTTCCATGTGTCATTGCTCTGCTCAAAGGTATACCATCTACCCCTGATGGGTCAGAACAGCACAGGCCTGGCCACACTTCCTGGGGTGACGTGTACCCTTGGACTGGAGGAGAGCGCCCATCCTGGCAGAACCCTTGCAGGGTCCAGCGGAGAATCTACTGCCGTGCAAAGGACTGCAGGCACCCAGTCACTTTCAGAATTCTTGATCAGGAGGGAGCACAAGCTCCTCCCTTTAGGAGTGCCTGAATAGTCAACCTACTCTAGTCAATTGGGACCAGAAAGTGTCCCAATCTGGTGACCACATCATTCTTTCAGAGGAGCTAGAATGCTGATGCTCTCAGCCAAAACTGGGAGGATGGGGAGGTGAAATGGTCACCCACTGGCTTCTTTAAAATTTTTGGTCTCAGTTACCTGTGATCCCTCTGAGCAGACCCTCTGGTACGACCTGATGGAGAACCACCACAACAGTGAAAGAGCCTTGCACTGCTGCAAAACTCCTTCCCTGAGACTCTGCTGTGTCTTCATTTGTACAAAGGAGACAGTGATGCCCTCCACCCATAGCTGCTGTAAGGGCTGAGGGAGGAGCCGGAAAGGACTAGTCCCCATATCCGATACTTACATACATACAAGTATGCATGAATTAAATAGGGGGTAAGGAGATGTACAAAAGCTTGGGCCAGAGCCTCTGACTCTTGACCAACCTTGGCAAATGCTTTCACTTGGACAAATGTCTACTTTTTCAATTTAGGGCTGGAATTCAAGCAGGATCTTGTCTGCTGTTCTACACACTCCATCCTGACTTGCTAAGAAAAACTATCTGGGGAAAGGAGAATTACTGGGCTTACAATTCAGATCCAAAAAATACTCAGGAATTAAGACAATAGCCAATCTGAGTGAGACACGGAGTCTGCTCTGGATAATTAAAACAAAACAAAATAACCTCAAAAAAAAAGCCCAACAAACCAACAGAAAACAACCAGGTCACCAGGCTCTAGATCTGGTCAGCCAGGAGCACAGCTCTGCCTGTTGTCATGGCGACGCGGGCCTTGCAATCCAGGGCCGCTGAGAGCAAAGACTGGCTGCGGAGAGCCACGCCCAGGGCGCTGTGGTCCCCAACACAGGTTTCTTCTCTCGGATGCTGGCAAGGAAAGTGAAAGAGGGCTGGGAAGGTGTTTATTTGCTTCCATTCTCTGTGTGGTACTCACAGAAAAATGTATTTTAGGACTAAGCATTCTGAGGCATTACAGTTGTAGAAGATTTATCCATTTTCAAAGCATTTTCATGCAGTAAATTCTAGCAGCAGCCCAGGTAGGTATTATTTCCATTTCAAGGATGGAGCCTAAAGTGGTGGCCAAGGGACAGGTCATTCACACCCTCTGAGCTGTGGGTTTTTCCTTGGCATAATGTGGGTAATGTGACTTATCCTGACTACATAGAATTGTAAAGGACAGAGCTCTAAATAAATGTTGGAGAAACGGGCCAGTGTCAGTTCAATCCCCCACCCACCTCAATATAATCTTAAGAAAAGGTTAACACCAAACAGCATTAGGTGTTACACAATAAAGAACGTGTCCTATCTGTGTGGATACCTACCTGTAGAAGAGTTGTCCTGTTTCTAGCTCTTGGGGCTGTTTGCAAACAAAGACTGCCACTGCAATCTGCGTTTTTGAATCTTCCATTAGCAGAGCCATGCCACCTACTGTACCGAGAGGTGACCTCATTAGAGGAGGGGAACTATCAGTGCAAACTCAAAGCCTCCTAAACCCGCTGGCAGTTGGGCCTATGCTTGGGAAAGGCGTCCAGCAGCTGCCACTGACAATGGGCTTCTGTACCCGACACTTGCAAAAGCTTTCTTTTTTTGTTTTTTGGAGGCCTTTGCTTCTCCCAGGAGCTAGCCGGTTTAGTTTTGTTTTTATCCTCAAGCAAGATGGCTGCTGATTGCAATGAGCTCAGAATAGCAGAAAGTAATTAAAAATTCATTTAAAAATCTATCGCACAGTTTAACATCTACATTAAGAACACTGCTGGGGTAAATAAGCTGGCATCATCTTCACTAGGGCAAGACAAAAGGAGAATTCAGGCAGTCTGTGCACATGGTGTAGGCATAGTAGATACAGTAAACTGTATTTCAACTGGCTTTGTACCAGTTTTGTAGGTCTTTTCCTGAAAACACAAGTGGGTCATGACAGAAGCAAGCATCTTCCAAGAGAATCTGGTAGCCATCTGATAGCCCAACCAGGGAGCCTGCTGACTGAGATAATTGTTTAGGAAAATATATCTCCTGTTTTCAATGAGCAGTTCTCTTTAGAGACCTGTGACCACCAGTATTGGGGAGTTGACATTTTAATAAGCACTTATTTCTCTAATGATTCGGGTCCATGGTATACTGCATTGTATTAGGAATATTTATGCATTGATTATCTAGGATTTAAACCGCCTTTGATCTGCAGGCTCAGCTGTCGAAGTAGTAACAGAGGTGGGCCTGGATCCCAAGCGTTCCTCCAAGCCCTCATCATGCCTTCTGCAGTCCCAGACCTGCCTGTGACCAGCAAATACTGCGGTCAACTTCATCCCTGTCCTGGCCCCAAACCTCAGTACCATTTACAACTAGAAGCAAATTCCACTGGAAAACAAGACAGATATTTTCTGCAAGAAAGTCCATATTCAAGACATTTTTCTGAAAGTTTTCTTTAAACTCTAGCAGAGAAAGCACCTCTGAGAACACAGTATTGGAAAGACATTAACTTGCATTTATTTCATCTGTATTTTCACCCATGAGCTATGTTTTCTGGGTCCAAACATCACTTTATATCAATTTTGAAGGGTGGCAATAGGAATCTGATGATGGATATAATAAAATAGGTTCATTTAGCAATTGAATTACACTATTAACATTACCACAGTACCCATTTTATTTGAGAATTTATGTTCATTTTCAGAACTAACAACCCTTTCTGCTCATTGCATCCAAAGACAGTGCACATATTTTATGTTTAAGTAACTTGTCGTCCTCCAACCTAGGAAATAAATACCAAATCAATTTACTCTCTTTCTATTTCCCCCAACACTGAAAGCAAATGTCAAGTGTTATAAAGCTCCCCAATGATGTCAATAATTTTATTAAAACTTGAGATTTAATATCTCTTCTCATATTCTTGATAGAGGCATTGAAGTAGGTAGGGATATAAAACTAATAACCTAATTTTCACTGCAAATATTTTCATTCACCTAGGGCAGAGTAAACCAAGGCCTTTATGGCACTCTTAAGCCAGATTACGAGCAATTATGATTAAAACCAAAGATACTGACATTTTCCAAAAGGAAAAGGAGAGTCACCAGAATCAAGGTCTTGGCCATTGCTTGTGTCCAGACGCATCTAGAAGCCGGGGTTGGAGAAACTACCTCCAGAGAGTTGTGGGCCTAAATGATCAGGGATTCTTGCCTCTTCCTGCCTGATTGTAAGGGGGTGCAGGTGGGAGGCTGGGGAGGGGCAGGGAGGAAATCTGTGCTCTTAGTCACACAAGAGTAACACCATTCTGACCTCAATTAACATACATATGAAGCAAAAAGAGAGACACTTCCTTAAACAGGCGTGGAAAATATCAAAAGGTAACCTTTTTCCAATTGTAAAGCAATGAAGACGACCATGGCTAGACAGGTCATTAAAAAGGGGGAAAGAGCTAACAAGATGGAATAATGAGGTTCGCCTTTCTTATTATTATCAGTGTTGAAGTTGTCTTTATTAAGACAGTTAAAAATATTTTCAAGTTTTCAAGATATAAAATTGAGTGGAAGATTTGGATTATTTTTCTTGTAATTATTTCAGAAACAGAAACTAAATCTCTTATCATCTGTTGTAAAATTATAAGTGATGTATTGAATGCTAGCATGGGCATGATTCTGGAATTTTATCAGGTTTTCCCCATTTGCAGTTTCTATACAGATGATCCAGGCCCAGTTCAAACATAAAGAATAATCATCACGCTTTATAACAAAGGGCTGTTTTGTGGATTCTTTGTTCCTGTTGTTACATGTTTATATTTAAAGATAAGGCAGCTGCTCTTGATATTCCTGGGGCCAGTAAAATTGAAAGAGTTAATAAAAGGGTGTCAATCTTTTCCAGATAGAATATTCATGTAGCTTGAATTATTTATATTTTTGATAATCAACTAAGAGAAGGTATCTGCCTTTCATAGCTTATAAGTTAGATGAGGAGGTGCTGATACAGCTAAGATGATGGACGTCATGTAGTAAATCCTGTTTTCCTTAATCATGTACATCGGCTGGAGGATCTTCTACCCAGAAGGAAATTGCCCACGATCCTGTGAGACTACAATGTCTATGATCATTAACATTTCTCAGCATCTGTTATGCAGCAGACACTTTACAAATGTGATTTCTTTTCATCCTTGCTAATCTTTCATGGAAAAACGATTCCTATTTTATGAAAAAGAATATGTAACTTAAAAATTCTAAGAAACATGTTAAAGATTTATATAGGACACATTCTGCCAACCTAGAAAATACAAATACTGAATCTTTATAATTAAAATTCAACACAAAACTGCCTTGAGTAATGAGTGGGGTCAGCTCTTTTTCTGTTAGGTTGCCAAATTACTATGAATTAAGAGCTTTTAAGCAGTAACTGTATTAGTGGTTCTACCACTTTTTAAATATTTAAATCTTTTCCCAATTACAATAAAATTTATCTTATTGTACATGGACCCAGAATGAACTATTCTGATTAATAAAACACTCTGGCTAATAAACTGTTAGGGGAAGACTACTAATCTTTAAGAAGTAGCAAAATTATACACATTTAGGATTTTTTTTTTTTTTGCCACACTGGGCGGCATGTGGAATCTCAGTTCTCTGATTAGGGATCGAACTCCTGCAATGGGAGCATGGAGTCTTAACCACCAAGGAAGTCCCAATCATATAAACTAAGCAGATACTTTGTTGATTCAGGAAGCATGTAGGAGATAGTAATCCTGGAGGGTCATCATGATAAAGATCAGTTATAATTTCACAAGGAAAGCAGAACAAAACGACTTAATAGAGATTTTTAGTCGTCAGAATCTTAGGTTTAAAGAACGAGAAGGCACCCTAGAGATCCTCCATCTACACCTTGGATTTACAGGTGAGGACTCGGGGACACAGACATCTGGCAGCTGCAGTGACGAACCAAGGTCATTCAGGAACCCAGGAGCAGCCACGGAGCGACCAGAACATGCGGCAACTAGTTTGGCCTTGCTAAGCCAATTCATTGAAGTCATAGTGACCCTACTTACCTCATCATCATTTAGAATAAAACAAAACAGGGAAGGTGCTGCCACTTGCCTTCTGAATCTGTTGATTTCCAAGCAACCACAGATCTCTCTTTTGTTCTGTTCTCTGTGACAGCTATTTCCTTAACTTCCCCAGCACAATTAAGATTCCTGAAGTCACGCTGTAAACAGACACAGCAAGGAACATGCCCCTTCTCTGAATGGCTTCTGATTTTTCTGTCTTTTTTAATACGATTTTTATTGGGATTGAAATGTAGAGAGTTCTACCAAGCATTCAATTTCAGCCTTGCAATTTAACTTGCCAGGTTTAACTGGGGGATGATGAATCAATTATTTACTTAGCTGGCACCATTTTCCTGTCCCTTAAATCATATTTAATTTCAATCTATTATAATCCATTCTCAGTGCTGAACCAAAACCCTTGATACGCTATCTGCTTACAAGATGGTTTCTCACATACAGCATCAAAGTACTAAGTGTCTTGTGTACATTTACAGATGACAGACTGCATCTGCTAAGATGTGGTGCATGTGCACACTTTGGAGATTTCTATATTTTACAACTTTAACATATCCGGCGCCATTTACTACCCAGTAAAAAACCACCGGAATCATCTAGATCAATAGTCTATTTAATCTAAAAAGTCATCATTCATGTAAAATGAGACTTCAATTTTTTTTTTGAAAATCATCCAGATCTTTTATTCCCACCTCCTTCACAACAGAAAGTCAAAACTCTAAAACTATTTTAGATATAAAAAGCAAATGCAATGTATGAGACAGTTAAATCCTAGTTTTGGGGAAAATATATATGGTACATTTTGGAGGGATAATTGCACTGGGTGTTACATGATACTAGAGAATTTGTGTTAATTTTCTTATGTATGAAAATGGCATAGCAGTTATGTCAGAGCATAACCTTATTTTAGGGATAACATCCTTATTTTTAGGAGATGCAATAATGAAGTATTTTTGAGCAAAGTGTCATGATGCCTGCAACTCTTTAGATAGTTTGTATAAAAACACAGAGATGAAACGTATGTGGTAAAATAGTAATCTGAATTCAAGTAGTTGATATATAGGTATCCACTGAACTATTTTTCCCATTTTCTTATTTTTTTGAAAATCTACAATAAAACCTGAAGTCACTAAAATACCACTTTAGAGAAATAATTGAGAATTGTTTAGGTGTATACACCCTACGCACCCCTCCACCCACTCCCAACCCGACCACCACCAGGGGAACAGGGAACCACAGTCTGGGCAGCGGATGGGACAGTAACAGATGACAGAGAAAGCAGCTATTTCACAGAATGAGTCTCCAAACAGCAAAGATAAAGACAGTGAAGATAAGAGGTCAAAGGTAGGTGAGGTTGCAGTAACAGGGCACCCACCTACTTTACATGTGTCTTTCCAGGCTCTGGCAGCTCCTACTTGGGTTATTCAAGGAGGATGTGTGTGCAACCACAGGCACACCTATATATAGCTTTTAGGCTTTGTGGCAAAGGGGAGAGGAAGGTGCTAGGTGCTAAGTCACTTCAGTCATGTCCGACTCTTCGCGACCCTATGGACTGTAGCCCACCTGGCTTCTCTGTCTAAGGGATTCTCCAGGCAAGAATACTGGAGTGGGTGGACATGCCGTCCTCGGGGGATCTCCCCACCCCAGGGATCGAGCCCATGTCTCCTGTGTCTCCTGCACTGCAGGTGGGTTCTTTATCACTAGTGCCACCTGGGAAGCCCTAAGACATGCAAATGTCCCAATTTTCAAAAGGGAGTAAAACGTTTGGTATTTAGAGAAAACAGTGGTTTAAAACCATGCTTCATTTCTACGTATATTGCATTATTACGTTGTCTACCTGAAACTAGTATGTTACAGGTCCATTACATATCAATTAACAACAAAAACCAAAAATCTCATGCTTCTGCACCCTTTGAAGCCGGGGACCAAAAAGTGGTAGTCATCATTACCAAGTGAGTTTCTAGAATCAAAGCACTCAACTCTTGGGTCTTATGAAAACCTTCCGGCCCAGATGGAAAAATTAGAGGCAGGCTGTCAATATAAATAGGCTTATTTATATCTAGTTTAAAAATCTCTCAAGAGGGCTGATGAACAGGTCCATGTCAACCTACAGAGAGGTTTTAAGTGTTCCAGTAATTCACCTTTATGTTTTTTTTTTACTTCTACTTTTATATAAGACTAAAATGAATACCTATTATAGGTGACCTACCAAAAATACTGATGAGAAAACATTATGGAGACAAGTGACAGGCCAGAGAGCAGAGCACTGAAGTACAGTGTGAATACCTGTGGACGGGTGAGACGGCTCATCAGGGAACAAGAAGGCAATGTGAGAGTGACTTCCGTCTACTCTTAAACTGTAAAAAACGTCTGCTCTGCTAGTATTCTAAATGCACTCAGGGACGGGGATATGGTCACCTGGTCTACAGTGGACAGGTGGGCTTGTCAGGTAAGGTATACAAGGAGTCTGAGGGTTTCTACGGTAGATGACTGAACAGTCTCCTCTGTTCTCTTCCATTGTGTAGTACCACACACTGATGTTTCGCTGGATTATATTACCCAGTTTTAACTACACCAATCTACCCATAATGGATACCTGGCTCAAAAAAAAAAAAAAAAAAAAAAAAGATTTCCACAAAGAAATTGGGAACTGAATATAATCCTAACAAAGAAAGCACAAGTGAACAACAAGAAAATGGCAGTTCATGCAGCACTAATCACAGTAGCCAGGACATGGATGCAACCTGGAATAGATGTTCATTAACAGAGGAAGGGATAAAGATGAGGTATGTATATCAATGGAATACTGTCACTGTTTAGTCACTAAGTCATGTCTGACTTTTGTGAATAGCCTGCCAGGCTCCTCTGTCCTTGGGATTTCCCAGGCAAGAATACTGGAGTGGGTTGCCATTTCCTCCTCCAGGGATCCTCCTGCCCCAAGGATCGAACCCGTGTCTCCTGCACTGGCAGGCGGACTCTTTACCACCGAGCCGCCAGGGAAGCCCCACAGTGGGATATTACTGAGCCATAAAGTGGAACGAAATTGGATCATTTGTAGAGACGTGGATAGACCTAGAGTGAAGTAAGAAAGAGAAAAATGAATATTGTATATTAACACATGTATACGGAATCCAGAAAAATGTTACAGATGAGCCTATTTGCAGGGCAGGAACAGAGATGCAGATGGAGGGAATGGACGTGTGTGGACAGGGCAGGGTGGGCAGAGATGAACTGGGAGACTGGGATTGACGTGTGTGCACTGCCTAGTATAAAACAGCTAGTGGGAACCTGCTGTATAAGGCAGGGTGCTTAGCTAGTTGCTCTGTGGGAACCTAGAGCAGTGGGTTTGGGGGTGGGTGGGAGGTCCAAGAGGAAAAGGATATATGTATACATATAGCTGATTCACTTCCTTATACAGCAGAAACTAGCATAACACTGTAAGGCTACTACACCCTATTAATAATGATAAAAAAGCAGAGTGTCTGTACTATGCCAGATATAAGAGGTAAAATAAGAATGATCTTACGAGAGCTGATCAGAAATCAATAACATTTTTTGAAATCATCACAATAATTTGAGATACAAATTTGACTCATTTTTTTGAGCCTTGCTTTCAGTTCAGTTCAGTCACTCAGTCGTGTCCGACTCTTTGCGACCCCATGAATCGCAGCACGCCAGGCCTCCCTGTCCATCACTAACTCCCGGAGTTTACTCAAACCCATGTCCATCAAGCGAGTCGGTGATGCCATCCAGCCGTCTCATCCTCTGTCGCTCCCTTCTCCTCCTGCCCTCAATCCCTCCCAACATCAGGGTCTTTTCCAAAGAGTCAACTCTTAGAATGAGGTGGCCAAAGTATTGGACTTTCAGCTTCAGCATCAGTCCTTCCAACGAACACCCAGGACCTATCTCCTTTAGGATGGGCTGGTTGGATCTCCTGCCAATCCAAGGGACTCTCAAGAGCCTTCTCCAACACCACAGTTCAAAAGCATCAATTTTTCGGCGCTCAGCTTTCTTCACAGTCCAACTCTCACATCCATACATGACCACTGGAAAAACCATAGCCTTGACTAGACGGACCTCTGTTGGCAATGTAATGTCTCTGCTTTTTAATATGCTATCTAGGTTGGTCATAACTTTCCTTCCAAGGAGTAAGCGTCTTTTAATTTCATGGCTGCAATCACCATCTGCAGTGATTTTGGAGCCCCCCAAAATAAAGTCTGACACTGTGTATATATTAATATTATGACTTGAGATATTAGATAATGATGTAACTCTTCCCGGGTGGCTCAGTGCTAAAGACCCCGCCTGCCAATGCAGGAGACACAGGACTCAGGGGTTCAATCCATGTATCGGGAAGACCCCCTGGAGAAGGAAATGGCAACCCACTCCAGTAGTCTTGTCTGGAAAAGTCCATGGATGAGTAGCCTGGCCGGCTACAATCCATAGGGTCACAAAGAGTCAGACATTGAATGACTGAGCATGCATGCATTAGCTAATGTTATAAATTATAAACTCACAGATACACATATATCGAGGGTGACTACTCAAAAATTTTTTACAGGTGAAGTAATCAGTAAAAACTGTTTAGAGGAAATAATCTGAACACAAATTTCAAAATAAGCTGGAAGACAGGCCAATGTTAATGAATGAAAGATAAATGAAATTAATGCAAAAAAGTCCTACATTTCAGGTCAAAACACCCAATATACAAGTAAGAATGCAGGAGACCTGCTACAAAGCAGTTCTCATTAAACCAGACTTGGCCTTGCAGCTGACAGCTTTGTGCCAGGTAATAGTGGGCGTGGCTGGAAAAAGCCTGAACCAATCAATTCTCATGCTGCCTTCCTCCGGGGAACTCAAAGGGTTTAGAAACAGGGAGCCAAGCCTCACTGTATTCTGTTGACCCACACATGGAAGACTGTTCAGTTTTATAAGAAACATACAAGCTTCCAACAGGCCTTGCTAGGAGGCTGGACTAAAAACTCTCAGAAGTAATTCTAGCTCTGAATTCTGAGTCTGTGAAGACACGGGTGCAGAATCTGGATAAGAAGCAAACAAAATTTAAACAGCTTAGTTTGTTTAATCTACCAGTCCAATGGATGTGGTCGGCAGCCCACTCAAATATAACTACATGACAGCAGGACCTGTTTCTTCATCTTCATCTTGCTCAATATTGCAACCCATCAACCGAGACAGTGCCTGCTGTCCAATCCGTGTTCAACAAAAGTCTGTTATCACGGTAGGGAATGCCTCATCACTAGAGGTGTGCATGATAAAGCTGCAGGGGTTTCATCTCTAAGGAATTTCCGACTCTAAGATGCTACATGCTATATTTGCATACAATCTTTTTCTCAGCAAATTAAAATATCACTAGCACAGACCTCTGAGCCTGTTATAAGTTTTTAATTCAACACTCCAGATTTCTATGTGTGAGATTCTCTAGTCACATCAATTCTGATTTTTTCCCCAAATAATCTAGGATTTTCTTTCTAATTTTTTTATATTTTCTGATAATCTTTTTTTTTTAAATAAAAATACACAGAAAGATTCTTGAACTCAATTCTGCTGGGGATTTGTAAACAATAATACTTTGTCTTATCTCTCTCTACCCAAGAGACTGCAAATAAATATAAAAATGAATGTGGCATAACAAGCCTCAGATTATTTTAGCTAAGGTTTAAGAAAGAAAAAAAGAAATAATAAGGGGCCATTAAAATACATGTGTGGGGAAAAAAAAAAGTAGATCCAGCCACATATCAAGGTGATGACAGCACAGAGTCGCTATTTGATATGTTCTGCAACTTGACAGGACAATAGAGAATCATTCCTTAAACCATCCCAGTTTATTAAGTTAGATTCTTAAAAAAAAAAAAAAGACTTCAAGTGGAAATGAATGGAGGAAGTCATTGCCCAAATTATAAATATAAAAAATATACAATGTACCCTGAAGCAGCACCGAACATTATCTTTTATGATGTTCAATTCAGTTCAGTCGTGTCTGACTCTTTGTGACCCCATGGGCTGCAGCACGCCAGGCTTCCCTGTCCATCACCAACTCCCAGAGCCTACTCAAACTCATGTCCATTGAGTTGGTGACACCATCTAACCATCTCATCCTTTGTCATCCCCTTCTCCTCCTGCCTTCAATCTTGCCTAGCATCAGGGTCTTTGCTAGTGAGTCAGTTCTTCGCATCAGGTGGCCAAAGGATTGGACTTTAGCTTAAGCATCAGTCCTTCCAATGAATATTCAGGACTGATCTCCTTTAGGATGGACTGGTTGGATCTCCTTGCAGTTCAAGGGACTCTCAAGAGTCTTCTCCAATACCACAGTTCAAAAGTACCAGTTCTTCGGTGCTCAGCTTTCTTTATAGTTCAACTCTCACATCCATACATGAGTCCTGGACAAACCACAGCTTTGACTACGCAGACCTTTGCTGGCAAAGTAATGTCTCTGCTTTTTAGTATGCTGTCTAGGTTGGTCTTAAAACATGTTTGCTCACCTCTTTTAACAAACAAACAAACAAACAAACAAACAAACAAACAAACAAATAAATATCAAATATGCTTTCCTGTCTGTAGCAATCATCAGTTAGCATGTTCTATAGACCATTTCAAGAAGACACTTAGTAATTGATACTTTATTTGGATGATAAGAACTGTCCTAGCAAGTTCCTAGGGTAGGTGACAATCTGGCTGGTCTTTTTAGAAAGCCTGGAGAAGCACTAACACTCACTATTATCCGAGAAAGACAGGATAAGCAGTCTTGGGACAATGCCCCACATGGGGAAGTGTTGTCAGAGAGAGGCCTCTGTTGTTTTTTTTCCTGGATATCACAGTAAGTCTCATCAGGCTCATGATAGAAGCTGTGTGGCTATCTGTGTGTGTGCTCCGTTGCTTCCAGCTCTCTGCAGCCTGTGGACTGTAGCCTGCCAGACTCCTCTGTCCATGGGATTTCCCAGGCAAGACTGGAGTGGATTGCCACTTCCTACTCTGGGGGATCTTCCCGACCCAGGGATCAAACCCACCTCTCTTGTGTCTCCTGCACTGGCAGGCGGGTTCTTTACCACTCGTGCAGCCTGGGAGACCTGTGATGAGTGCGGCAGAGGAAGGATCACTACGTTGGAAGAGTTGAAATGACCTCTAATGGCTAAAACAAACTGCAAAACCCTACAGTGTTAGCAGATGCTAAAAATGTGGGCCTCCTGGATGATTAAATTCCATAGTGATTCCAGAGTGTGTGAAAAACACATTGTTCCTTCAAGCATAATCTAAAGAGCAAAAAAAGCAGGTCACTGTTAAATCACTGCATCCCATCACCAAGATTAGAGTACAAAGGAAAGCATATTCACATCTGAGTTTCTTCATTTGTGCAATTATCAAGCGCAGGTATTGTGAAAGAGCCCAGATAACACAATATCTAAATTCAAGGTGGAGTGGAAGGCGCAGTCTCTGCCAAGAGAAATGTCAAAATGCAAGACCGCAAATACCCAGCTCAGGTCTCTGTCAGTTCGTGCTCGCAGAGACGGGGATGCCATCTTGCTGCCTGCCATCCCAAGATGGGGAGCTGTCAGGAGAGGCAACACTATGGCTCCCCAGGCCTGGGATGACAGAAGCCCCGGAGTCCTGGGCCACGACAGATGCTGGACTGAGATAACCAAACAGAATAGGAAACGCATAGAACAGCAGCTGGGCCAGACACATTCAACTTCCCACCTGCTGTTGATTTACACATTCATCTCTTACACTCGCTCCCAGCCCATGTAAAAACGTGCCAGCACGTCGAGAAATTAATCAATTTGGGGAAAGGCAGGGAGTTATCCATGGTCGATTTTATATTCTTTCTGTAAACACATTTGTGTAGCACAGAGGCAGCTGAGCCCAACAGCAGCGGCTTTTTCTGCTTTCTGCTGTAATCACCCATACACCTGGGACTCACAGGGCTCTCGCTGCTGTTTTCTTAGATGAGAAATTTCTTTCTTTCTTTTTTTTCTCCCAGGGTAAAGCTGGCTTTGGAAACTAATTAGATACGTCTGTGTTTTTTTGTTTGGCTTCTGAGGACACTCTGGCCATCTAATTTGCATTTCTGTCTTGTCCCTCCCTTGTTGCCTTTGTTGTTTTTCCTTTTGTCTGAACAGAGAACAAGAATGATTTCCAAGCACGGCTGGTCAAACATGCTACTCTTCAGAGTGTGTATCTATATGCGAATGTAAAATTCAAGTGTCTCATTTGCTGCAAAACAACCTTTATTCCGAAGAACATTTCGGCTCAAGGAAATGCTCTTTAAAATGTCTAATTCCCCTCTGTGATTTCCTTTAAAGTTCTAATTAGTTGAGCCCAGTAATGAATTCTGTAAATTGCAGTGTTTCATTTAAAGCATTTAAGGTACAGAAGGTTCTAATAATGAGTTTTGCCACCATCGGTCTTTGAAGAAAGTAATTTTGAAATGTAGGTTTCATATTTTGGGAGATGTCATACATCTTAGAAACAATCACAGTGTTGAGCCTCAAATTATTTATTGCTTAATGTCATCAAAATGTCAGATTAATGAGTAATTAACAACGTTTGTACATAATGTTATTTCCTTCTTTCTGCAAAGGCCAACAGCGTAAATGGAGAATTCAAGCCATGAAACAGATATATTTTCAGAGTTTCCATTTTAAATAACTTACTACCAGGTCTATAACTGTCTTCTTTAACGGTCAGCAAACAGCTGGGTTTCGAGATAACACAGAAAATATAAAATATTCATGTTATTTGAGCTATTTCTACATTTTATTAATATTCTTTGATTTGCTGGTCTTAAAGGGGAAAGAAACCATCACCACTGACCCCCTGCAAAACTGACACCCTTTTTCTTAAAAAGAAAGGTTTATCTGCACCAACAACCTCCTACTGTTATGCTCTGCTTGAGGACAACTAAATTTTGTTTTGTTTTGTTTTCCCATATTTGACTTTCAGGCTTTCCTTCTCTTCTTGACCTTAATTGCAACTTGACTGTCTTGGGGTACATGCTCCACTTTCTCATCCTCCCCAGGACAAGCAGGGCTGTCTTCTGCCTGCTCAGCCTCAGCCCAGGACTTCCCAGGCATCCTCTTTCCACGTTCCTTGTTGCTCATGCCTGGGTCCCAAGGAACCTTCCAGCCATTCAACTCCTTAGGGTCTGTTAACCCTCCTTTATCTACACTGATCTCCATCCTCTCATCTGAGACTCATGATTAACGAGTTGGAAACCACTCTCTCCAGTAGCCCAGCCTCCTGACCTGCCACTCTCCTATGCCTCTCAAGTCAGCTCCCAGCCCCGGCCCATCCCCACCATGCGTCCTGCCCGTTCCCAAGCCTGGACTGCAGACGGTGGGGACAGAAGTCACATCCCTGCAACTCTGGTCTGTTACAGACTCGGCCACCTCAGGAAGCACAGGAGCTGCACATCAATCACTTTTCGCGTTCCTTGTGGTCTTCCTCACCCAGACCCACAAGGACTGGGCCAGGCTGTTTCCCATCTGCTTATCCTCCCAGCTTCTTCTGAATTCCCAGCTGGAGTCTTGGGAAGAGCCTGGTCGCCGGTACCATGGACAAGACCAACCCTCTGGTGTGTGGGCCCCTCACCTGCCAAGCATCCCATCTTCACTCTTTACTAAGTGAGGAAGATATATCCAGCCCTCCTTCCCCACGAGCCCACGCACATCACACCCCAGCCCACTGCAGCTATTCTCTCTTCCTATGCTTAGCCTCTCTCTACTAAGCAGCTTTTCTGACACTTTTTTCTTTTAAAAACAAAAGCAAACCCTTTATCTGACCTGCTATTATTCTTCTCATTCATTCATCTCTCCCTTCCCATTTCCTGCCAAATTTCTTGACTCTGCACTCCCATGTGTAGGCATGCTGCGTTTGTATTCACTCCTCTCTTAACCTTCCAAGGCCGACCTCCTTCGAGCTTCACAGTTCTACCGACAACATTCTGAATTCACCAAGCACCTTGCCTCTTGACAAATTCATCAGCACTGCTCTTTCCTTCCCTCTTGATCAGTGGTTCCCAACACCTCTGGACATAAGGATCATTACTGAAGATTTTAAAAAATATAGTGTCTGAACTGGGTCCTACTGTACACATTCAGATTTAATTGCTGTGGGATGGGGCCCGGTCACTGGTGCATTTTCAAAAAGCATCCTGGGTTGGATATAGGAAATGTCTGTATTCCCCTAAATTTTGCTGTGAACCTAAAACTGCTCTAAAAAAAATTAACTCTTAGGAAAAAAGAAGCCCCCCCGGCTGATGGTAATGTGTACCAGGCGGAGTCCTGTTCCTCGGATGATCACCACCCTCCCCTGGAAAGTTCTCTGTCTGTGCTCCAGGTGTGGTGCCTCTTGTCTGCTCATCCTGACTCTTCTTGTCTGCCCTCACTTCTGGTTTCTATGCTTCAGCCATGCCTGTACATTTTCTCCAAGGGATAGTCCCCAACCCCACACACGTGTTCCTAATATTACTAATTAAAATTCCTAACACTAATAATGTCCAGATCTCATCTACAGCAGAAACCTAAAACCCAGTTCCCCAGCTGTGCGTTTCTTCTAGCTGCATATTTGCTGTGACAACCAAAGTGATCTGATGTCTAAAACCATCTCCATCTTATCAGCCCTGTTCCTATCATTACTACTATGTATTACAGTTTATTTCAATCTAAACTGCACAAAAATTAAAATCCTGAATAAGTGCAGTGTTCACTCTAGAACATCGCTTACCTCTAAATTAATGTAAAAGTAAATAAAATCACAAGTGAGACTCATTGTATTCTATCAACTATGTTAATTTTTGGACAAAAAGGTCCTCCTCAGAACTTCCAGATGTACAAGTTGGGTTTAGAAGAGGCAGAGGACCAGAGATCAAATTGCCAGCATCCACTGGATCATAGAAAAAGAAAGGGAATTCCAAAAAAAAATCTGCTTCATTGACTATGCTAAAGCCTTTGACTGTGTGGATCACAACAAACTGTGGAAAATTCTTAATAAGATGGGAATACCAGACCACCTTACCTGTGTCCTGAGAATCCTGTATGCCGAGAGGAAGCAATGATCAGAGTTGGACATGGAACACAGATTGGTTCAAAACTGAGAAAGGAGTATGTCAAGGCTGTATATTGTCACCCTGCTTATTTAACTTATACGCAGAGTACATCGTGTGATGTGCCAGGATGGATGAAACACAAGCTGGAATCAAGACTGTCAAGAGAAATATCAATAACCTCAGATATGCAGATGATACCACTCAATTGGCATAAAGAGAAGAGGAACTAAAGAGCCTCTTCAGGAAGGTGAAAGAGGAGAGTAAAAAAGCTGACTTAAAACTCAGCATTCAAAAAACTAAGATCATGGCATCTGGTCCCATCACTTCATGGCAAATAGATGGGGAAAAAATGAAAACAGTGACAGACTTTATTTTCTCAGCTTCAAAATCACTGCAGACAGTGATTGCAGCCATGAATTTCAAAGATGCTTGCCCCTTGGAAGAAAAGCTATGATAAACCTAGACAGTGTATTAAAAAGCAGAGTTATCACTTTGTCAACAAACGTCTATACAGTCAAAGCTATGGTTTTTCCAGTAGTCATGTACAGATGTGAGAGTTGGACCATAAAGAAAGCTGAGTGTCAAAGAATTGATGCTTTCAAACTGTGGTGCTGGAGAAGACTCTTTTGAGAGTCCCTTGGACTGCAAGGAGATCAAATCAGTCAATCCTAAAGGAGATCAACCCTGAATATTCATTGGAAGGACTGATGCTGAAGCTGAAGTTCCAATACTTTGGCCACCTAATGGGAAGAGCCGATTCACTGAAAAAAGAGACCCTGATGCTGGGAAAGACTGAGGGCAAGAGGAGAAGGGGTGGCAGGGGATGAGATGGTTAGATAACATCACTGACTCAACAGATATGAAATAAGCAAACTCTGGGAGAGAGTGAAGGACAGGGAAGCCTGGTGTGCTGCAGTCCATGGGGTCACAGAGTCAGACACAACTTAGTCACTGAACAACAAGCCGACCTGTACAATAAGTGAGGAAACCTGCTTTCAAATCTCTTTGTCACCGATCATCAAGAAACAGCTAGCCCTGGGGTTCCCATTAAACATGTTAATGGTTAAATTGCCCTGTATGTATTATCTGGCTTTGCCTCCATGACACAGCAGGTGGACCTGGCACTTTGCATAGTCCAGCTCGACCTTGATTTCTCAAGAAGAGCACAGACGAGTATTGACAAATTATTTGGTAAGGAAAACAGCTCCCACACTGCTCTCAAAGGTTCAAAGTGCCAATGACATGAAACATCCAGGATAAAGGAGGCCTAAGAGGCAGGACGTCTGCCTGCTGAGGGCACACATCCAGTCTTTTTTTTTTTTTAAGTGGACATATAGTTGATTTATGGCTTTCCTATGGCTCAGCCATTAAAGAATCTGCCTGCAGTAAAGGACACACACAAGACGCGGGTTTGATTCCTGGGTCAGGAAAATCCCCTGGAGGAAGAAATGGCAACTCACTGTAGTATTCTTGCCTGAAAAATCTCATGGACTGAGGAGCCTGGTGGGCTACAGTCCACAGCGCCACAAAGAGTCAGACATGACTAAGCATCTAAGCACACATAGTTGATTTACAATATTGTGTTAGTTTCTGTTATACAGCAAAGGGATTTAGTTAGAGGTATGTGTGTGTGTATTCTTTTTTATACTCTCTTCCATTATGGTTTATCACAGGATATTGCATATAGTTTCCTGTGCTTCAGAGTAGCACCTTATTATCCAACCTATACATAATGGTCTGCATTTGCTAACCCCACCCCTCCCCACCCCCTTCCCTCTTAGCAACCTCAAGTCTGCTCTATGTATCTGTGAGTCACACACCCAAGTTTGATGAATCAAGCATCTTCTTCATCTTGCTCTGGAGCCCCTCATGGCTCTGACACACCACACCTCTCGTGTCCACTCTCTGCACACCCCACTGGCCACGTTTGTTTTCTGCTTCAAGAACTGATTCTACGACGTACCCTTACAACTGCTAACAGTGCTGTTTAATTCTGCCCAGCCACCTGCCTTCTCAAATAATGAAATGGCCAACACAGGCCATGAAAATCACATTAAAAGTATCCCTTAAAGCATGTTTTTGATGTTTTCTTACAAACATGATATTTGTTTTTAAAAAATCAGAAAATGATATTTTTTTTCTCAACCTGCCTATCCACAAGTGAGTTGCATCTCTCCTTGTAGACGCTGTCCTAGTAGAGCTTTGGGACTGTGGTTAAGCCACGTTGGCTGATGATATCACAGAATTGCCCCCACCAAATAAATCCTAAAATCCCACGCTTTTCACTGTTCTCCCACACTCATGGGCATCAAGAGAACTTTCGGAAAACAGTCCTTTTTTTGCCATCAGGAATCCAGGCCCATGATGGGGACAAGTCCGGGTGCCCACGGTCCTGGATAAACCAAGCTCTGGTAACACGTGCCACAGCCTGATCCAAAGTGCCCGGAAGGAACAGGGAGGGCAAGATGGAAACCGTCAGCCACTTAAGATCTGCACAGCGCCCTCATCCCTTCTATGGATTACTGCAACAGGATGAGCTTCTTCCAGTCATGATGCAAGGAGATCTGACTTGATGATGAATCCTCAGCTCACATCCTTTACAAGAGACGATGTCTATTATCCAGAAAAGACAACCATCCCAGCATGAGGGTAATTAATAGGTAGTATGGGGGACCATGGGATACCACAGCCTCTGCCCAAAATGTACAGGAAAGGGGAGCAGGGGAGAAAACGATGTGCCGGGTAACAGGAGGAGAGCTGACTGTCTGCCAGTTACTAAGCCTCAATGAATGTTCAGTACCTGGAGACACAAGGCTTCCAGGCTCACTGTGTTGAAGACTTTACCACACAGGAGACAGTGCTAACTCAGTTTGGGAACGCACATGGCAGAACTCATCCAATCAAAAAAAGGCATGGGACACATGTACCCATGTTCACAGCATCACTATTTATAAGAACAAAGATGTGAAAAAATCCAGATGTTCACGGTAGGGTAAATGGATAAGCAACACGGAGTACATATACTTACAATGGAGTACTATTCAGCCTTAAAAAGGAAGGAAATCCTGTCACCTTCTCCAACATGGATGACCCTTGAGGACATTATATTAAGTGAACTAAGTCAGTCACAGATGGACACATACGATGCTACCACCTACCTGAGGTATCTAAAGCAATCCAATTCACAGAAACAGGTAGTAGGATGGTGGTTACCAGGGGTTGGGGAGAAGGAGAAAAGGAGGACTGGTAAAGAGTTTCAGTTTTGCAAGATGAGAAAGCTCTGCAGATCCTTTAAACAACCATGTGAATATATTTAAACACTACTGATCTGCACAATTAAAGATAATTAAGATGAAAAATGTTATGTGTTTTTTACAATAAAAAAATGCAAAACAAAAAATATGGCTAGTGTGCATGTGTGTGTTCAGCAATTACAAAACTACAAGTTTTCCTGTGGAGCAGAGAATCCAAATGGTGTCTATCCTATCATGTCACAGGGATAATAAAACCCCAAACTGGACTCATTACTGATGGGACTAATTGTGCTTCAGTGATAATCGAGACAGAGTTGTATTAACACTCCTCTCACCTCCTTTCATGTAACATTTCAGTCTTTATAAAACTTAACTGATCACTGTGAGCCGATGGTAAAAATTCATAATACAAAGACCACCCCCCCACACACACCTGTGCCCCGTATTATGCCAGCCCTAGGAGAGAGGAAATCCATCAGCCAGATGTGATACTAGAATTGGAGGCCCTACAACCAATCTCTTTTTCTCTTAAAGTAAAAATACTCCCAGTGACCAAAATGCAACTCTTTTTTTTATTTTCTCTATGAGTTGGTGCTGCTTCCAGCAAATTAATACCATTTGCAGTTCCTTACCTTTTGGTGCGGACGAGGAAGAGATGAAGGAATTTCATGGCAACGGGCGGGACACAGCAGCCGAATACCAGGTCGGAAAGCAGAGAGCAATAAAGAAAAGGCAGAAAACTGTTAGTTCATGTCCTTGGAAAGAAGGACCAAGTGCACTCCTGAGTAACATCTATCGCGTGAGGAGCGCAGCGAGAGCACAACGTGGAGATGTTTTGAAAACACAGTGACACGCTTCATCACAGCGACCTCTCCTCCATCGCAGTTGGAAGCCTGGTGCTTCTGGCACCCAGAACAAAGACGAGCCTGCCGGCATCGACTGCGGACCTTCCTCCCAGAGCCTGTCTTTCCTTAGCGATGGACTCTGTTACTGAAAACATCATTTTCCATCAACAGGGCAGAGCAATGGGCTCTCTGGGTACAGATTTCTCCCCCTTTTCCTGAACCAAAGGAAAGAATCCCACTCCTAGCACCTACATCCGACGCATGGGCCCCAATTACTGTGTCCCCAACACCTACGAGAAGAGCCCTATGAGAGCGTCAGTATGCGTGGCCGCCGTGTAAGGGGACTTGGGTGTCAGGACAGCCACTGTTCTGTAGTCCCGGCAGGTGCTGGGCAGCCCTCTTCCGGTGGGGTCAGGCCACCCCCTCTCCCATCCTTGTAACAGCTATGCTGTCAGAGACACAGGCCAGGACAAGTGGACAGCGTGGTGCTCACACCCTGCAAGTTCCTAGACACACACACACACACACACACACACATACACACACACACTCTCTGTCTTCCTAACATGCTGGATCCCAAACACGCATGCACCCACATCAAAGCCATGTGGCCAAACTTAGGAGAAGGAAGTTGTGTTGATACCGACGTCCCGAAGAAGCCCCACTGCAGAAACCATGAGGCAGAGAAACGGAGGGCCCTCCCCTCGGGCCCGAAGGGACGCACAATCCCTGGAGCTGAGATAGACTAAACAGATGCGATGCGGGGGGACCTGTCTTTTCTTGTTATAAAAGGCAAATTCTCACAGCCCGGCTCAAAATTTAGGTCAGAGTCTCCTGGGAACACTGTCTTTTCTTACACAGCTTACAGACGTTATTTCAAGGCCTATTGTTAGCTGCATGAGGTGAGCCTTGCACAGAATATGCTTACAACTCAGCTGACTTTTTTAGCCCTGGCAGAGGGTGGGGGTGGGGCGGGAATGGTGAGTCTGGCTGAAAACCAGCCCAATGGCTGGTCCAGAAAGTTGAAGCAGCATCCACGTGGCAGCAAGTTGAAATGGTTTCTCACAAAAAGCATTACACATCTCCTTTCATCCTATTAGTATCCATCACAGAAGGACACACAGCTTTCAGTCATGTCAAAGGACATAGTTAGCCTGGATCCAGAGGGATCTGGAGCTCCTGGATGGGGCAGAGATGACTGACTGTCCTCCAAACCCACTTCCCTTCCTCCTGGGCACACAGCTGAACCGCACCCCTGGTCTCCCTTGAAGTAAGCCAGGGCTGTGTGGCTTCGTCAAGGCCAATGGACACAGTGATATACGCCACCTGCAAGACCGACCCACAAAACAGCCAGCTCCACCCTCCCCTCTCCCTTACCGGTCTGCAGGCTGGATGGTGATGTTCCGGGTAAAGACAGCAGAGCTCCGCCACCCTGGGGCCCTCAACGACTCTTTATGGGCCTCCGCCTTTATGAGCATGAGAAACTTCTGCTGCGTGAGCCACTGAGGCCTGGGGGTTTCCCTGCCACAGAGGCCCACCTTCCTCTTAACTAACTCACCCATTCTCTTCCCTGGTGAGGGAATAAGCACCAGGTCTTAGCTTCTCTTAGATGCCCCTGCCTGCTTCCAACAAAGCCCTCCTTTTCCCTTGAGCCAATCTGAACGTGTGCTCCTCCTCAATCAATGAATCTCTGGGTAATGCCCTTGAAGCAAATGCCCTAGATGCCCAGTGATGGGCACAGCTGACTGCCCATGATGGGGCGGACCAGGCGGTTTTGTGGACCCCACATGCAGCTCAGAAGGGCTGAAAGCATGGATAGAAGGACGCCTGACTGACAGGGATCACCCCCATGACATCATTAGGCTGTTTGTCTTAACCTACCTACCATGGAAAAGGCAACTAGGCTTACAATTAATTTAGAAGGCCTATGAAAAAAAAAAAAAAAAAAAAAAAACCTTCCTGATACTAACTGGAATGTTTTGGATCAGACCACAAGGTCTGATGTCTTCAGAGCTAAATATGAACAGGGAGACAGCTGCTCCCAGTTGGTTTGGGGTCAAGCCTTTACTGAGCATCCCTCCTGTGACCTTTATACTAAGGAAGCAAAATTTCCAGAGGAGAAAACAAAGAAAAGGTCTATAGCAGATTTCCTCATAATCCACGCTGCTCTGTGAGGAGACAATTAACTAGGAATTGCTCAGCAAAGGATACAGCGATATCTCCCTCCAACTTAGGAAACACACAGAGGCACCTCGTAATACACTCCGTATAGCCTGAAGCAGTCACACCCACGGCCATGTCTGTCTCTTACTGTTGGAGACATATCCGTCCACTTAATACACATGTCTGGAACATCTGTAATGTGTGTGATGCTGGAATTGGGGCTGTAGGGAAAGCCAGGACTCATGATTTATAATCTCTGTCTTCAAGTTGCTCACAAGTTACTCACAGAAGCAGGACATAGGCATGAGAGGTTATCTAGAATAACAAGGCCATAGTACAAATGACGTCACAAAGCCCTCATCATTGGGCTGAATTCAGTCTATTATTATGCTTATGCCTATTACTACTATGCTTTTCAAACATATTAATTTGCCAATATCATTATTCCTTAGAACTCCCAATTTCAGCAGGTCTGTGTGATTTCCCCATAATATATATCTCTTTGAATTGAATAAATTACTTTTCACTGATTCTAATGTGTTTACTAAGCTTGACAAAGGCAGAGATTTTCTGTTTTGTTCACTATTGCACCCCAGTGCCTCACACAATGCCAGGCACAGAGTGGATGCATAATATTCGTCAAATGAATGAAAACTACTCTGTTTCTAAGTACAGAAATGAATAGCAAACAATCACCTTGTTCTTTAAACTATCCATTCAGTTCAGTTCAGTTCAGTCACTCAGTCTTGTCCGACTCTTTGTGACCCCATGAATTGCAGCACGCCAGGCCTCCCCATCCATCACCAACTCCCAGAGTTTACTCAAACTCATGTCCATCGAGTCGGTGATGCCATCCAGCCATCTCATCCTCTGTCATCCCCTTCTCCTCCTGCCCCCAATCCCTCCCAGCATCAGGGTCTTTTCCAATGAGTCAACTCTTCGCATGAGGTGGCCACAGGATTGGAGTTTCAGCTTCCGCATCAGTTCTTCCAATGAACACCCAGGACTGATCTCCTTTAGGATGGAGTGGTTGGATCTCCTTGCAGTCCAAGGGACTCTCAAGAGTCTTCTCCAACACCACAGTTCAAAAGCATCAGTTCTCTGGTGCTCAGCTTTCTTCACAGTCCAACTCTCACATCCACACCACTGGAAAAACCATAGCCTTGACCAGATGGACCTTTGTTGGCAAAGTGATGTCTCTGCTTTGGCCCCACACAAGCCATCTCAGCCTCTTCAGACTCTCTCAGCACAGTAACTAGAGTCTCCCAGCTTGCTCACCACTGAACACACAGAGCCTGGCTACAGATCAACAAGGGTCTCGGTGTCAAACCCAAACTGCTGGGAGCCTTCCCTGGTGGTGCAGTGGCCAAGACTCAGTGCTCCCAATGCAGGGGCCTGGGTTTGATTCCTAGGCAAGGAACTAGATCCCGCAAGCCACACTAAGAGTTTGCACACCACAACTAAAAATCCTGCATGCAGCAACTAAGACCCGGCGCAGTCAAATAAATAAATAAGCCCCAAGATGCTGGGAACTCAGCAGATGCAGTGGGCAAAGCCTGTGTTTCACATGGCTATCTGCTTATTTAAATTAATAATGGTGTAACAGGAAGGTGATCCTCGGTCACTCTGTGTCCCGAGGGCCATTAGAGCTATCAATGCCATTAAAAATATGGCAGTAATATTTAATAAGCAGAATGAATGCCTTGTATAAAATGCACAGAATAAGACAACAGAACCTGAAGCTACAAGAGACACATGCTAAATCACTGGCCTATTTACTCAGCTAGCAAGAGACTGAAAAGAACCTCGGAGGCAGAAGACTGTGCAACCACTTAACACATCTTCTTTATTCAGGACAGCCACAATATTGCATCACCTCACAAGGAAGCTTGAAACTCAAATTCCTGCTTCTCTCCTAGCAATCTCTGGGCCAGGTATTTATTTTACATTCTGTGCTCTTATGGCAAGGGTGGGGGAAAAACTGGCTCTTAGGACTTCCTCCAGAATACGCTATATGTAATCACTAGATGAAAGGACGAAGACTTGGCCTTGTTCGTCTGTTCATCTCACAGCTGTGACCAAGCGGGCATTTCGGAGAACAAATGATTGATGCTCATCCGTCTTGGGCACCGTAGCCGGCATAAAAAATACAGATCCTTGTCTGCAGCGTGCCCAGGAAACAAACCAAAAAAGAATCTCATTAGAGTGAAGACCAAGCCAGCAGAGATGTACAGAGCTGGTTTCAAGTGCATGAAAAAATGACACAGGAACCCATCTGCCAGGACAACAGTTTAATTTTCAGAAGCAAAACTTGGCCCTACATGACCAAGCTAAGAATAGATTTTTTATTGAAAGTATCTTCATTTGTCAGACACAAAGAGTCCTCTTCAGAAAATGAGAGGGCCTATACCCCGCAGAACTGAGAGCGGAAAGCTGTCATTGGGCGGCGGGGGTCCCCCTAAGAGATTCAGTCTAATGAAAAGACAAAAGGCTTGAACCATGTGGCTCCCAGACAGAGGATTGGTTTAATAATTCTGCCCTCCTTAATGCTGTACATAATCTCCCTGGGGTTTGATTTTTAATAAATTGTGTGTGTGCGTTGCAGAGTGTGTGTGAGCATGCACGTACACACACAGACATACACATGCACACAAAGACACATACACACACAGAGACAGCACTGACTTTATTAACTCTCCAACTGCTGGCTGAAGAATGTCAGCAATACATGCTGCCCCCAAATATAAACCCTGAACCTGTCACCATATCACACACACGTGGCAGCTACTTTTACCTCTTTCCACCTTTGTCTTTGGAGTCTCGCGCCGACCCTGATAAAGGGAAGCTCTAAGAAAATGTGGGCGATAAAGCCAGTTTTCTGCTAGTAAGGAGAGGCTGCAGAGATATGAACAAATCAACTCTCAGAATAAAGATGTCCAAAAGGAGTGGGGTGGGCCCTCTGCAGAGGGCAGAGGTTAAAGGGCACTGTGGTGAAGGTGACAAAAGTAAGTCTTCGTGTCTATTTCCATCCTGGGGTCTACCGCCTTGCACTGTGACTTCCCTTTTTACACAGTTCCTTCTCTGTGGGAAAGGGTTGTTTATTGCTGGCTCTTGCAGCCAAAGCTCCTGGAGAAGAATCAGAAGAGACCATCAGAAGCCTTGTCTCCCTGGCTGGTGCTCACATGGGGTGCTTTCATTCCCATTTCATGGAAGAGCAAATTGAGGTGTGGATATCTGAAGCCGCTTGCCCCAGCTCACAGAGTTAGTAAGTAACAGACCTGGGACACAAAGTTGAGTCTGTTGGGTCCACGCCTTTCTGTTACGCCTGCTCTGTCCCTGCATGCAGAGCCTGGGCAATGAACAGCTACTGAAAAAACAGGCAATGCTGTGGGACTCAGATTCTATTGGAAGGGAACTGTGGCTGCCAAAACTCAGGGGTGAACGGTGTGTGGTTTAAGTAATGGAGGAGACGCCAGCCAAAGAGACACAGAGGACAGTGACAGGGTCCACATCTCAGTGCCAGGAAATGAGTGGACATGTCATCGGTGGCACCTAGGAGAAGTGATGGCTCAGCCATGCCCAACATGCTCAGCACCCTCACCCCACCCAGTTACCTCTGCCCAGTCCTCTGTGATACAGGATCCCCCTGCAAGGGTGACATGACCTGGTATCTAAGGTTAAAGATGTTGACAGCAAAAGGAGAAGGGGGCAGCAGAGGATGAAATGGTTAGATAGCATCATTGACTCAAAGGACATGAATCTGAGTGAATTCCAGAAGAGTAGAGGACAGGGCAGCCTAGCATGCTATGGAGTGTGCTGCAGTCCATGGGGTTGCAGAGTCAGACACCACTTAAATGACTGAACAACAAGAAAGTCCTAAAGAATCAACAATGGCTTGTTTAAGTGTAACCCATCTTTAAACTGGGGCCTACCTACCTGTATCTTTCTCTATATAATATGAAGAATGCTGCCTCTGATCACTGGCTTAGTTTTGCCCAGTGGCACCAACCATGTACTTTTGTCTATTATAATTACTTTTCCTTTGGGTGGAGATTCAATTAAGGCATTCAATGCCTTGCAGCTCTTAATGTTAATATTTTTTATTTCTATCTTCCCATCACTACTCAACTACAACCAGTTTTGCTAAAAGCAACGGAAATTTTAAAACGCTATCCCTAAAAGACAATTTCTGATGAAAAAGATGCGCATTTATTCTTCCTTTATAGTCTACAGTCCCTTCTTTCACAGGAGCAATTAGACCAGGAGCTAAACGGCTTCAGTCTAAGTGGCTCTTGGAGGGAATGAGATGGAGCGCTTCTCCACGCACGCACCTCAAAGCTCCCTTCTGGCAAACAAGTGGACACGGCGGTTCTGCTACATATCGGCAAAAGTCCTTGTTTACTGCAAATTCCATTTGCTGTTCTGAGGCGGTAGAACTGTACTTACTTAGTAACAGAATTGGGCATCCCTGGCGGTTCAGTGATAAAGAATCTGACTGCAGTGCAGGAGATGGAGTAGACATGGGTTCAATCCCTGGGTTGGGAAGATCCCCTGGAGGAGGGCAAGGCAACCCATTCCAGTATTCTTGCCTGAAGAATCCCAAGGACAGAGAAGACTGGTGGGCTACAATCCATGAGGTCACAAAGAGTCAGACATGGCTGAAGCAACTGAGCACGCACACAATGAACAGAATTATCCAAGGAGCTTTTGTAAAAATGATTCCTCAACCCCATACCTGGAGATGCTGGGGTGGAGCCTTGGAATGTGTATACACAAGCACTCAGGTGGATTCATGAGGGGCGTCAGGCTTGGGGAACATAGTTCTGCCTAACATATCAGAGGTAATGGAATAGAGACAATCTGGAGTTCACACAACCTGCAAAAATCACCACCTCCTTGGAGTTCAACAGTGGGAAAAACATATTTAGCAGGCATCCGGTAGGCACGGGGTCTCACCGGGGGAGACAGCAGGGAGGCACAGACAGCCCGCAGAAGGAAGACTTCTCTTCCAGAAGAGGTTTAAGTCTGGCCGCGTCCCTTGTACCCAGATCTGTCTGGTTGCTCTGGATGAAGGCACCCTTGTGAGTAACCAGGGTGAGTGTCCTGGGACCCGTGCACTGGGGGGGCAGGTCTGCCTAAGTGCACCCTGCAAGGCAGATGATGTTTTCCCCCGTGAACCTGCTTATTCTCTGTGTTGTGAGTGAATCTGCACTGTGTTTTCCGGGGCGGTGGCGGGTGGTTGGGTAGTTGAGTAGATTCTTATTGAAAAAGTAACAGTGTTGCCTTTTATGAGAGAAATTTTAATCTAAAACACATTTCAAAACTACATAAGAATGTCAGGGAGACAGGAGAAGCTCGATAATTTGTCAATGGCATCTGCTGAGAATGCTATTATGAGAAAAATGAACTGTAATGGTATAATAGATCTTTTCGTGTTACTTAAAGACTAAGCAATGAAAGAGGAGGGTGATAAGCATAAGGAGAATGCGGCTATAAACTCATCTGAATTAATCTCATGACCACGTGAGGCAATGTTCACCCCACCTTCAGCTCCACCCTGGGATGAAGGCAGCACAGAAAACTCTGTGCTTTGGAGTCATGACGTATCTGGGTTCAAATTCTGGTTTCACCACTTAGATGAGCTGTCTAACCTTGAGTGAACTGTGCATATGCCCACTGGACCTTGTCTTAGGAGACTGGTGTAGGGATTACAGCTCATATTGGCAAAGCACAGAGCACAGGGCCTGCCACATAGCAGACACTGGATAAATGGAAGCTACTTAGCATTATTACTACTTGCTGTTGTTAACGGTAGTTTCAGGAAGGAGTGACTCAGATCGAGGATCAGACTCAGCAGTGGAGAATACAAAAGCAGCTCCACGGGTTTCACAGACGATCTCAACCTATATTTTAATTTTGAAGGCAGGGGGTTGGACCATTTGAAGCTCCGCCTCCATGCCCAACCTGGTGACCTGGTGTCTTTCAATCTGCCCGGCAGGTCGTCTACCTCTGCCTGACTCAGTAGCAGTTTCTAGACCAAAGTGGAGCAAGCTGCTGCTGGTCAGTTCTTCCTCCTCAAACCTAACATGGGGCAAAGAACCACTGTCATCACCCCCAAGTGGAAGTCTGCTGCACCATCTACATAATTAAGAAGTAAGGAAAAAGGAAAGTTAATCCAGTCGAATCCCTTCCATTAATAAAGACAAATGAGATTTCTCTTCGTTTGTTTGCAATAATTTCCCACTTTTTCATGAATGGAAATATGCTGTCATTTTTCAGCTTGGAATGGTGACAGGGTTAGAATTTCTAAGATGCTACAGTCATCACTACAGATGAAATGTGATCTGTTATAACAGTGGAAAGAAAACCCTGCCTGGAATCTTCAGAGGACCTAGAGAAAGCCTGCTTTACTAGGCTCCTCGTTCTAATGCCGAATGGTGCCCTTATCCAAGTCACTCACTCTGCAAAACATTACCGGAAAGTTACTACCCAACTAAGTGCTTCAGACAGCTGATGGCTGCAGTCTATTTTGCTCTAATTATATTACTTAAGATTTTATAAGTTGTCTGATTAGAAGGCTGATTTAATTAGAACGCTAATAGAAATGACAAACACTACATATGCTCATCTAAAACCTGTCTCAATTCTTTTCGAGGTACCAGGAGTGTGATGACTAATGCTAGGCGTCCAGGCCTTTAATGACTGAAGGCCTCAGGCAATCCACACATACTTTCCTGACACACATCAAATCTGCATTCAAAGCACTGCTCAGGAATTTAACAGCAGTGTTGATTCACGCTCTTTTGCCAGACCTCAAGTAATCCCGCTGTTGGTAAATGTGTTTCATACCAATTTTAATGCAATAGTGAAAGCCAGACGAACACATACAGAAATAGTGGGGATTTAAAAAAATATTTCCAAGTATCATATACCTCTTCATTCTGGTGTCTTCAGGTAAGTTACCATCCAAGGCAAGTTCTTCAAAAATAAATTATCATGAGAAGCTACACTAAAGAATGAAATAAACGACTGTTTCTCATATGCAATGAGCCTTAAGAGAACAATGTGCCTGATGCTGGGAAGGATTAGGGACAGGAGAAGGGGACGACAGAGGATGAGATGGCTGGATGGCATCACCGACTTGATGGACATGAGTTT
This sequence comes from Muntiacus reevesi, assembly GCF_963930625.1. Classification (NCBI taxonomy): domain Eukaryota; kingdom Metazoa; phylum Chordata; class Mammalia; order Artiodactyla; family Cervidae; genus Muntiacus; species Muntiacus reevesi. The sequence continues at coordinate 67,970,719 of NC_089257.1, forward strand.
GAGTGGACTCCGGGAGTTGGTGATGGACAGGGAGGCCTGGCGTGCTGCGATTCATGGGGTCAAAAAGAGTCGGACACGAATGAGTGACTGAACTGAACTGAAGACTAAAAGGACGTATAAAGAATTTCTGCAATATCTTGTGACTCTGCAGTTTGCAATCCGAGGAGCACACAACAGCTGCCGTACGGAACAGAGACCTCACCCCTGATGGGCAGAGGACTCACATGAGAGGTGGAGGGTGCAGACTTCACGGCGCGGCGGGATGCCGAGTGAGACCTGTGCTGCTGCCGGTGAGCAAGGAGCAAAACCAACCTGGGAGACGGCCCAGCGCCCCCCATTCTAAGAGGTACACAAGGCTGGGAAGAGACCCCGCCTGCTTGCCCTGCACTGCTGTCCTCATTCCCCACCTGCCCCGTCCTCTCCCCCGCTCCCCAGTCTAGAGAAGACACAGGGACGCGAGCAAGGGGAATCACGAGCCCTGGGTCTTCTGCCTGCTCCGTGAGAGAAGCTATGGCTCTCCTCTCCCTCTCCTTGGGACCATGAACTTGTCTTTCTTTCAAAGATAGGAGAGATCACGCAGGAGAATCACTTTGGAGGGGTCGGTGAGAAAGGGTACCTGGCACCTTGGCCCCCAGCTGGATGACTGCTGGGTCATCAGACCTGCTCACCTGCCCTGAGCTGACTTGAGCAGGTGAAAAGAGAATGGGAGAGGAATGGCAGGGCCAGCAGGGGCGGTGGGCGCCTGGGGAGGAAGGATGTGTGAGCTGTCAGTGGGTCAAGTGTGCCTAAGTACCCCGGTCGGGACCCTGTCCAAGAGGGCAGCCTGCAAATTAAGGGACTTCACGGGAGAGGCTGTGGGGTGTAGTGTTAGGTGACTGGATGAAGGGGAGCTGACACCAGATGTCTCCCACTTGGGGAACCTTCTCTGGGAATGCAAGGTAGAGTCCCCGAAAGAGGCCCTGAGGAGTGCTCGCTTGGCTACCAGAGGAAGGCCAATATTTGGATGCCTGCCCCTGGCAGGCACCCACCACCATGCCTTTAGAGAGAGAACTGCAGTCACAACCAGGGATGTGAGGGACATGTCGCTTCTACCCTCTTCCTTCCTAACATGAGGGCAGACACAGAGGATGAGACGAGGGGAGCGGTGAGAGTGTCCCAAGGTGTAGGAGGGGGAGGCAGATGGAGAGAGAAGCCCCATCACTCCCCCACTCTCATAAACCCAAAGAGGGCAAATTCTGGAGGAAAGAGGAAAAGATAAGATTTACAAAGGCTATGTGACTGGCACTTTAAAGCAGCCAATTCTGAATTTTCTTCTTATTAATGAAAACAACTGGGGTTCTACCATATCTGTTCAGTTTAGTAAGGCTCTCCTGAGGTTCTGCTATGTGCCAGGTGCTGCTATAGGCACTTGGGGGACCATGACACCGATGAACAAAATGGACAAGATCCCTGCCCTCCTTGTTACCAATGGGGGAAAGGAGATTTAACACAGCACGGCTGACAACAGTGAGTGGAGAAAAATAGAACTACTGAATCTTTACCAAGTTTGCTGCTGCTAAGTTGCTTCAGTCGTGTCCGACTCTGTGCAACCCCATAGACGACAGCCCACCAGGCTCCTCTGTCCCTGAGATTCTCCAGGTAAGAATACTAGCGTGGGTTGCCTTTTCCTTCTCCAATGCATGCAAATCAAAAGGGAAAGTGAAGTCGCCCAGTCCTGTCCAACTCTTAGCAACCCCATGGACTGTAGCCTACCAGGTTCCTCCATCCACAGGATTCTCCAGGCAAGAGTACTGGAGTGGGTTGTCATTTCCTTCTCTAGTATCAAGTTTAGGCCAGCCAATAAGACAGGTTCCACAGCTTTCAAAGATTTAGCAATTTCTATATGAAAGTTTTGCATTCAGGAAAAACACTGCCTTCTGCAAAAGTGCCTAGAGATGGAAGAGCCACCTAAGAGGAGGAAAGGAGGGTTGAAGGGCGAAGTGACTAATAAGACCATGTATGTGGGTAGAGAAATTAAATTTCGTAAGTGTTCTCAGAGACCACGGTGAGGTTTTACAAGCTGTCATGGCAGCTGTATAGATGATGGATATTTGTTCCCATTTCTTCCGTGAAGGCTCTCCTGGGAGACGGGATTGGAAGGCACGCGGGGGATACCCGGCAAGCCGTGAAAATAGAGAGATGCTTAAGGGCACTCAGGATCAAGTGAAATAGACTAGAATGACCAGGTGAGAATTTAAGACCTGCTTTCAGTTATACCAAGGCAAGTAAGACTGTGTTTTCTAAACATTTTCTCTCAGAGGTAAGTCATTATTTATACAGTATGTCCACGTTATGTACAGCTTAAAATTCTTTGACAAGGCATCCAAAGTTTCCTCTTTACCTTCCTCTTCTTTACCTCTCTCTCCCTTCTCAGATGTCAGTTTGATTCCGCCTACCCAGAGAAGGATTCTGAGGGTCACCTCTGAGAGGTCTGGCAGGTGCAAGATCATGAAGCCCGATGGAGACACAGAATCTCTGGGGTTTTCAGGATGATGGCTCTGAGCCCTGCAGTGAACTCTGCTCCCTGTTCTCCTTCCTGAAATGGATCGCTGCTTTCTCACCCAAAGCCCCTCTCTAGGCAGGAATGTCTCCTTTTCTATTTTTAAAACTAACTGATTCATTTTTGGGCGCACCGGGCCTTCACTGCTGTGAGGAGGCTACTCTCCCGGAGCACGTGGACTTCAGCAGATGCGGCCTTCAGGCTTAGCTGCTCCGCAGCATGTGGGACCTTTCCGGATCAGGGGTTGAACTTGTGTCCTCTGCGTTTCTCTTTTACTTCTAAGATCGGTGCTTACTCCCTTGGCAGACTGCACCCAAGGCGCAGCTGTGTCTGTATCAAGCCCTGTCTTCTCAGGATAATAAAACTGGTCTAAGAAGTGAGTTGGTACAAAGCAGGACTACGGTGATGTCACGGAGGCCTGGTGTCCTAATGAGCCAGGGTGATGGTTTCCTTTAAGGCCAGATTATTACCCTGAATAATGCTAAAGGAAGAACACTCCTGACTCCACACTGGATCTGCTCTGTTGTCTGTGCTTAGCCAGGCAGACCCTGCACCTTTTGTAAAAGGATGCTGCCTGTAGCCTGAAATATACAGGATAGCCTGTATCAGAGGCTTCCCCAAGGGCTCAGCAGTTTAAAGAATCTTGCACAACAAAAGAAACTATAGGCAAGGTGAAAAGACAGCCCTCAGAATGGGAGAAAATAATAGTAAACAAAGCAACTGACAAAGAATTAATCTCAAAAATACACAAGCAGCTCCTGCAGCGCAATTCCAGAAAAATAAATGACCCAATCAAAAAATGGGTCAAAGAACTAAACAGACATTTCTCCAAAGAAGACATACGGATGGCAAACAAACACATGAGAAGATGCTCAACATCACTCATTATCAGAGAAATGCAAATCAAAACCACAATGAGGTGCCATTACACGCCAGTCAGGATGGCTGCTATCCAAAAGTCTACAAACAATAAATGCTGGAGAGGGTGTGGAGAAAAAGGAACTCTCTTACACTGTTGGCGGGAATGCAAACTAGTACAGCCACTATAGAGAACTATAGTGTGGAGATTCCTTAAAAAGCTGGAAATAGAGCTGCCATATGACCCAGCAATCCCACTGCTGGGCATACACACCAAGGAAACCAGAACTGAAAGAGACACGTGCACCCCACTGTTCATCACAGCACTGTTTATAATAGCCAGGACATGGAAGCAACCTAGATGTCCATCGGCAGATGAATGGATATGAAAGCTGTGGTACATATACACAATGGAATATTACTCAGCTATTAAAAAGAATTCATTTGAATCAGTTCTAATGAGGTGGTTGAAACTAGAGATTACTATACAGAGTGAAGTAAGTCAGAAAGAAAAGCACCAATACAGTGTATTAATGCATATATATGGAATTTAGAAAGATGGTAACGATGACCCTATATGCAAGACAGCAAAAGAGACACAGATGTAAAGAACTGACTGTTGGACTCTGTGGGATAAGGCGAGGGTGGGATGATTTGAGAGAATAGCACTGAAACATGTATATTATCATATGTGAAATAGCTCACCAGTCCAGGTTCCATGCATGAGGCAGGGTGCTCAGGGCTGGTGCACTGGGATGACCCTGAGGGATGGGATGGGGAGGGAGGTGGGAGGGAGGGTCAGGATGGGGACACAGGTACATCCATGGCTGATTCATGTGAATGTATGGCAAAAACCACCACAATATTGAAAATAATTAGCCTCCAATAAAAATAAAAATAAATAAATAAATAAGGAATAAAGAATTGGCCTACAGTGCAGGAGACGTAGGAGATGTCAGTTGGATCCCAGGATCAGGAATATCTTCTGGAGGAGGGGATGGCAACCCAATCCAGTATTCCTGCTTCGAGAATCCCATGGACAGAGGAGCCTGGTGGGCTACAGTCCAGAAGGTCTCACAGAGTCAGACATGATTGAAGCAACTGAGTAAGCCTAATCTCAGGGCTCTGACCTTTAAGGGTATAATACTCTTCCATTCACATAGAGGGAGAAGGCAATGGCACTCCACTCCAGTACTCTTGCCTGGAAAATTCCATGGACAGAGGAGCCTAGTAGGCTGCAGCCCATGGGGTTGCTAGGAGTCATACATGACTGAGCGACTTCACTTTCACTCTTCACTTTCATGCATTGGAGAAGGAAATGGCAACCCACTCCAGTGTTCTTGCCTGGAGAATCCCAGGGACGGGGTAGTCTGGGGGCTGCCGTCTATGGGTTGCACAGAGTCGGACACGACTGAAGCGACTTAGCAGCAGCAGCATTCACAGAGAGATAAAAAGTTGAAGAACAAAGAATAACATTTACCTTCTTGGAGGTTTACAGCAGCATCATGACCTGACCTAAGGGGATAGTTGCAAGAACAAAGGATTCCAATACCAAGAAGTTTGCAACAACTAACCACGCCCCTCCATCACCTTGCTTTTTAAAAGTGCTTTGCTGAAACGGTGAAGGAGTTCAGGGCCTGGGAGCACAAGACACCCATCTCTTTGCCTGGCCTTGCAATAAACCTTTCTCTGCTCCAAACTCTGACGTGTTGGTTTGCTTGGCCTCACTGTGCATCAGGCATGTGAAATTACATTTGGCAATGTGGGTACTAAAAAAGATAAGGACATGTCTACTCTGACACCTTCCAACTTGCAAAATGAGTTCACTCTTAGCACTGCCCATGTCAGCCCATAGGGTGCAAATGACCCTGGAAGCTCCTCAGAGCAAACACAGGATTAACATCACAAATTCTTCATCACAGAAGCCAAAGTGCCAGCACGGCTTAAATCCTTCTAGTGCCATTTCTGCAAAATGCCCCTTCTTAATAATCTGGTAAATTTTCCAGCCTGGCACAGTCATAGATGGCCAATTTTTTTTATAGAGAGCCAAGGGAAAACTCTAGCTTGACTTCTTTTAGGAAACTATTGGCCTAATTAAGCCCAACAGCCAGAGTATTAAATGCAAATCTTGGTCCTCCAGCAATTTAGCTCAAGCAGCAAAGCTATTTTCCTTTTTCCTGTTCCCACTAAGTATTTTGTCATCATGGATTGAGAATAATACTACTAAACCAATGCTGGTTAAATGTAACTCCAGACAGGGTATTGGGTTTTAGGGAGATCTATGGGTCTGACATTAATAAAATTCTGTTTATCTCTAATACATTAAAATAGTATTTTGCAGGAAAATTTCAATGTGTGCCACACAAAGGAGGCAGGCTGAACCCATTGACATTTAGCGAACAGAATTTTTAATAGAATTGAGCTGGCCTAGGAGGGAAGAAAAATAGGACAGAAATGCCAACCAGACGACTCCCTAGAGAACAATTCATTTTGGTTTAATGTGACATTAAATATCACTTCCTCCACCAAGGTTAGAACCTGTATTAGGCTTAACAAAGCAAATTTCACCCATACCCAAACTCTGTCCTCATGGCCCCCAGATCAATCTCTGGGTCTGCCGCACTGCTACCAGACATTGGAACAAGAACAAGACCGCTCACTGTGAGGGGTGCCATTTTCCACTTGAGTGTGGATGTGTCTGCGGGTCACAGGTACCCACGGCTTAGGGAAACTCTGTTGGAATGTCTGTCCTCTGGGCCGAGTCTGACTGCTGGCTTGGCTTCACCTGGTTCACGGTGACCCTTGGCTATTGCTCTGGACAGAAGCTCCGCAGCTCTGAGAGCAGATTTCCTCCAGAGGGACAGGTCCGGAGCCCTGAATCCTGTTACTCAATGGAGGAGTATTTCACAGGATGGGGAAAGCCAAGTGCTCTCCAAGCCTCAAGTTACCAGTTTCTTCAGAGTATTTCTCTCCATCCTTTCTTTTTCCTCTTCCCCTACTTACCTTCCAACTCTTCCTATTTTCCTACTCTTAAAACTGCCCATTACTCAGTCATTAAAAAAAATTCATTTGAATCAGTTCTAATGAGATGGATGAAACTGGAGCCCACTATACAGGGTGAAGTAAGCCAGAAAGATAAAGACCAATACAGTATACTAACGCATATATATGGAATTTAGAAAGATGGTAACAATAACCCTATATGCAAAACAGAAAAAGAGACACAGATGTACAGAACAGAATTTTGGACTCTGTGGGAGAAGGAGAGGGTGGGATGTTTCGAGAGAACAGCACCGAAACATATATATTATCTAGGGTGAAACAGATCACCAGCCCAGGTTGGATGCATGAGACAAGTGCTTGGGCCTGGTGCACTGGGAAGACCCAGAGGAATGGGGTGGAGAGGGAGGTGGGAGGGGGGGATGGGGAATACATGTAAATCCATGGCTGATTCATGTTAATGTATGACAAAAACCACTATAATATTGTAAAGTAATTAGCCTCCAACTAATAAAAATAAATGAAATAAAATAAAATAAAATAAAATGAAGTGTAGGGAAAAAAAAAAATTGCCCAAGAAGTGATGTTTTAGCATCTGCCCAATGTTTTCATGTTCTTCTCTCAACTTTAGGGTGATTTAAACATTTTATATTTTTTTCTAAATGTATATGTATTTTTGATTTTAAAAATTCATTTATTTTTAATTAGAGGATAACTGCTTTACAGTGTTGTGTTGGTTTCTGCCATATATTAACATGAATCAGCCCTAAAGGTGGGAGGGAGGTTTAAGAGACAGGGGACATTCTATCTATCTATCTACATATACATATATACACAAATCTTTAAAGGCACTAAAATACTTTGATTTTTGTTTCTGCTCTGTTATAATGAGATTTTGATAATCTAACTGCTATTCTCGACTTGTTTTAAATATGAAAGTCTTCTCTTTTTCCCCCTTTTATTGCCTTTCTGTTTTTCAATAGTTCCTTTTCATTTTGCATGCATGCATGCTAAGTTACTTCAGTCATGTCTCAAAGAGTCATGTCAGACTCTTTGCGAACCTATGGACTATAGCCCACCAAGCTCTTCTGTTCATGGGAGTCTCCAGGCAAGAATACTGGAGTGGGTTGCCATGCCCTCCTCCAGGGGATCTTCCTGACCCAGGAATAGAACCAGAGTCTCTTACATCTTCTGCACTGGCAGGCAGGTTCTTTACCACTAGCACCACCTGGGAAGCCCTTCTCTTCATTCTGCATGCTTCAGATAAGCACTAAACTTCAATGGCGAGTCTCTGGGTTTTCTTATTTGCAGATTCCTTTCACTTCTATTGGAGAAGGAAATGGCAACCCACTCCAGTACTCTTGCCTAGAAAATCCCATGGACAGAGGAGCCTGGTGCAGGCTACTGTCCAAGGGGTCGAAAAGAGTCAGACACGACTGAGTGACTTCACTTCACTTCACTTCTATAGATTCACAAGTTTAGTGCTTTAGTTTAGAACTCGTCTCCCTTTATCCAAAGCTTTTTATTGAGCACCTACATAAGCCAGGAGTAGGGGCCAGGCACTGGGGGTTCATTGTTCAACAATATAACTGGCTTATATTCCAGAAGAAGAGACAGTAAAGGCTAAACATGTAAAACATTCAGAGGTGTTGATATGTGTTACAAAGAAAATCACTTGCATGCTTTGGCGAATAGGCAGGAGGCCTGACTGAGATGGGTGGTCAGAGAAGGACTTTCTACAGAGCTGGGTTTTAAGGGAGTCGGCTGTGCAAGGAGGTGGAGAAGAGCATTCAGGGAAGGAAACACCAGACACAGAAGACCTGAGGCAGGAAGGAGCTTGCGTTTTCTAGGAACTTGGAAAGAATGTGTGAGCGACTGGGGCTCAGCCAAAGGGGATAAAGTGACACAGGACAAGACTCAGAGAGCAGGACCGGAGCCCACAGGAGGCTTCTGAAGAAGCTGGATGTGACTAAGGAAGTTGCTGAAAGGCTTTAAGCAGTGGGGCGGCATGACCTAATTTCTGTGGTATTTCTCTTTACACATCACTCTAGGAGAATCTGAACTCCTGACTGACTGACTCCAGGCCAGAGTACTTTCCAACACATGTTCAAGACCAAATCGCTAGCTACATCCACAAAACACACAGGCGTGCTGAATGTACCCCCAAATGAATTGCACCTAAACAAAAGCAAGACAGTATGCACCTTTGTGATCTCAAATAGTTCTGAAGGTGTACAATCTGGAAAATGAGAGATCCATCTAGTTTCTAAAAATTAGGATCCAAAGCTTCTGGCCTGTACATGTTTGGTTTTGCTTTAGTTTTTTACTACATCATCTCTTTAGATACCACTAACTATTAAGGCTGGAGCGCATTGTGGCTGGAGAGTTTCAACTGAGGTGGTCTATGGATAAGTCCAGACCTGCAATCTTGGTCCTTGGGATAGTAAGCAAAGAAATGCAGACTAACACATCATGTTTATGCTCAAAGCAAGATTTACGGAAGCATAGATACACTCTCAGAGGGAGACAGGCCTAGTCTCTGTGAAGAGAAACTAACTCTGCTATACAAGCTGAGAGTGATAACATGAGGGGTTTTGACCTTGGGGCCAGGGGTTAAGACTAGGTGATAAGGTTTGGTCACTGAAGTGACAGATTTTACTGTACATGCTCCGGGTCCTAACGTCCCTGTTCCTTGCCCATAATTCACCTGAAAGGCCTACTGGGCTGGGGCAAGGGGGTTGGTTATCCAACCACATTGGATAACCATGATGGTATGATCACTCACCTAGAGTCAGACATCCTGGAATGCAAAGTCAAGTGGGCTTTAGGAAGCATCTCTATGAACAAAGCTAGTGGAGGTGATGGAATTATAGCTGAGCTATTTCAAATCCTAAAAGATGATGCTGTGAAACTGCTGCACTCAATATGTCAGCAAATTTGGAAAATTCAGCAAAGGCCACAGGACTGGAAAAGGTCAGTTTTCATTCCAATCCCAAAGAAGGACAATGCCAAAGAATGTTCAAACTACCGCACAATTGCACTCATTTCACATGCTAGCAAGGTCATGTTCAAAATCCTTCAAGCTAGGAATCAGCAGTATGTGAACTGAGAACTTCCAGATGTACAAGTTGGATTTAGAAAAGGCAGAGGAACCAGAGATCAAATTGCCAACATCCACTGGGTCACAGCAAAAGCAAGTGAATTTCAGAAAATCATCTATTTCTGCTTTATTGACTATGCCAAAGCCTTTGACTGTGTGGATCACAACAAACTGTGGAAAATTCTTAAAGATATAGGAATACCAGACCACCTTACCTGCCTCCTGAGAAACCTGTATGCAGGTCAAGAAGCAACAGTTAGAACCAGACATGGAACAACAGACTGGTTCCAAATTGGGAAAGGAGTACGTCAACACTGGATATTGTCACCCTGCTTATTTAACTTATGTGCAGAGTACATCATGAAAAACACTGAACCAGATGAAGCACAAGCTGGAATCAAGATTGCTAGAAGAAATATCAGTAACCCCAGACATGTAGATAGCACCACCCTAATGGCAGAAAATGAAGAGGAACCAAAGAGCCTCTTGATGAAGGTGGAAGAGGGGAGTGAAAAATTTGGCTTAAAACTCAACATTCAAACAACTAAGACCATAGCATCTGATCCCATCACTTCATGGCAAACAGATGGGATCATAATGGAAACACTGACAGACTTTATTTTCTTGGGCTCCAAAATCACTGAAGATGGTGACTGTAGCCATGAAATTAAGACAATTGCTTCTGGAAAGAAATGCTATGACACACCTAGACAACGTATTAAAAAGCAGAGACATTACTTTGCTGACAAAGGTCAGTATAGTCGAAGGTATGGTTTTTCCAGTAGTCATGTATGAATGTGAGAGTTGGACTATAAAGAAAGCTGAGCACCGAAGAATTGATGCTTTTGAACTGAGGTGTTGGAGAAGACTCTTGAGAGTCCTTTGGACTGCAAGGAGATCAAACCAGTTGATCCTAAAGGAAATCAACCCTGAATATTCATTGGAAGGATGGATGCTGAAGCTCCAATACTTTGGCCACTTGAGGCGAAGAACCAACTCATTAGAAGACCCTGATGCTTGGAAGAATGAGGGCATTAGGAGAAGTGGATGACAGAGGACAAGACGGTTGGACTGCATCACCGGCTCAATGGACATGAGTTTGAGCAAACTCCAGGAGGTGGGGAAGGACAGGGAAGCCTAGTGTGCTGCAGTCCATGGGGTCACAAAGAGCTGGACAAGGTTGAGTGACTGAACAACAAACTGCAACGCAAATTTGTTAAAACAGGGGTATAATAAGGTCAGGGGTCCTCCCAGGTGGGGCTAGTGGTAAAGGATCTACCTGCTAATGCAGGAGACGCAAGGACACGTGTTTGATCCCTGGGTTGGAAAGATCCCCTGGAACAGGAAATGGCAACCCGCTCCAGTATTCTTGATTGGAAAATTCCATGGACAGAGGAGGCTGGCAAAGGACAGTTCACGGAGTTGCAGAAGAACTGGACACGACTTAAGAGGCTGAGCATTGCACAAAATAAGGCCAAGTTTACTAGGTGATTTGCTTAATTTTATTTTATTTATTTTATTTTTTTTTTGATTTGCTTAATTTTAATTGCACCTGTGAGTTCGGTGGAATTCCCCTAGGCGGTGCGCACCTGGTCTCCTCTGGATATGCTGACCACAATCTGTACCGCCACAGTTTGCACCTCAGCCCTTTCCTCTTAGGGAGGGATACAGTGGCTTCTTTTCCTGTGTCTCCACCGCCACCATTCCCTGCTGTTCATCCCTAGCTAGCTGCCTAACATAATGAGGATTTAAAATAATGAAATGTGTATAATAGCTTCCCCCAGGATTTTGTTGAAATGATAAAGCAGTTATTTAAAAAATATATCAAGGAACACATTATAAGAAGAATGAGAAGAATACAAGGTGTAAGCAGGAACTAATAGTCACATATTTTAGCTGGTGTAGCTCTGGAAGTTTAGGTGATAAGTAGAGAGGAAAGTAAAAAAAATAGTTATCCTTGCAAACAGTAGCATAAACCCCCTTCCCTTGCCTTTTATCTGTTCCAGTCAATCATACATTTATTGCCACCTGACTGTTGGGATCTGCTCTGATTAACTCCATCCACCTCGACACGGACGTCTTTCTCCACTTACTCTGCTGCTTTCTTTATACTCTGACTCTGCCTCTGTCTGTCTGTCCATCGGTCTCCTCTTTCAGTCCAGCCCTCACCATCACTCTCGACTCAGAGCCCAGCTTCCTCTTGGAAGACCTGGTCCTCCTTAGTTTTGAAAGCCATGACGCTATAAATGAGACGCTGTCAAGACACAGAATGGATCTGCCTGGGGAAAACATCTCCTCAAGCCTGTGAAAAGCTTCCCCAGCAAAGGCAGTGGGCTTTTCTGAGACATTTAGTAGGTATAACTGTTAATTACATGAGAATCCTTTGGGCTCATTTAGGTTTTTCATCTATCCATCAGGGCTAAAATAACAGCTGAACAAAAGCAGGATACCTCTCCAAACAGACATAGCTGAAGAACAAATGCTTAAGAAATAAGATTAATGTCCTTTGGGAGTACAAAGATTTAACAAGTTATTTTTAGCGCCTAGATACTAGGATACAAAGAAGCATCAGAAAAAGGAACATTCAAAGGAAAAATATGTCAAAGCCACACTGGCAGTGGATTATTCAGAGAATAAGGATAAGAATCATTATAACCTCATGAAACCAAAACTGAAATAACAGATGATAATGCACTTAAAAAAATATCTTCTTACAACTGTTGCTATTAATCACTTTTAGCCTAAGAAGTCCAGGATCAGATTGCAAATGTGAAGCAAACAACTGCCTGAGACATTTACAATATTTACAGTACTTTCTGTATTAAAACAATCTGTCATTCTTCTTCTTTTCTGCTTCAAATGATAGATAATGCCATGTAGTTTGCTATGATGATAAAATGCACAATTATTTGAATCTTCGTAAGTGGGTGTATCCATATTCTGTTCTGAGTATAAACTAAAAAGCTAAGAAATTTCATACATTTATAACTGGCATGATATTTACCAAGATTTAGGTGGGGTTTTTTGCCCATTTAAATTCTTGCATGCTATTTGTTTTTCCCTCAATACAGCCAGACAAAATTTCTAAGGAGATCAATACTTTTCATTATCCCTGAAGTCTACAATCCACAGACAGCAATTTCTGGATGGTTACTCAAATGTCTGCAATCCTGTTGGTTCCAAAGCAAAATGGTCAATAAGACCTTTGTCATGACAAGTAGATGGTCTGGTTTGGGGGACTGAGGGATGACAGTTGGGGGGAGGTGGAAGATACAGGTGCTTTGGGTTCCTGAGTAGAATACTGGGGGAGGGGGAGAGAAAGGCTCTGTTCATCAAAAACAGTGTCACTGACCTGAAGGCAGGACATCATGTCTGTAATTCGGGTTTCCCAGAACGCGGTGTGAAGATCCCTTCTAGTGGCAAGGATGTCAAAATGAGAACAATTTACATCTGAGAACTAAACGCATCTTGGGTTTTGTTTCTAGCATATTAGTCTGCTCCCAGCTTTGCCAGCCACCGAACGGCTTACGCAGATGAAGCGAAATGCACGAAATTGTGTTTCTGGAGCATTAGGAAAAAGATATTAATGCTACCCTGATTTTCTTGGCACATGAAATATTGAAGGCCAATTTGCAAAGAGAAACATGTAATTTATGTATTCTCCACTCATTCTCAGAAAGATTTGAGGCAGAGGACTCATTTTACAGAGAGTGCCCACTTGAACTCACCCAATACAGAAAATGTCATCTTCTATATTCAAAAAGAGGCATATTTTTATAAACATTTTTATATGAAATCTCACATTGTTAAAAAGGGTCCAGTCATAATACTAGATGTTAATCTGCTTTTTTGGCTTCTTTCCCAAAACACAGTGGTACCTTTCCCCCAAGGCCAGGAAACACACAGCAAGGCCCTGAATGAAGAATTTCACCGCGCTTCTCCAAATGTACTGGGAGAAGAAGTGACGCAAGTGCTGCTCTTTGCTAGCCTTGGCTGGGGTCAGCTTCCCCGGCACCTTCTTGAATATTATCTTTATCGATTGGTCTTGCTCTTTGAAATGAGCAGACTAACATCTGACAGCCCCCTGGCAGGCGAAGCCAGAGGGAAAGCCAGGAGCTCTCCTCTCCCTCCCAGAGTCAATACATCTACATAACTCGAAGCCTAAAGCGATTCTAACTGCTTGGCGCAGATGGAAGCTTTGCCTTGGAATTACTTGAAAATACGTGCCCCCTGACCTGGCCCGCTCTAGTTGAAGGTCCCCGTATCAGCTGCCCTGTCTTTTCTGCCTGTCAGTGACTTTACAGGACTGCGAGAAGCTCCTTGGAGGAAGGGCTGCCGTCACGGTGCCTCCAATCGGTTACCTTTCTTCCCCGCTCCCGTAATACAGGGACAAAGCAGAATTCCAGAGCAGGGGCACTGAATGGACAAAAGGTTCTTTACCAAAAGCAAGTAACAAGCAACCAGTGATCCTTGAGCACCTTAGGCTAAGATGCTGGACTAAGTCCTCTAAGAGATGGGACTTCCTGTTAAATCTCTCACCACCAAGAAGGAGAAGGGGACGTGCAGACATCAGTTACACATCCAAGATGCTCATCATGTTCATGAATTTGTACAGATGCCATCTATTTGCAGCTTGCCGCTCTCAGCCTAGATTGTTGTGCTTTCTCCAGACCCATAGCTAGTTGAGATAAGAGATGTCAGTTGAAATTTAGGAGCAGGAAGAAAAAAAAAAAAAAACTCTAAAAAATTCTCTTAACAGCATAATTCCTCTCTAAAAGAGACTGATCTTTCAAACTCACACACTTAAAACTGGTCAAAATCTGGATGGCGGATTCTGTTACGTGCATTTTACTACAGTTTAAGGGGGAGAGAGAGTGATGTGGAGGAGAACCAGAGTGGTTTCTCCCCTACTGGCTGACATTTGGGTAACATCTCCTCAAGCTGTTTTCTCTCCTCCTGGCTTTCGCTACTGCTTCTCTGACTACTATCTAGCTTGGCAGAATCTCTAAGTTCGGTGAACTTACTGTTATTTGTGTTTGTTATTGTTTTTTATTTCCCCTCCAGTTTTACTGAGATGTGATTGGCAAATTAAAACTGCATATATTTAGGTTATACATGATTTTTTAAAGCTGTACAATGTGATGATTTAATATACATTTATGTTGTGAAATGATTACCACAATCAATTTAATTAACACACTCATTACCTCACAAAGTTACTAAAACTAGTTACTAAAGCTTCTGTATAGCAAAGAAAACCATCAACAAAATGTGAAGGCAACCGATGGAACAGGAGAAAATATTCGTAAACCATACACCTGATAATGGATAAATATCCAGACTACACAAGGTACTCACACACCGAATAGCAATGGAGCAAATAACCTGATTTAAGAAAAACAGACAAAGGGCCTGAACAGACATTTTTCCAAAGAAGATCTACAAATGGCCAACAGGCATGTGAAAAAGTGTTCAGCATTACTAATCACCAGGAAAATGCAAATCAAAACCACAAAGAGATGTCACTTCACACCTGACAGAATGAAAGTGACGTGAAAGTGAGTCACTCAGTCGTGTCCAACTCTCTGTGACCCCATGGACCACAGCCCACCAGGCTCCCCTGTCCATGTCAAATGGTACCTGCAAGTAAAGTCTTCTTCAGGGCATCCACAAAACAGAAGGATCCCCAAGAGTGTATGTAACAGGGACCTCACTGTGGTTTCTCTGTACTTTGGCTCTTATTTCCAGAACAATCTGGAACTGCATTTTGTTAGCTGGCCAACGGAGAATTCATTACTCCTGACTTTCTGGTCAATATCTTACAGCATCTAAAGCATTGCTGGCATCTCAGCAGTGGGGTGAGGGAGTGATTAGAGCCAATGATGGGTCTATTTGTTAACAAAACATTGGCAACAACACAGCTCACACCTGCTATTAACTCTTTGCTTGCGTTCTGAACCTTTACTGGGAACATGGAGGCAAAATAAGTGAATCTGACTTTCAGCTTTCCATTAATAATGTAGCAACAGTAAGAAAGCTTTATTTTCCCACAATCAGCATCTACACTGTTTTGTAAGCTGATATACTATAGACAGACAAAATTTTAATGCATCAATAAACCCAAGATCCATGAATCAGGGACTTGGCTTGAAAGTCCAGCCTTAATCAGTCAAGAACTATCAGTTGCTGACGTGTGGACTGACTGATCCGCCTTCAGAGTGAAGCGCTGAGCAACCTGAGTGCATTTCCTTGCCGTGATCTTTTGGGTCGCTGAAGTGAGGTGCGTTTTGGGCCCTGTGGACCACGGCTTCCACCAGAGGGAGCAGGGATGTCACCACAATCCTGACACTTGGTGCAAAACCACACGAGGAGCCTGAAGGGGAAACTCAGAAAGTACCCAGGCACAGCAAAGAAGAATTTAAATTGAAGCCAAAGTGAACAGAACAGAGCTGGAGGTCCATGTAAATAAGTACAATGACTAGATTAAGGCAACAGAGACCTCCTTTTCCTGCTGCCTAAATGTCGGGAGCTTGTGACCTAGAGGGTCCTCCCCTGCCACACCGACTACATCTTCCACAGCCGCCCGCCTCCTGTCTCCTGGTTACCAGTGTGGAGTCAGCCTTGCCACCACGCACCATGAAAGCAGAAGGGAGAATGACCACAGCCAAACCACTCTGACATCCAGCACTGCAATACTCTGAAACAGAGCTACTGGTCTCTCCAACTCCGGGGAAAAGATCGGTTATGTGGGTTGTGTTTGGTCTGGCACAAGTGCCACGATGACTTCATTCCAAGCTCTGGGCTGCGAGTCCAACTAAGAACAAATAACTCTGCACAAACCACCATTAAGTCACATAAACGGCAAAACCAAAGTTTAACGTTCAAGGTCTCTACTTTCTTCTCCAGGCAAGTTTAAACCTAAAAAGGGCAACAGTCTAAAACGTTGGGGATCAAAACACACAGTTGAGTTAAAAGCAGATCATTAGGCCTTTCTGGGCTCCCCTGGTGGTTCAGTGATAAAGAATTCACTTGCAATGCAGGAGATGGAGGTTCAATCCCTGGGTCGGGAAGATCTCCTGGAGGAGGGGATGGCAACTGACTCCAGTATTCTTGCCTGGAGAATCCCATGGACAGAGGAGCCTGGTGGGCTACAGTCCATAGGATTGCAGAGATTTGGACACAACTAAAGTGACTGAGCATGAACACTTGAAAGTTAGCCCGTTATTAAGTCTCTCGTGAGGCAGACAGGGGTATACAGGAAGATTGGAGAGGACAGATGTGGGGCACTAATTTATCACACAGACCACCATCCACAGATCATGGAGATCATAGGGTCAGTTTTGAAGCTTGATATAGTCTAATAGGAAAGATAACTCAAGAGGAGATCTAAGCTGCATCATGATTTAAAAAAAAAAAAAAGACGGACATCAAACCAAAGCAGCAAGCCTTAAGTAGATTTAGCTAATGAAACTCTGGAGAGTAAATTATTCTTCCATGGCTGCTGAAACAAGCAACAATAGCAACAGACACTCTCTGTTTTCTAAGTGGTTACATCCAGAGGGTGGATGGAACCAGTCCACAGATGTCCAGTTAAGTTCAGTCACTCAGTCGTGTCTGACTCTTTGCGACCCCATGAACCGCAGCACGCCAGGCCTCCCTGTCCATCACCAACTCCTGGAGTTCACCCAAACTCATGTCCATTGAGTTGGTGATACCATCCAACCATCTCATCCTCTGTCGTCCCCTTCTCCTGCCGTCAATCTTTCCCAGCATCGGGGTCTTTTCAAATGAGTCAGCTCTTCGGATCAGGCGGTCAAAGTATTGGAGTTTCAGCTTCAACATCAGTCCTTCCAATGAACACCCAGGACTCATCTCCTTTAGGATGGACTGGCTGGATCTCCTTGCAGTCCAAGGGACTCTCAAGAGTCTTCTCCAACACCACAGTTCAAAAGCAACAATTCTTCTGTGCTCAGCTTTCTTTATAGTCCAACTCTCATATCCACACATAATCACTGGAAAGACCGTAGCCTTGACCAGACGGACCTTTGTTAGCAAAGTAATGTCTCTGCTTTTTAATATGCTATCTAGGTTGGTCATAACTTTCCTTCCAAGGAGTAAGCGTCTTTAATTTCATGGCTGAAGTCACCATCTGCAGTGATTTTGTAGCCCAGAAAAATAAAGTCAGCCACTGTTTCCACTGTTTCCAGTGAATGTCCAGTTCAGGCCATTCCTGGGAGCCTACTGATTAGATGTGAATGCCGAGCAATCATGAAACAGATCATCCCAAGGAGTGAACATGGTACTGTTTTAAGTTTTTTTTTTTTTTTAAGGTAATGATCAGAGCAAGTGAAAAACTACATATAATTCAAAAGAGAAACACAGGTGACAAATCCAAATAATACAATCACAAATTTGTACAAGTTGAGATGCTGTTATATTTGCCTACATTGCCCAGTCTGTAGCAAGTGGTCAGCAAGGACTTACTGATTATCTAAAAAGATATATCTATGGGCTTCTCTAAAAAGAAACCTGATGCCAGACCCTTTCTATCACTGCATCAGATAGAAGTTTTAGATTAGAGAAGGGAATAGCAACCCACTCCAGTATTCTTGCCTAGAGAATCCCATGAACAGAGGAGCCTGGTGGGCTACAGTCCATGGAGTCACAAAGAGTCAGACACGACTGAGTGATAAAAATACAGTAGCTAATACAATGAGTCTAAAATGATTTCCAAAAGTTGGAGGATCCTGCATATGAAGAAGATGGCTTCTAGTTCTAATCCTATTCCTCTAGGCAGAAAGGCTTTCATGAAACTAACAATAAAAAAATCCTTGAGAGAGAAGCAAAGAGTGTGTTAACTTTTGCAGGGAACAGAGAAGGCTGCCCCCACCTAGCAAGACCCATGAAGAAGCTCTCCTAATGTCTGCGGAGAGATCTTTCTCTACATAATGGTAAACAATGAGCCTTGTCAAATTTTTCTTATTTTTCATTATGGGAAACGTTAAGCGTCACAATACTTCAAGCGTGCAGCGTGAATGGAAAACAGGATGGCACACCGACTTCACGACAATGGTAAATCAAGTGTTCTGTCTGGCAGGAAAAATGTCATTAGCCTGCAAAATGATCTAGCTGATGTCATTTTTGAAACAGAGGTAATAAGTCTACTTGAATTTATGAGGGAAACAATTGACTTTCTTTTCAGCCATCTACTTTTAGAGGTCAGAAGGAAAATATTTATTGTATCTTTTACAAGAAATAGATTTCATCCCCCCCAAAAAATAAGTTTCACACAGAGTAAATATTTCCACTGGCAAAACATGGGAAACAGAAGTTCATTCTTAAAAAGTCAGGTTATGAAGGACTAACAGCCTTATGCCCAGATGGAGTTTTAAGGTAAAAATAGCTCATCACATTGCTCATTCGCACAGGTTGGCCCTGCCTTAGCTACACCTTCAATTCAAGGTCAAAGAAAATGTACTGAGAAACAGTCTTCAGCAACCTAATAACTAAATGTTTAACAATAGACAGAATGTTCCCAAAGAGGTTATCTAAGCAATTTACCAGTTTTGCTATTTGTTAGTCAAAGTAACTGTGTTCTCAGAGAAGGGATTTCTTTTTTGCATAGTAAATGTTAACAGTAAAGCCTAAAAACAAGATCTGATATAAGAAAATTCAAACCAAAGCAAATATAAATCATTAATGCTTTCAGAACAACCATGCTCACTGTTCAAGACAGAGATGAACTGTTACTGATTATAAAGAATGCTTTTGATATATTTTTGAGTAGAAAATAGATTATAAGATATATAGAGTATAATCTATTTTTAAAACTGTATTTTTACAATGAATATGCATAGGATAATGTGTAGAAGGATATACAACAAGGATCTGACATTGGTTTAAGTGTTCAGTCATGTTTCCTGAGGGATAATTTACATTCAGTAAAATTCTATACAGTTCTATGAATTTCGACAAACACAAGCATATAATCTCCACCCCAGGCCAGATGTAGGATACTCCCTTCACTTTAGAAAGTTCCTCTGTGTCCTTTTGTAGCTCATCCCTCTCCCCATACCGTCCCTAGCCATCAAAGATCTGCTTTCTTTATCATAATTATAACTTATTCCAGAACATCATGTAAATGTAATCATACAGTAAGCAGTCTTTTGATTAACATTGGCTTTTCTTTTCTAGAATTTAGGGTGATGATTTATTCTTGTTATCTTCCTTTCCTATATTACTAATTTTTTTAATCAAAAACTTAACTAATTTTACAATTTAGAAAAACACAGTAAAAATTAATTAATTGTGATGGGCCAATGGTAAGTAGGCAAAGTCATAAGGCACATATGAGAGCAAATGATGAATAAGATTGAAAGAGTATGAAATTACTTCATCAAAGCGGTATCTGGAAATTAGCTACGGCTCGGGGAAAATCCTAGCTGTGATGCCTACCAGTTGTGTATCTTTGGGCAGGTTATTTCTCACTTTTTAGCTGCAGTGACCTCATTTCTAAGTTAGAGATTCAAACAGTGCCTGTCTCATAAAGTTTGAAGAATCAGGTGAGATTGGGCATGTCGACCACTGACACCAGGTAAACTTTAGCACTACAACAAGGTTTATTATTTATTTGGCTGTTCACATGAGTATTACCATCATTGGGAGGTTTTCCAATACAAAAGGACATGCTAGGCCCAGGAGAAGACCCGCGAGGAGACAGAGCGTGCACAGGGGGAAGAAGGAGTGGGGCTTGGGTTACAGGTTCACGTTTCAAATCTTAAAACTAAACTGTAGACGGGGCTTCCAACATGGTGCTAGTGGTAAAGAACCCACCTGCCATGCCAGAGATAAGAGGTGCCAGTTTGACCCCTGAGCTGGGAAGATTCCCTGGAGGAAGACATGGCAATACTCCAGTATTCTCGTCTGGAGAATCCTATGGACAGAGGAGCCTGGCAGGCTACAGTCCACACGGTTGCACAGAGACGGACACGACTGAAGTGACTTAGCACGCCTGCACAAACTGTAGACAGTTCGCTTTAGAAAACGTGGAACTTCTGGTTGTTCTTAACAAAGTTCTCATCAACTTTGTTATGATTTCTTAAAGAGTTCAAACACTTGTGGTTTTCTCTTCTTGGAATTTTAAGTCATAGCTCTTTATTATTCAAGGCACCTTGGAAAATATAATATTAATAGTAAAGACCAGCCATTTCAGTCCACAGTTTCTTACTATAGAACTCAGCAATCCTTAAGTGAAAATATAATTTGTATTTATTTAATTCTCTTCTGTTTATCCCGCATGAACAGCCCAAACCTTCCAACCTTTCTTCACCCCACGCTAGGATGTGATTCAGCACAGAGGAGGGAAGTCAATTAAACACCCAGCAGTCTACGCAAGGACATCACACTGGAGATCAGTGCACAGCCAGACCAAGCAACCGGAGACGGTCATCACTGCAACACGGCTGTCAGAGGAGACTCTGGGGTGAGAATGGGTCCATGAAAAACAAATAAGGATACACTTTCATCTTCCCAAGACTGTAATACATACCAGGAAGTGAATAAGTCTGTCTCTTTTGGGAAGTTCCCAAGTGTTTTGATTGAAACAGAACATCTCATTTAATTTTCCACCACAGGATAAATTCATAATTCATGAACTCGTCCAGGCTTTTCATAATAAATGGCAATTGAATTAAAAACATGTCTGCTGTCTTTAGCCAAATATACACATATATTAAGTGTAGGACTATTTTCTTCATGCATTTTGGTCAAAAAATAATTAGAGCCACAGTATAGTTAAGTTTATATTCATAGCCACATGTGTATGTTTCTATGTATATGCATGTGTGTATATACATATGTATATGTGTTTATATGTATATATGTGTGTGTATATATGTGTGTGTGTGTCTGTAAATGTTCATGGAACATACATTATTAAGAAATCTCACAGGCACACGAATGATCTCTCAAGCTCCAGGTCCCTCTATCAGATGTCTGCTCAACTATAGGAGACAGTTCCTTTGACTAGAAAATCTTAGCATCTCCACACCCAACCTGTTACTCAAGATGCAGCTCACATGCCACTTCTCCGTCAAGCCCCTTGCAGTTTTCCCGCATCAGAGACAATCTCCTTTTCACTTTCGATGTATTATTTACATACCTGTCTTCTCCCCATGACAAAGCAAAAGGCTCCTTGAGTAGGGCCCACGGAAAATTATTATTTGTCTCTCCCTCACCCACCAGTCCATGGGGTCATAAAGAGTTGGTCACTACTGAAGCGACCTAGCACACATACCCACTAGCGCCTAGCATAGTACTTTGTACCAATTGTTGTTGTTGTTTTAGTTGCTAAGTCAGGTCTGACTGTCTTGAGACCCCATGGACTGTAGCCCACAGGCTTCTCTGTCCATGGGATTTCCCAGGCAAGAATACAGGAGTGGTTGCCATTTCCTTCTCCAGGGGATCTTCCTGATCCAGAGATAGAACCTGCATCTCCTAGATCGGCAGGCAGATTCTTTACCACTGAACCATCAGAGAAGCCCTTTCTACAAATTAGGGGCTTATATAAATTTTCAGGATGCAATGAATATTTTATTCCATTTCAATACAATCATCAGGGTTTAAGAAGAAACTTGTTTTGGATGGTAGAGACTACCTGGACATTAAAACTGACAAGGGTATTAGGGGATGATCTGTCTTCCATATGCTTGTAGGTAAACAAAGAACTTTTTGTCCTGATATGAATACACTAATCACAAGCAGCTTCTAATCAGTTAAATGGCCCACATATGAGAGATGAGTCAAGAAAGACAGGAGGCATGTATCCCATTTTCACAAACTAAGTACCATGCCAGAGATAACTTTCTCCCAACATCTGATAAAGCAATTATACATAAAGATGGAGTGCTCTGAACAATAATCATCCCAGTTTGGCATCTCTCTTCTTTTTGAAGTGTCAAAAATTTATTAGGGGACAAATATGTGGCCTTCTTCAGTGCTCTGCTTCAAGACAACTGACATTAATTGACTACATGATGCGTGGCTTTGTCTGCCTTTGCTCACCCAGTCCTCACAACAGGTTAATTGCCATTTAGCCCATTTTACAGATGATAATACTGAGGCTTATGTAATTAATAACTAGGCATACCCTACAGTCCACAAAGCAGAAAACATTTTTCAAGTCTGAGCTTACTTCCTAAGAGTTAATCTTTAAAATCCAATATTGAAATTTGAGGACAGTGTTGATATATCATGGACAATGTTGGTCAACGCATTTTCAATTCACTCAAATGAACACCATTTTCTGTTACAGTTTGGGGGAGCTTATCTCTAAATGATCACAGAATTTCCAGAATATTCTGAATTTCATCTAGGAGTTAATAATCTCTGAAAAAAGGTAACGTAGGTTTAATAACACAAAAATTTGAGCCCACTCAGGGACTTCTACTGGATCCTATTTCTAGGATTGCTCTAGAGGATTCTACTGCCTGCGTTTATCACATCTGGTCAACATGAAGGGTATACATTTCTAGGAGCAGTCTTCTCTTTATTAAAGCCAAGTCTCAAAGGCATTTATTGACAGCTTACTCAAAAAGCCTGGTGCATTGAACATATTACCCCTTTTAATTTGATCAAATTAGTATTTTAGATACCCCGAGGACCCTCAGTGTCCATACAGAGAGGTTAAATTCCTCGGCTATAACCCTCACAACTAGTAAGTAACAAGTACAGCTGGAATAGGAACCCAGGTATTCTTAGCTTTAAAAGCCAGGCTTTTTCAACTACACATACAACACACACTCCTCTTCCCAGCACCCCACCTCCAAAAAAAATTATTATTATTTCTGCCTTCTGTACCTCTAAACTTAAAAGGTCAAGTCCATTCAACTTCTTTTCAGGATACAATCATTTTCTTAATGTTCATCTTCTTCATTAAATCACCAAACTGAAGGGAAAGTTGCAAATTTCTTTAAACTAGGAAATTATGGTGTAAAACAGAGCTCGGATTCCGCTGCCATTGCTTAGAAAATAAGGGAAGAAAAATCACAGCTACTGTTGATTGTGTACCTCAGCCCACAGCACACAACTGCCTCTTCTCTGACTGCCATTTTTACATTTTCTTTGGACTTTTTTAGAAACAGATGGGCTAGTGACTGGAGTATTATCAGTTCTCATGTATGCAGCTGGAGCATCCCAGAATTGCAGAAATAGCAATCTTCTGAATAATTTCTCCTGCCACAAACAACTGCTGCTTCTGCTATAATAATCCCCTTAGTGGACCCAGAGAGCATTCTTCCCATTCCAAGAGCCACAGTTCTGTTTATTTTTAACCACAATGTCCTTTTGTATCTCGGCTAGGAAACGCTGCAGAAATGTGGACCACCTGATCTTTGTTTTGTCTTTCCTAAGGCAGATACGCCAGATGATAATATTTGGGTTAAAGGATATTTTATCTTCAGCTGTCATAAAAAAGGAAAACCAGGATAGGAGGCAGCTGAACTGTTTTTGTTCTTTCTTTCTTATTCATTAAGTCCATGAGTCTTCATGGGCAGGGTACCTCATGAACTGCCCATTTTATGATACCAATCTTAGACTCCCAGAAGGCCAAATTTGTACCAACCACAAACCCTGTTCACCATATTTTGACCATGATGCCATGCATTCAGAAGTTTTCAGAGTTGAGATGTTTATTGTTATGGGGGGAAAAATGTAGATCTCAGACCAAATATATATTTTTTTCATTTGAGCGCTTTGCAACCACAAAGTACTCATTTGATAAAACAAGACCCGATAGTATTTAGAAATAACTGAAATCACAACATACATAATAATAAACTCGATCTGCCACCCATGGAACAAGCCTTAGTGTTTTTTTCAGTACATCTTTTCCTTTCAGTGGCAAAAATTACACCAATCAGCCAAATAAGTAAATAAATAAATTATGAACTATTAAAATTATTAGCTTTTTATCACATTTTAATTTTTATTAAATTAATAGATTTTAAAACAGTATGACCCTGAAGAAACTAGTGATGACAAAGTTATGTTAAGGCATAATTTCCCTATTTGTCAAATGCATCATTTTTATAAGCTTTGAGTTGTAAATCAGATATCAAATAATTCAGCCCTTTTAAAGCTCAATTGCTTTTAGTATATTCAAAGAATTGTGCAACAATTACCACTATTTAATTTTAGAGCATTTTTATCATCCCCCAAACTTTCCCAGTGGCTGTCACTCCCTGTTCTGTCCTCCTAGACCCTAACAATCACTAATCAACTTCCTACCTGCACAGATTTGTCTATTTTGGGCATTTCATACAACAGCTTTTGTACCTGGCTTTTTTCACTCAGCACAATGTTTTCAAGGTTTATCCATGATGTAGCAATCTATTAGTGCTTTATTTATTTTAATGGACAAATAATATTTGACAAATATTATGTATGAACATCTTTTTATTTATTCATTTATTAGTTGATTGGCATTTGGTTCTGTTTCCACTTTTGAACTAAGGTGAATAATGTTGCTATGAACACTGTGTACAAGTTTTTGCATGGATATATGTCAAGTATCTCTTTTTAAAAAAATTTTATTTTTAATTGGAGGAAAATTCCTCCAATGTTGATTTCTGCCACACATGTATATGAATCAGCCATAGGTATACATATGTCTCCTCCCCTCCTTGTTGAACCTCCCTCCCCCTTGAGCCTCTCCCCCTCTTTTTCAAAAAATATTTTATTTTTTTGGCCCTACTACATGGCATGTGGGATCTTAGTTCCCCAAGCAGGGATCAAACCCATGGTCCATGCAGTGGAAGCTCAGAATCTTAACCACTGGATCACCAGGGAAGTCCCAAGCATATAGTTTTTAATGAAAATCACAATTTTGTTGAAGAAAGAAATGTGTTATTTTATGCCAGTGAAGGGAAAGAATTTAACCAAGTACTGTGCAAGAGTGAGCAGGTGAAGTAGGTACGACCTGTGTTGGCCAAACATGGAGAGGCAATGCGAGCCCAGCCCTTCCTGGCCTGTCCTGCTGGGATAGCAGCCAACAGCAGGGCCTTTCCTCTGGGAATCCCTCACTGTGTGATTGAGACCATGGGTCCTCCAAGGCCGGCCGCATAGGCCAAGCATGAGCAAAGCTTGCCCACCCCACCCAGGGTCCTTGCAGCTCATCATTTCCTGGACTGTGAAGTGGAGAGAGTGTTTGAGCCAAACCCTGATGACAGATGCTGATGGGGGCTAATGTGACCTCCAAATGGATTCTCACTAATGACTGAAGCAGGTCAGTAGGCAAATCATATTTTTAACACCTTCCTCCCACATGACACACCATCTCATCCAAATGAAAAGAACTCATTCAAGTAAATAGGTAAGTTAATAAAGAATAACTCAACCTATTTTTACTAAAATAGTCCTAGAAAAGGACCTACATCATTAAAAAGCACTTTGCTTCTAAGTTGATTATCAAAGGCAAGTTTTCCAAGTGTCTGAAGTACTAGTGAAACAGGTTATCCATGAACATCTTCACCCTCAAGTAAAACAAGATTAGGGAATTCAAGTGCATAAGACTCAATTTATTTCAAAACTGGAGGTTCAAAATATCAGTAATTATGAGTCTAAGAAGGACAAAGGGATGTTTTTGCATCTTCCAAATTACCAGAGGTGGTCTGCTAACTAGTGCACATGGACGATGAGCGATTACTTCCAATTCAGCTTTGTTCTCATTAGAAAAGGACTTAAACCAAACTGAAAGGCAGGAAGAGCTCAAACTATCGCAGTCAACACCTGTTGTCTCTTCACAACCGGATCTGCATTTTCTTAAAGCAATACAAAAGTCACAAATGTAATATGCTCATACACGTATATATCTGTAACAGGAGGGAAAGGGGCAGGGCACAACTTTTGAAAGAGTGACATAGCCCAAGGACACAACACAGAACGATTAGAATGAAATGGGACCAAGAAGGCAGACAAGACCAGACCTTTATCCTCAGTCAGCTAGTGAAATGACACCCAGAGGGGCCACGACAGTAGCAAGACACTGTTAAAAGACCAAGAAGTGGGCAGTGGCCCAAATCCTGGAAATCTCCGTCCCTCCCCCAAATAGCTGGAATAACCCTCCCACTCATTAGCATATGAAGTTACCCAGCCTATAAAAACCAAGCATGCCAAATTTCAGGACCATACATTCCCTCTGCCATGTCCTACACTCTGTCTGCGGACTGTGCTTCTCTCTGAATCTGAATAAATCTCTTTCTTACCTATCACTTTGTCTCTCACTGAATTCTTTCTGTGATGAGACATCGAGAATCTGGGCTTCATTAGGTCCCGAAACGAGGTACCATGGGTTTTGGCTGGGTTTGAGTCCCAGCTATGTGGGTTCAAGTCGCAAGCAGGGTTTTGGCTGGGTTCTAGCCCCAGCCCCATGAGTTCGACTCCCAGACTGGATTTTGTCTGGGTTTGAGTTCCAACAGATGGGTTAAAGTCCCAGTCTGAGGTAAACGGTTTCATATCATCATGGTTACTTCCATTAGTGAAATTCTATCATCTGAATATCTTGTAATTAAAAAAAATAAATAACCACAGTACAACATGAGCAAAGACAGAGGCAAGAAATAACACAGGATTCAGGAAGTACAAACTGCTCCATATATGGCTGAAGGAATATGTGCATAGATAACAATGCAAGGATAGGAGGGTGGAGAGACAAGTAGAGTCTTTAAAAGGTGCCTCTTCTGTTAGTCAAGAAGTTTCTATCTGTCAAAATGTTCATATAATTCTAGTTTCTGTCAACATGGTGAACTACATTAAAAATATTAAGCTACCCTTGCATACTTGAAATAAACCTACTTTGTGGTGACATTAAAAAAAATAACCACAGAAACAGCATCAGTCAACACGACTAAACTTTGCACTCTTTTAGGAGAGCAGTATAAATCACTGCTGCTGTTCTCTCTACTCTCACAAACAAAAGAGGTTCACCCATCCCTTCTCCCAACCCCATGGGAAACAAAACAAACCCTGGTCTAGACCTCCACACAATCCCAGAACCCAACCCCTCAAGATACTGGGGACTGTTCTGGGTTTGTGTTTAGAAAGCTGAAAAGAAGAGAGATCAGGAGGAGAAATGGACACACAAAAGAAGGGCCTGCCCCAGAGGTAGCCAAATCTGCCTACTGCCTTTGAGCTATAAAAAACCTTAGAGTATTGGAAGAAGTATTTAAATCATTAGAAGAAAAATTAAAAAAAGAATATTCTCTGACATATGAAAATTACATAAAAATCTAATTTCAGTGTCTATAAGCAAAGTTTTATTGGAACACATCCCCATCCACTCATTTACATATTGTGGAGGATTATCTTTGGGCTTCAGAGGTTAAGTTGTTTAGTTGTTGCAGAGACCAGAATGGCCTGCAAAGCCCAAATGAATTATTACTGGGCTCTTTACAGTAAAAGTTTGCAAAACCTTTGTTGAACCTAGTCAAAGTGTACATTTCATTCCAAACCTCTAAAATTGATCTTAAGAAAGAGAGAAGTAAAAAAAAAAAACCCAGCAACAGAGAAGGTTCTAAACCACCCACCATGACTGGACGGGCTAAAGGTGGTACATTTGTGGCGGGAGGTAACTTAGATGGAATTCCTGTTCCACAGAAGCACAAAATAAGTCAGATACATAAAGTTTACTAGGTTGAGAGTTTTTGCCGACAAACAACTTGTCTCCTTTTATAAATTTCTTTCAAGCACACAGCTTATCAGTGAACACAAGAACACATTAGTTGCTCACAAATTAGCATTTAGTACAATTATCTACAAAAGGGACAAGGAATCCATTTACATTTCAAATCTTCTTCTTCCATTTAGCCTGCAACTTTTTTCAAGTAACAAACACAACCAGGAACACTAGATAACTACCTCTTCTTATCACTGTGAATGTCATTTTAATCCACCTTTTAATAAAGCTGCTCTTGTGTGAAGGCAGAGGAATGAGGCAACTAGGGAAATGGAATAACTAATGAATAGAAACTGGAACCTGGCAAGCTCACTGACAACAGCCATAGTGTGATGATGTCAAAGTTTCATTAATTGGATGTGTTAATCAACTTCTCCCCATGTACTCTTTGTTTCCTCAACTCTATCCTGTGCTTATCAACGAATTCAGCGGACTGGGTCTTTTGCCTAATTCAAACAACAATATGTAGAAAAATGTCTGTAACTAAATTTCATAATCTAAAAATCACTCAGTTTATTTTGAGTCTAATCATCAAGGAGACATATGTCTGTTTTTATGAAGAAATAAAGTAAATAACCTAAATACAGTATTATAAATGCTTTTGAATTCTGGGGTGGGAATGAAAACACTTTTAATAGTTGATCTGGTCTTAAAGATTTTGCTGCAGAAATCTTAGCTATACTCTTCACCTTCCCCATGAAAGTGCTAATATATGTTTGCTTTTAGTGGTTCATGTATGTGCATCAGAAGAATGATGCTCTAATTTTTAATTAAAATTTGCTAGTGTTTCAACTCTTCAGTTCTTTTTTTATTTTTTTAATCATTCAAACTAAATAAGTAAATACCATGTTGCAGAGAAGCACAGATGGCTGAGGAATCTATGGGAAGCCAGATGGTGTATCCACATGCCCACAAGCCAGTCATCCCATTGGCAGATTCCAACTTGACAGTGGATGGGATTAATATAACCTCTACAGTCTCCACACCAGCTGAGGGGCTCACAGGACTAGTGTTTGGGCCAGAAAAGATGCTGACTAAAGACATCCAGGTCTCACCTCACTGTCTGCAGCAAATTTGGTTTCAAGTTTCATACGGACTGAAACAGCCTAACTTCCTCTGTAGCTGGTATAGGTCAATGATGCTTCTAAGACCAGGTAATGGTCTGTGTGGGAATGCATGCCCAGACGTGCCCTCATGTGGATTAGAACCTCCTGCTTTTCTTTAAGGCAATCCCTATCACATTTATAATTTATATTTTATGGGAAAAGTCCTCTAAAAATTAAATACAGAGGAAAAAATATTCCTAAAGAAATTTGTCACAGGACTAAAAAAAAAAACACAATTATTATACAAGGGTAGAGTTTACCACAATCTTCCAAATAAATAATGAGTTTACAGAATTAGGAAACAACCATGTTTCCTTTCATTTTTATTAGGCATTACTCTATCCTTAGAAGAAAACAGAAACAAACATACCAGTGTTCTTAATCAATTTATAGAAAAGACTAACAGAACATGATATAAATAGGCTAATGTGCATAAACAAAAGAGAGATGCTCAGTTGTTGAAAATCAACTTATTCGTGTTGTGAAATAATACATACACATTATTTAAGAAGCATGTCGTAAGAAATAGTGGATCCATATTTATTAACTTACAGAACCCTCTGGACCTCAGTTTCCCAATGAGTAAAATGATCTCAAAGAGGCAACTGTGCAAACTAAATAATTAATACACTAAAGTTCCTGGACAGTTGTAAGCACTCACTCAAAGGTGTCAATTATTTTAATTCATTATTAAAAGTATTCCTAAAATAAATTACAGTCACAATTATTTTCCAAAGAATTTTACTTTTTCTGATATATAAGGAGATAGAGAATGGTTCACTGAATGGGCACATATGAATGTTAGCCACTCAATTGTGTCCAGCTCTTTGTGACTCTGTGGATGGTAGCCCCCCATCAGGCTCCCCTGTCCATTGAAATCTCCAGGCAATACTACTAAAGTGGGAAGAACTAAACAGACATTTCTCCAAAGAAGACATACAGATGGCTAACAAACACATGAAAAGATGCTCAACATCACTCATCAGAGAAATGCAAATCAAAACCACAATGAGGTACCCATTACACACCAGTCAGGATGGCTGCTATCCAAAAGACTACAAGCAATAAATGCTGGAGAGGGTGTGGAGAAAAGGGAACCCTCTTACACTGTTGGTGGGAATGCAAACTAGTACAGCCACTATGGAACACAGTGTGGAGATTCCTTAAAAAACTGGAAACAGAACTGCCATATGACCCAGCAATACCACTTCTGGGCATACACACTGAGGAATCCAGATCTGAAAGAGACACGTGCACCCCAATGTTCATTGCAGCACTGTTTATAATAGCCAGGACATGGAAGCAGCCTAGATGCCCATCAGCAGATGAATGGATAAGGAAGCTGTGGTACATATACACCATGGAATATTACTCAGCTGTTAAAAAGAATTCATTTGAATCAGTTCTAATGAGATGGATGAAACTGGAGCCCATTATACAGAGTGAAGTAAGCCAGAAAGATAAAGATCATTACAGCATACTAACACATATATATGGAATTTAGAAAGATGGTAATGATGACCCTATATGCAAAACAGAAAAAGAGACACAGAAGTACAGAACAGACTTTTGGACTCTGTGGGAGAAGGCGAGGGTGGGATTTTTCGAGAGAACAGCATGTATATTATCTATGGTGAAACAGATCACCGGCCCAGGTGGGATGCATGAGACAGGTGCTCGGGCCTGGTGCACTGGGAGGACCCAGGGAAATCAGGTGGGGAGGGAGGTGGGAGGGGGGATCGGGATGGGGAATACATGTAACTCCATGGCTGATTCATGTCAATGTATGAAAAAACCCACTGCAATGTTGCGAAGTAATTAGCCTCCAACTAATAAAAATAATTGAAAAAAAAAAAAAAAAGAATACTAAAGTGGGTAACCATTCCCTTTTCCAGCAGATCTTCCCAACCCAGGGATCAAATCCAGGTCTACTAAGTTGCAGGCAGATTCTTTACCATCTGAGCCACCTGGGGATCCTCAAGAAGCATAAACGCAGGCAAACGAAGTGGAAAATTACATAGTCAGGACAAAACAGGAGAGGAGGAAACAGAGGAAAGTATACCACTACTGTTATAATGAAGGAACAATACACAATGAAACCATAATTTAGAACAGATCACAGAGAAGCAGAGTTAAAATAAGGAAAGCAGGGTTTGAAAGCAATAGAAGGAAATCACGAAGCCATGAAAAACAAGGTCACACTTCTAGTAATGCTAACAACTAACATGGGAATTCAAGCCATCATGGAAGAAATCTACAGCCTCTTTGATATTTCATTTTAAAGCTTTTAATAATCACTCAGTTTGTCATTGCCACACAGCATAGAACATAGGCACTCTGGGATGGTCACTCAAGAAAAAACTCTAGAAGTAGGTCAGTGCACTAAGATGATGTTGTGCAGTTGCTCAGTCGTGTCCGACTCTGCAACCCCAGGTACCTGGACAGGCTTCCCTGTCCTTCACAATCTCCTGGATGGTGGAGTAATGGCAATTTAGACTGAGCTATTTCCAAGTCAAAGGTAAACCAGGTAAATCTTTCCTTAAATCTACTGAGGAAGAGTAGGTTCCTTCCTCCAGGTACAACCTAAGCTGGATCCTACTGATTTAAATATCATAAGGTCCCTTCCTAGAACAGGGAGAACGAGAAAATGAGAAAGTGATTTCTTTTAAACACATTCCCTTTTAACACCTGGAAACATTCTAGGATAGCTATACTGGAATTGCCATAGTAACGCTCCGGGATGAGTTTAGAGATTAAAACCACCGAAGATGCACTGCCTAGTAGCTCCTACCAAGCCCAAGAGACAAATTTAGGGTGAGGGGCTCTGGTTGATGAGTAACTGGGAATTTTCCATGAACAGGACTCAAATAGCTTGTCTGTTCTCTAAAAACAAAAATCACATGACGCAAGTGTCCTATAACCAGCCAAGGAACTTAATCCTTTCACTCTTTACTCATGTGGGTGGGATGGCCCTTTGCTTCTGCTGCTGCTAATCTTTTTCAACTGCCTTCTGCCTTTCTGGCTTGTTTGTTTGTTCATTCACATTGCTCCGTTAGTCAGCTGAAGTGGTTACTATAAACAGAATTAATTTACTCTAGTTACTGGTTCAGGAAAGCATATGGTGAATGTGACAGGACAATAGTTATCTGCTACCATATAGTGGAAAACTCAAGAGAAACAAATCAAACTGGGGTATCCCACCCACTTCACAGCAGACAATGAATTTATTACTTAACACCCTTCCCAAGCCTCATTATGTTTTCTAGTATTCTCTTCCAGATTTCCCCAAGGTTTTATTTATTCTCTCTTGACGGACAGTCCATGAGGCAGCATAATATAGTAGCTAAGATCGTGGATTCTACAACTAAGCCACTTATACTTGCCTCTAAACGTCACTAAATAAATTTAATCTGGAGAAAATTAATGTCTCTGAGCTTCAGGATTCTTCCTTCTTTCTTCACTGAGGTATATAATTGACATATAACTTTATATCAGTTTGATGTGTAGTGACTGGATATTTGTATACACTGTGAAATGATCACTGCAATAAATACAGTCATTATCCTCCATCATACAAAGTTAGAAAAACAAATTTCTTCCTTATAAGAACTTTTAAGATTTACTCTCTTGGCAACTTTCAAATACGCAATACAGAATTATGAACTATAGTCACCATGCTGTACATTGCAACCCAATGATGTATTTATTTTATAACTGGAAGTTTGTATCTATTGACTCCTTTCATCCATTTTCCCACCCTCAACACACTCCCCTCTGGCAACCACCATTCTATTCTCTGTATGTGAATTTTGTTTTTTAGACTCTACATATAAGTGAGATCCTTTGGTATTTGTCTTTAACTCATTTATTTCACTTAACATAAACCCTCAAGGTCTATCCATGTGATTGAAAATGGCAGGATTTTATCCTTTTATATGACTGAGAGTATTGTATATTGTATATGCCACATTTTCTTTATCTACTATGGACATGTAGGTTGCTTTCCATGTCCCAGCTATTATAAATAATACAGCAATGAACATAGAGGTGACTATATCTTCTTGAATCAATATTTGCATTTTCTTCAGATAACCAGAAGTGGAATTGCTGGATCACATCATAGCTCTATTTTTAATTTTTGAGGAAACTCCATACTGTTTTCCATAGTGGCTATACCAATTTACATCCCCACCAATTGTGCACAAGTTTTCCCTTTCCTGCATATCCTCACCAACATTTGTTATTTGTGGTTTTTTGATAATAGTCGTTGTGACAGGTGTGATGTGATATCTCACTGTGGTTTTAATGTGCATATCCCTGATGAGTAGTGATAATGAGCATCTTTTCATGTGCCTGTTAGCCATCTGTATGTCTTCTTTGTAAAGATGTCTATTCAGATCTTCTGATCATTTTTTAATTTGGATTGTTTGCTTTTTGTTGTTGAGTTGTATGAGTTCTTTATATCTTTTGGGTCTTAACCTCTTATCAAATATATAATCTGAAAATATTATCTCCCATTCAATAGGCTGCTTTTTCGTTTTGCTGATGGTTTCCTTTGCTGTGCAGAAGCTTTTAACTTTGATGCAGTCTCACTTGTCTATTTTTGCTTTTGTTGTCTTTGCTTTTGCAGTCAGACACCAAAATCACTGCCAAGACCAATGTTAAGAAGCTTACTGAATATGTTTTCTTCTAGGAGTGTCATGGTTTCCAGGCCTAAAGTCTTTAATCCATTTCCAAATTAATGTTTGTGTGTGGTATAAGATAGTACTCTAGTTTCATTCTTTTGCATATAGCTGTCTGGTTTTCCTAACATCATTTATTAAAAAATTATTCTTTTCCAATTGTATATTCTTGCCTCTTTTATTGCAGATCAACTGACTGTAAAATTGTGGGGTTTTATCTCCATTCTGTTCCACTGATCTATGTGTTTGATTTTACACCAGTGCTATGCTGTTTTGATTACTATAGCTTTGTAACATAGTTTGAAATTAGGGAGAGTGATACCTCCAGCTTTGTTCCTCTTTCTTAAAACTTTTTTGGCTAGTCAGGATCTTTTGTACTTCCATACAAATTTTAGGATTCTTAGTTTAATTTTTGTGAAAAATGCCATTGTTTTTTGATAGGGAGTGCACTGAATCTGTAGATTCCTTTGGGTAAAATGGACATTTTAACTGTATTAATTCTTCCAATCCAAAATCACAGAATATTTTTCTATTCATGTCTTCTTCAATTTCTTTCATCAATGTCTTACAGTTCTCAGTATATAGGTCTTTCATTTCTTTGGTTAAATTTACTCCTAGGTATTTTACTCTTTAAATGCAACTGTTTAAATGGAATTACTTTCTTAATTTCTCTTTCAATAGACCATTATTAGTATTTAGAAACACAAAGTTTGTAAGTTGATCTTGTACCCTGCAACTTTACTGATTTCATTTATTGATACTAACATTCTTTGCCTTTGTTTTCTATATAAAAAACTGTTATTCACTTACTTCTTCCTTTCCAATTTGAATGCCTTTTATTTCTTTTCTTGCCCAATTGCTTTGAATAGGACTCCCAATACTATGTAGAATAAAAGGGGTAAGAGTGGGCATTCTTGCTTTGCTCCTGATCTTAGAGGAAAAGCTTTCAGCTTTTCACTATTAAGTACGATGTTGGCAGTGGGCTTGTCATGTATATGCATGCATGCTCAGTCAATCTGACTCTTTGCCACCCCATGGACTGTAGCCGTCTAGTCTCCTTAGTCCATGAAATTTCCCTGGCAAGAAGATTGGAGTGGGGTGCCATTTCCTACTCCAGGGAATCTTCCTGACCCAGGGATGGAATTCATGTCTCCTAATCTCCTGCATGGGTTTGTCTCATATGGCCTATATTATGCTGAGGTATGTTTCCTCCTTGCCCACTCTATTGAGAGTTTTTATCATAAAAAAAAGTTGAATTTTATAAAATTTTTTCTGCATCCATTGATATAATCATAGGATTCATATCCTTCATTTTGTTAAAGTATCACACACTGATTTTAAGCTGTTGAATGATCCTTGCAACCTGGAATAAATCCCACTTGATTAATGATATATGATCCTTTTAATGTATTATTTAATTTAATTTTTAATATTTTTGAGGATTTTTGCATCTATGTTCACCAGGAATTTTGGTCCATATTTTTCTTTTCTTGTGTTTTGTCTGGCTTTGGTATCAGGATAATGCTGGCCTTATAAATGAGGTTGGAATCATTCCCTCCTCTTCATTTTTTGGGAAAAATGTGAGAATGACAGATATTAAATATTCTTTAAATGTTTGATAGAATTTATCAGTGAAGTCATTTGGTCTTGAGTTTTGTTTTTTCTGAGAGGTTTTTGATTTATTGCCTTACTAATAATCAGTCTATTCAGATCTACTATTTGTTCCTGATTCAATCCTGAAAGACTGTATGTTTCTACAAGTTTATTCATTTCTTTTAGGTCATCTGATTTGTTGGTGTATAATTGGTTAAGTGGTCTCATGACCCTTTGTATTTCTGTGCTAGCAGCTGTAACATCTCTTTCGTTTCTGATTTTATTTATTTGAACCCTCTCTCTATTTTCCTGGTGTGGCTAGCTAAAGGTTTGTCAAATTTGCTTATCTTTTCAGGGAACCAGCTCTTAGTTTCATCGATATTTTCTACTGTATTTTAATCTCTATTTATTTCTACTCTGACCGTTGTTATTTCTTTCCTTCTGGTAACTTTGAGCTTCATTTGTTCTTATTTTTCTAATTGCTTTAGGTATAAGGTTAGATTGTTTATTTGCCATTTCTCTTATTTCTTGAGGTAGATGTGTATTACTATAAACCACCTTCTAGAATTGCTTTTGCTGCTTCTCATAGATTTTGGTAGAGTATAGTTCCATTTTCATTTGTCTCGAGGTATTTTTTGATTTCTCCTTTGACTTATTCATTAATCCATAGATTGTTCAGTAGCATGTTTTTTAGTCTGCACATATTTGTGTATTTGTGATTTGTCCCATTTTCTTCTTGCAACTGATTTCTAGCTTCATGTCATGTGATCAGAAAAGATGCTTGGTATGATTTCAGTCTTCTTCAATTTATTGACATTTATTTTGTGACCTGATGTATGATCTATCATGGAGAACATTCTATGTGCACTCGAGAAGAATGCATATTCTGCTGCTTTTGGATAGAATCTTATATATATTACTATTAAGTCTACCTGCTGTAATGTGTCTTTTAAGGCTGATGTTTCCGTATTGATTTTCTGTCTAGATGATCTATCCACTGAAGTCAATGGGGGTATTAAAGTCCTCTACTATTATTGCATTGCTGTCAATTTCTCCCTTTAGGCCTGTTAATATATATATATATATATATATATATATATATATATATATATATATTTTATATATCTGGGTGTTCAGTTTTCTTATCTGCAAAATGGGAAGAAAATAATGGTGCCCATCTTTTAGAACTGTTTTGAGGATTAAATGAGTTAATATCCATAATGTGCTTAGAAATATGCCCCATAGCTGTTTATCATTGTCATGGAGCATGTGTGGGTAAGGGAAGCAACTTTCATCTGGTTCTTCTAAACAACGATCCTGTTCTATTGTTTTAATTATTGCCAGGGACCTGATGACTATCCAATCTTTATCTCCTTTGTCATCATTTTCCCATTCTTCTGATTTTCATGCCTAACTCCTGGTCAGCATATAATTTCATGAGCCCTTCGAATCCAACAAACTATCTCAAACTGGACACACTGTGTTTCTTCTCATCTCAGACCGTTAATTCTACTTTAGTTTTTCAAGTGATTCATTATTCTGGCCTCAGATCCAATGTCACCTCCTCAGCGAAGCCTTATTTATAAGAGCCTCCCTATCATGCTTATCCCCACAAACTGTCCCTATCTTAGTATCCTGTTGTGGTTTCTTCATAGCCCTGATCACTGTATCTGACCTAATCTTTTGCATTTATTTGCTTTCTTATTCATTAAATGTCCCCCCGCCCCCCATCACTAGACTAAAGCTCCATGAGACCAACATCTTGTTTTGTTCACTGTTATATCCTGGGAACCTAGAGCAAATTCTGGCAATTAGTACAAGCCCAGTGTTTATTAGATGAATTATTGACTAAATTCCATGGCATAAATTTCAGAAAATTTTGCTCTCATATATTTGCTTAAGAAATGTTTTCAGGCAGAACACTCTTTGACATAAATCATAGCAATATTTCTGGGAGTCTGTCTTCTAAAGTAAAGTAAACAAAAGAAAAACACACAAATGGGACCTAACTAAACTTAAAAGCTTTTGCAAAGCAAAGGAAACCATCGATGAAACAAAAAGGTAACCTACTGAATGGGAGAAAATACTTGAAAATGATATGATCAATAATGAGTTAATATCCAAATATATAAACAGCTCATACAACTCAACAACAGAAACACAAACAAGTGGACTAAAAAATGGGCAAACGACCTGAATGGACATTTTTCTCAGAGGAACTACAAATGGTCAACAGACACGTGAAAAGATGTACACTTATCTCTAATCATCTGGGGAATGAAAATCAAAACCACAATGAGCTATCACCTCACACCTGTCAGAATGGCTATCATCAAAAAGAATCCAAATGACAAATGCTGACAAAAATGTGACAAAAACAGTACCCTCACACACTGCTGGTGGGAACATAAGTTGGTGCCACCTCTGTGGAAAATAGTATGGAGGTTTCTCATGAAAACTAAAAACAGAGCTACCACATGATCCAGCAATTCCACTCCTGGGTATATATCCAAAACACAAGAACACTTGTTTGAAAAGATGCATACACCCCAATGTTCACAGTAGCATTATTCACAACGGCCAAGATATGGCAGCAACCGAAGTGTCTGTCACACTTAAGATAAATGGATAAAGAAGATGTATGTGTGTATATATATACACACACATATATTTATATATAATGGAATATTATTCAGTCATAAGAAAGAATGAAATTTTGACATTTGCAACAACACAGATGGACTTCGAGGGTATTATGCAGAGTGAAACAAGTCAGACAAATACAAATACTGTATTATATCACTTATATGTGAAATTAAAAATACAATAAAATATTGAATATAGCCAAAAAAACCACAAAGAACATTCACAGATATAAGCAAACTAGCAGTTACCAGTGGAGAGAGGGAAGTGAGGAGGGGTATACCAGGGTGGGGGGTTAAGAAGTACAAATTATTATGTATAAAATAAGCTACAAGGACACATTGCACACTCCAGATAATATAGCCAATATTTTATAATAATTATAAATGGAGTATCATCTTTAAATGTGAGTCACTATACTATACACTTATAACTTTTATTGTACATCAATAAGAAGGAATTATTTTCACCAACTGTGTTCATAATAAAAAGGCTTTGGCACTTGGTAGGATAAGATTCAATATTTAGATACATGGAAAGCCCCGTTGACCCTGAAACAGGAGATAAATGAATCCCCTATAGTTTTTTTTTCCTGCATACTTAACACATGTACACTTAACGCAGAAGCTTACATAAGTTCAACTTGAATGTGTCTTGATTAGGACAGGGATCCTACTGTCATTTTAGGTATTTATGTCAAAATAAATGCCCATAAATGACAAATAAATTTATTTTGACATGCATGCCTCCTGTCCTTTAAAGAACCACTCAACTGTTTTCATTAACAACTATCTAAAAACAGCTACTAGCCTTAGGGACAAAGAGTAAAAGCAAGCCCAATCGTCAGTTTCAACAAATGACAAGTTGATATTTTTTCCTCACAAGATATTCTAACAGCTCCCAATGAGACTGGCAATCATGTGACGAGTAACCAGATCATTCAGCTGACAGGAAAACATATTTATTGACTCCTAATTTGAGAATCACTCTTTGTACTAGCTGGGCGATGCTATTTAGTTCGGTTAAACTCAACAAACATTTACTGAATTTCTCCTTTCTGTTCAGGTAAGTAGTGGACAGAATATAATCAGTGAGACACAGAACCTGTCTTCATTGAGGTAATATTTGTGCAGGTGCCTGGCATATAGCAGTTCCTCAATAAAAGTGTGCTGAACCCACTAAAACACAAGACAGTATTACATAAAAGCATTAGTAACATTTCCACGTGCTCTGGGATTTGCAGCCTGGAGGGGTAGAAACACGCTGGGATCTGGACCCATGAGCCAAGCTAGGATGCAAGCTCTGAGACTTCCGAGCTGTGTGATCGTCAGCAAATTTCTTAACTGCATCAGACCCAATCTGTTCCCATGTAAATGGGGATACTAAGTCCTCCAGCTTGTGGGACTTGCCATTGGAGAATTAAAGATGATATTTGTAAAACAATAGGCTAGGCACAGGGGAGGGGCTCAATGCCTGGTAAGTAAGAGGCAGCAATGGGAGGGAGACTGCAGGGAGCGGAAATGCTTCCAAAGAAACAGGAAAGGAAAGACAGGTGGAGGCATTCCAGGCAGAGGGAGTGTAGTCAGCCCGGCTTGGAGAAGGATTTCTGCAGGGTGCAAGCATCTATCTGGGGGAGAGGGAATCACTTTGTTGGCCGTATTATAAACGCTGAAGACACGAGGCAGCAGGATGCAAAGTAATAGGTCAGCTGAGGGCTGTGGATCCCAGGCCCAGGAGTTTATACTCTCTAAGGTCAAACGGGTCCATTGAGAGTCTGGGGCAGGGAGGAACGCAGGCAAGTAGAAAATCAAACACAATATTTAAAAATTCAGAAATGGCCCAGAGCTGGAAGGGACCTGAGGGTGGGGCTGCTCCAATGGACACACCGTTACAGATAAGAAAACTGATAAACTACACAGGAATGATGCTCAGAGTCCCAGGCCAGTTGGTACCAGAATGGTGTACAGACTGGAATCCAAGTTTCCTGGTTTAACAAGCACTTCTCCAATGCCACCAACATATGGCATGCATGTGCCAAAACAGGGCATGATGTATTAATATATGTGTGTATACATATGTATACATGTGGCTCAGTGGTAAATAATCTGCCTGCTAGGCAGGAGACATGGGTTTGATCCCTGCATTAGAAAGATCCCCTGGCAAAGGAAATAACAACCCACCCCAGCATTCTTGCCCGGTAAATCCCATGCTCAGAGAAGCCTGGTGGGCTACAGTCCACAGGGTTGCGACTAAATCTGGACATGATTTAGCAACTAAAATAACAATACATATAAATACATACATATATAAACACATACATACACATACATACATATATTTACACACACACACGCACTTCATGCTTACGTAAAAGGATCCACCAGGGTACACACTATGGAGACAGAATGACCTCCTCTGGGAAGAGAAGCAGATGGTCACTGAAAATTTGAAAACTTTCCCCAGATATCACCTCTCCCCCCAGAACTGGCACAACCACTCCCTCTGCCCTGGTTCCTTGCTCAACTTTCAGAGCTACTAAACCCCCACCTCCCACCCCCACTGCCCTGCTAATTCCACATCTTAAACATTCCTCAAAGTTAAATAGCACTGTAAGGAAGCAAAGAGACCAATCCAGAAAGTGGGACTTAGCTCAGCAAATCAATAGCATAAAAAATAAAAACAGGGGTCTGCTCCAGAGTGAAAGAGACCCATGAGGCACAACCACCAAATGTAACACGTGATCCTTACCTGAATCCTCACTTAAAAAAACAAAAGTGAAAGCCACTCAGTCATGTCCGACCCTTTGCAACCTCATGGACTATACAGTCCATGGAATTCTCCAGGCCAGAATACTGGAGTGGGTAACCATTCCCTTCTCCAGGGGATGTTCCCAACTCGGGGATCGAACTGGGGTCTCCTGCACTGCAGGCAGATTCTTTACCAGCTGAGCTATTATGGAAGCACCCCCCCCCCCCCCGCCCCAAACAAAAGCTACCTATAAAAAGACAGTTTTGAGAGAAATGTGAAAGAATACTGGATAGGACAGTGACATGAGAAGCTAATTATGCAGGAAAATGTCAATTTCACAGAGGGACCTATGAAAGTGTACAGAGGTGAAGCAATGAAATCTGCTTTATTTAATGCTAATATTTATTTTTAATTATTTGGCCACATCAGGTCTTAGTCGCACTACACGGGATCTTTAGTCGCGGCATGCGAACTCTTAATGCCAGCATGTGGGATTGAGTTCTCTGACGAGGAACTGAACCCAGGCCCTCTGAATTGGGAGCACAGAGTCAGCCACTGGATGGCCAGGAAAGTCAAGAGGTCTGTTTTAAAGTACTTCTGGCAAAAAATGACAGAAAACAAACAAGGAATAAACCAGACAGCTGTTGAATCTGTATAATCGGTATATGGGGGTTCACTGTGCTATTCTAGTTTTGACTATGACTGAACTTTTCTTGATTAAAAGTGGGGTCTTATTTCTGCACCCCAAACCAAACAAACCAAAACCCATCTTACCTATACCTTCCCTGGCAAAAGGAATCCCACTCTTATTTTCCACTCACTGACATTCTAGTCCATCTGACTGCACTTAAATCTGGGAACCTCCGAGGATGCTGTCCCTTCTCACCCTCCTCACCTCTTCAGGTTTCCTCATCTGCACCCACGTCTTCAGTTACTATCCAGAAAGGTATCTTTAGCCCCGGCCTTGACCTCTGAGCTGAGCTGCAGTGGACATTTTTGTATGCATTTCCCAGTAAACAGCACATGCTCCTGCGGGGTTATTTAGCAGACGGAGCCTGCAAATTTCCCAACTCTAGCCCTGACCCCCAACTGACCTTTCCTCCTTTATTCCACATCTTAGGTACCACCATTGTTTCCAGAGGGTAGAAATGTCTCCCTGCCATCAATTCCTCCCTGCCCCACCAGTCCCCACTTCTAATTGATAGCAACTTTTGCCAATTCTATTTCAAAAGGGTGTCTCAAAAATTCAAACCCACTTCAATAGCACACTGCCCAAGACAGCTCAGGCCTGGAATCCTATAAGTGCTCACTTCTCTCCTAGCCATGGCTATCCCCAAGCCAGCCATCCCCTCCGCTGCTACCCAGGACACTTCCCCAAGTCAGACCTGGCCTTCCCAGAGATGCCAACAGACCTACTTTAACTGTCTCCTCCTTCAGAGTCCAATAGGCCTGTGTTTGCATCCCCACAAGCAATCAGTAATGACAGCAAAAATACTGAATGATTACCCTGTCAGGCATTATACTAGGTGCTTCATTTACCTTGTTTTTTTTTAACCCTTACAGCAGGTTTATTTTTGAACAGATATTATTATCCATTCTACAGATAAGGAAACTGAGGCACAGATTACACTAATTTGCTCAGAGCCATATGGTCAGTAGGTGGCAAGCCACAGAAGTGACCCTAGACAATCTAGTTCTGAGGCATGTCCCTACTTGAAGTTAACATCCCTAAGACTCAGTTTTTTAAATCTGCCAAATGGAGTTAACAAAGCCTTCCTCAAAAGATTGCTGTAAAGATTCGAATTAATAAGAACTCAAAACACACTAGCTACTGCTGAGCATTGGATTGTTTCCAGTTTGCTGAGGAAGAATTAGGAGTCTCAGCTCAGTGTCATTCCTCCTCCCTCCCCCAGTCTCCCTAGTATGTTTCAGGACTCCTGGGAAGCAGCCCATGTCCAGGCTCCCCTTGTTAAAGGAACCGCATCCAGACAGACATTGACTCTGCAGTCATCCATCTGCTCAGCGCCAACAGAGTGCCCTTCACTGTGCTGCGAATGGGGCTTGGATGCTCGGTCTCTGGGTAAGATAAACACACACACACAAATTGTAAGAAATGATGCCATTTGCAGCAACGTGGATGGACTTAGAGATTATTAGACAAAGTGAAGCTGGTCAGACAAAGAAAGACAAATAACACATATCACTTTTATGTAGAATCTAAAAAGATGATACAGACAAACTTATTTACAAAACAGAAATAGACTCACAGACACAGAAAACAAACTAATGATTACCAAAGGCTAAGGGGAGAGGAGGGACAAATTAGGAATCTGGGATATATGAGATATCCACTAATATATGTGACATGGTTGAACAAGGACCATAGTTGAGGGAACTACATTCAATATCTTGTAATAACATAATGGAAAAATTTCTTTTTCAAATTCTTTTCCATTACATTATTGCAAGATATTGAATCTTTTTGCTATACACTTGAAACACTGTAAATCAACTATATTTCAGCCAAAATAAATACAAATTCAAAAAATATTTATAGTAGAGTGAGTGCTACATCAGAGGATGACACAAAGGGAGAAATGCTGGGAATACAGTGATTAGCTTTGCTCTGGGGGAATTCAGCAACGTGGAGTAAATCCATATTGACTGACTACTTATTCGTCTGCTCAGTTACTCCTGCTGTGCGTCCTTAGTCGCTCAGTCGTGTCCAAGTCTTTGTGATCCCATAGACTGTAGCCCGCCAGGCACCTCTGTCCATGGGGATTCTCCAGGCAAGAATACTGGGGTGGGTTGCCATGCCCTCCTCCAGGGGATCTTCCCAACCCAGGGATCAAACCCAGGTATCCTGCATTGCAGGGGGATTCTTTACCAGCTGAGCTACCAGGGACGTCCCACCCCGTTGGCTCAGTTGGGTCCAGTTCTTTGGGATCATTTAGACTGTAGCCCACCAGGTTCCTCTGTCCATGGGATTTTTCAGGCAAGAATCTTGGAGTGGGTTGCCATTTCCTTCTCCAGGGAATCTTCCCGATCCAGGGATGGAACCTGCCTCTCCTGCACTGGTAGGTGGGTTCTTGAAAGAACCATTCCTGGATCAAGAAGATCCCCTGGAGAAGGGAATGGCAACCCACTCCAGGATTCTTGCCTGAAAAATCCCATGGCAGAAGGAGCCTGGTAGACTACAGTCCATGGGGTCGCAAAGAGCTGAACATGACTTAGTGACTTAACAACAACAATCATGACCACTTAGCAAATATTAATTTATGATGGGCAGCTATACTGTTCTTCTTCAATTATGATTTTTTTTAAATAAAATCATTAACTTTTGATAAAACCCCACTAAACACAAAATTTTAGTCCCTTCTGAGCTCACTGTTATCAGGAAATCTTAACTGCCAAACCTCAAAGGTCCCATTTAACATGAGCATCCTAACAGCTTGAAGAAGGCAAGAAACATAAAATGTATTTCATTTTTTCAAAAAAATGTTTATATTATTTAATAATGCAAAACCGGATACTATTTCCTTCTATATAAAAGAACCCAAAAACGTCCCCATGGCTTTCTACATACCAAATGGAAATAATTTAATATTAAAGATTTCCTTCTATATTTCTCTTTATCTAGAAAGTGTGCGAGAGGTGTTTTTGCCAATGTAACTTAGAAAAGACCAGGTCAAAGCTAACAGGGTTGTTTGAGAGCCAATTAAAAAAATATATTTGCTATTCCTTCATTCCAGTTCAAATGACCCAGATCTGCCTGCTACCAGCCTATTAACCATGGGTGAGGTGGAATCAGCAAGACCCAGTCAGTGGCAGGAAATAGGAGCATAGGCCACCACAGGTGTCCCAGGCCCTAAGTCCCTGTCACCCAAATGAGGGCTGCCCAGACCCTGCTGCAGAGGAGTGGGACGTGCCCCACGAGCGGCAGAAGAGCACAAAAGCCCTGCCCGGTCTTCTGTCTGTACATTAAGATTCCAAAAG
Source organism: Muntiacus reevesi (assembly GCF_963930625.1). NCBI lineage: Eukaryota > Metazoa > Chordata > Mammalia > Artiodactyla > Cervidae > Muntiacus > Muntiacus reevesi. The sequence continues at coordinate 68,015,714 of NC_089257.1, forward strand.
CCCAGCCGGTGGCAAACCCCTCTATTCTACAATGACAGCAAGAAAGACTGTTTAGTCCAAGCTCTGAAGACAACATGACCTTTTGTCTTATGGAGGCTTATCCAGCACCCCAAAGCTGCAGATACCAAAATGCAGAGTCATCATCTCTGCAATGATTTTAACAAGCTTGATTTCTATCTCAGATCAAAATGGTGCATTTGTCCCCTATGCTCACATTCAAATGTACTTTACCTTTTTTCCCCTTCTTCATACTGTCTTTGTTGACACTCCCCAGCGAACCAGTGGGTCCATGCTGGTCACAGACCAAATGGCAAAGAGCTATAGGAATGGTCTCACCCTCAAGCCCCCCCTTCCCAAGTCATCCTTCTTTGTTTGTGTCATTGTTGCTTTAACTGCCTAAAGGAACTCTATTTTTCTCTGTGTTTGAAGCAGCAGGGCAGCACTTCTCTCCTATTGACGGTTTTATCTCTTCTCCAAGCCCCCCAGAGGTAGCAGCAGCTATGGCAGCTTGCAGGTGTGTTCGAGGGGTAGGGTGAGGGGTCTCCTGCAGAGAGGCACAGCACACAGCAGCTTCCCAGTGCCAGGGAAAGGTGCCCACTGGGAGGATGTGATGACATCGTGGCCACTGGGGCATTGCTCCACTGGTCTGGAGAAGATCCTGTATAACTGTCATTTGCCCCAATCCATCTGCTTATTTGCTTTAAAGTAAAAAGGTGTGAAATGATCTCTCCAGTCAAAGAAGGAATGACTTCTATGTACCTGACTGTGTGGGGTGGCTACTGAATGAGCATGCTTCGCTTCCATAAAAGTCTGCTCCTAACGTTCCCAACCTAGAGAAAAAAGATCGGGCATTTTTTTAATGTTCAAAGGGACGCCTTCCAAAGGCTGAAGAATAAAGATGCTCCGTCCAGCTGTGCCCCAGGAGACCCATCAATCTCAGGCTGCAGAACCTTTGGACAGAGCTACATCACAGTTATGGGGCTTGGGGAAGGAGGGAAGACCTGGATGCGTACTGTTTAAGGATCAAACAAGAAAAACGTTCTCCTGTTTCACTTGGTGCAATGAAACAGCTAAGATTCTTGGAAGCCCACTTGACTGTTTTTGCTGTTTTTCTCTGAAACAAGCTCTCACTAAGAGGGCCTTCTCTGTGCTAAACTAGATGCCAGAAAGAAAAGCCACGTGGGCAGTGTGTGACCTGTTTTCCATCAAATGTCCTGCTCCCTGCTGGCGGCGTGAATTAAGGGGCCTCCATCTGGGAGTGATGACGCTCCTTGAAGAGCATCAAATACTAGTGATCTGTGTTACAGTTACAACTGAAAACCGCCTGCGTGTCAACAGAAAGAAGACCAACTGGGAAGACCAGGTATTTTCCAAGTTACCCATTTATTTTGTCATTCACTAATGAGCTGAAGCCAAGGTCCAAAGGCTCAGGAAAAATATCTTTCACCAAGAAAATTCCCCCCATACAGTAGTTATCTGCAAATTAAGATTGCTATTATTGTTTTAACATTGAGTATTTGAGCAGTCAGCATTTAAGGACTTGAACTTTGTGGGAGCTGAGCTTAAGGATCACTGCTGGGAAGCAGCGATCATGGGCCAGCGCCAGTTCCTGCCGAGAAACAAAGAGGGGATTCTTTACTGACAGTTATAAGAGATGTTATATAATCTCCCTCCCTTTCTCCAGGAACAAGTGTAATTACTTATTTGTCTAAGATGAAAAGCATTTTTCCACCTAGGCTCTGCTATTTTGATTCCATAACTCCCCCACTAACAATCAGGCAGGGGCAGGGGGAGATGGTCAGACCTTCCTGACCCTCGAGTTTGCCATCGGGTAAATTATCTTTAGAATTTAAACAGACTTTTATATAATTGCAATTTTATTTGATAACTGAGTCCCTTCTGCTTGAACCTGAATCCCAATTCCCCTCCTTGGTGACAGAGTTCCCCTGGGCAGGGTAGCTAACTGCCCTGTGCCTCAGTTTTCCTACTCTGTAAAGAAAAGCATTTCATCATCATGAAAGTACCGGCCTCAGAGCACTGCTTCTGTTTCTTTCCCTTCTAATCTCCTCACTCACTGGTGTGCTGAAAAGGAAGAGGGCCTAAAGCCAGAAAATTTAGGCTTGAATTCTTATCTCCGCCTTTTTAAGAAAATTAAATCATTATACCTTTGTATTGATAATTGTTAGGCAAACCATCTAACCTTTTAAAACTTTAGTTTACTTATCCCTGAAATGGGGAGAATAAAACTCAGTTTATAGGATACAAGGGCCGAATGAGAGATTGCATGCAAGTCCTACACTATCTAATTATTCATGTTACTTAACTTTTATGATTCATGACTTATTTGCTATCCTCAGCACCAACCCTGGACACAAATTTCTTGTTAAGTAATTATCTCCCCCAACCTCTGATACAGCTCTGCCCTCCAACCCACTTTCTCTCATCTTAACATTTCAATCCTAGCCTTCTTATTCTCTCATGCATGTCTTATTTCCAGCTATTATAAGCTGCAGTTCCCGAGGATATGACTACGGTGATGAGCTATGTTCTGGCCCTGGAACCTTGAGTGGCCTAGAAAAGCTTGAGTCCAATAAAACATCTGCAACACACCACCCTGCAGTCAGCCAAGTGGACCGAGATGTGCCTGGCAGGAAGCTACCGAGGTGGGCCCACTGAGCTGTGAGGTAGTGGGGTCTGATAAAATATTTGAGAGCACACAGAGTTCTCTCTTACCAACTGTTGGATCTGGGGCGGTGACTCAACCTTGTTGAGAAGCAATTTGCTTATATCTTACAACAGACGTATGCTGCATAGTATATGTGGGTCGGGAGGGGGGTGGTGGAAGATCCCTTATAGAGATGGGATATTCTAGGAAATCAAACCTGTGGTGACTCCCCACACTTCCACACAAATCCCTCTTATTCTGTTCTATACTTTCTTTTCAGATAGCTATGATCACTCTCTGGAGTACAACACAATTTACCCATTTACTATGTTTACTGTCTACTGTCCATCTTAATCTCAACTAAAATGTGAGTCTGAGAGAAGGGATCTTTTACTGCTCTTTCTGCTGAAGTATTTCAAGTGCCTAAAACAATACCTGACTCACTGTAGGTGCTTAGTGAGCATCTGTTGAATGAATGAATGAATCACAGTCAAAATGGAGCATAAGCCAAAATACATCAAAAAGTGCTAACACTGAGGGGCTCATATTCTGGGTCTCACTTAAATTCCTATGAAAATGTTCATTATTTCTTCCAATTTTAACTCAAAACACCCTTTTCCCTTTCCCTCTAGCGTTGTTGTTGCTCAGTCGCTAAGTCATGTCTGTCTCTTTGTGACCCCATGAACTGCAGCACGCCCGGCTCCTCTCTGCTCCACTATCTCCCAGAGTTTGTCCAAATTCATGTCCATTGAGTTGGTGATGCTATCTAGCCATCTCATCCTCTGCTGACCCCTTTCTCCTTTTGCGTTTAATTATCAAGTTCTTTTCCAATGAGTCAGCTCTTCCCATCAGGTGGACAAAGTACTGGAGCTTCAGCTTCAGCAGCAGTCCTTCCAATGAGTATTCAGGGTTGATTTCCTTTAGGATTGACTGGCTGGATCTCCTTGCTGTCCAAGGGACTTTCAAGCATCTTCTCCCTCTAGTGTACTGAAGCTATATATAGAGTTTAGTCTTTATGGCTATGATCCTTAAGTAAGACACTCAACTTGCAGATTGGACTTTTCCTCAGTACATGCCCAGCTAGGTGACAACTCTGTGGCCACTGAGGAGGGAATCTTAGTTCAGAAGAGGAGGAGAAAAACAGCTCCACCATCAACCCCCACCATTACCTCCTTGGCCTTTATGTTTCACACCGTCCCTATAAGTTCAAGAGTTCAGGCACTGCATTTCACTACAAATTATGTTGCAGAAAATGAAATAATGTGCTATGGGGTTCTAAATCTTCTTTTCCACAAACTCTGCTGTCTGGCTTTATTGTTCACTGATGCAAAACTTCTCCTTTACAGAAGATGTATTATTCTTGATCCCATTAATATGGGTCAGTAATACTCTAAGTAATAATCCATGCAAGGCAAAGTCCTCATGAATGTTAACTAAAACACACAACCCACAGTGTTTTTTTCTCCCCCGTCAGAGCCTTGAATTTATCAACTCTGAGACATAGCATAAAGTAATATGAATGAAGTCAGAGAGAACAGCTAAAAATCATTTTCTCCTAACTCCTCATTGAGATTTTCAAACAAAAACAATCAGAAATACCACAATTTAGAGATAGTTAGAAAACCTCCAATTATTCAATGCACACAAAACCTCATAAATTTTGAAGATGTTCCTTTCATCAACTTAATGTATATCTCACTGTGCATAATATTAAGTTGGATGTACTGAAAAATCTATTTCTTTCTCCTGTACTATCATAAAACCAAACATAGATAGATAAAGAAGACTGCATGCTATTTTGGGGAGGAAAAATGAACCCAATCCTTGGTTACACTTTTTGGTTCAGTTAATCAAGGCAGCAAACATGGTAATCTTCCTTTGGAAAAATACACTTTCTTCATGTTATGACTATATGTATCTTCATCCCTCCTTTCTGAAATGCCTCCCCATTGCTTTTTAAAAAAACTTATTTTATTTTTAATCGGAGGATAATTACTCCTCATTGCTTTTTTGTGAAATATTTTACTTTCTTTCCCCAACACAGAGTTATCTTCACTTTTCCAAATGCTTCCAGCAGGCTGATTCTGTAGACATTACCCCAAAACCAGCAAAATGAGGAAAGGGGCTCAGTACTTCTAACGGTATCACTATCTTGAACCAAGCTTATTCATTTAATAAATTAAACTTAATTAATAGCTTTTATATCCTGATTTTTAAAAAAACACCTAAATACACTCTATCTTTTAAACTTTCAAGGGAAGAATGAAAAGCTTTATGAATTTTGAAGCCAAATGTGGGGTTCAATGAAATGCTTAAATAAGTCATATTTTGATTTCTCAACCACTTTGCTAACTCTTGGGCTTTCCAGGTGGTGCAGTGGTAAAGAAACTGCATGCCAATGCAGAAGACGTGGAGACATGGGTTTGATTCCTGGGTCGGGAAGATCCCCCGAAGAAGGAAATGTCAACCTGCTCTAGTATTCTTGCCTAGAAATTCCATGGAGAGGAGCTTGGCAGGCTACAATCCATGGGGTCACAAAGAGTTGGACATGACTGTGCACACACACACATTGCTAATTCTACATTTTTAATACACAGTGGTCCCAATCACAGCTGTCTTCAGGTCAGTTCAGTTACTCAGTCGTGTCCAACTCTTTGTGACCCCGTGGACTGCAGTGTGCCAGGCTTCCCTGTCCATCACCAACTCCCAGAGCTTGCTCAAACTCATGTCCATCGAGTTGGTGATGCCATCCAACCATCTCACAGCTGTCTTATTCCAGACAATAAAATTTGATCAATTAGCTTTTTTTCCTCTCTCAAGTCCCATTCTCTAATCTGCCTGCCACTGACCGAGGAATAAAATATTCCCTTGAGATTTACTCATTTTACTATGATTTGGAGTTAAGGACAGGATTTCCACCTATGTAGTGTTTATGTTTAAAGCTTGTGGTGCTTCTCCCCTTGGTTCTACTTGCACACTTCTGATGAAGCAACTTCAAAAAAAAAAAAAAAAGACCCCTAACAAACCCAAGACCAACACTAAACTCTAATTATTCAGTGTGCAGTGGCCTCCAGCGACTTCTGCTAAAACAATTGGTCACAACATGGGAATAAAGTCACCACTTTTTAAGGCGGTTAAAGTTCAGTTTTCTTTTTAAATGTCTTGCATAGAAGGCAAATGCTAGGACACTAGCAAAGCGGACTAATGAAGGATGGCCTGGCTGGCTATCCTCACGCCAAGGATACACTGTGACTTCAGCAGCTAAGGAGAGGCCACGCCCTTTGACCTCTGTCATGTCATAGGTCAATGGCAGGTGTAGACTTCCTTAAAGCAGGAGTAAATCTGCTTTCTGTTAAAAGGCCAAAAGAACAATGCACAGATATTTTTATACAAATCCGTGTATAATGATAATGGAGCCAACCATGCTAGGAAGCTCTGTGAGCAAGCAGGAAGAACAAATTGAGACTTATTCATGACTTATACTCATCCTTTCCAGGGTGTCCAGTTCAACAGCTGCTATGAATGGGGAGTTTTACCTCCTCTAGCCAGCTGCATCACTTCAAGCAAGGCATCTCTGGAGTCGTTAATGTGTGGATTACCTTCAGAAAGGGACGGACAAATGGGACTAAATGACACACTGCTGAGATCTGCAACAACTATGCATCAGAGGAGACAGCGAATTATGGAAGCAGAAGTTCACTTTACCAAAAGAGCAAGAAACCAAACTCACACAGGTCATCTGCGGGGTGTTCTTTGGGCTTTCCTGCTTTCCAGTCTTTCCACTGTAAGCTCAGAACACAAATGCTATTAATATAGTGACATAAGAGGAAAACCAGGAAGCAGGAGACACAGCCATGACCAGCCCAGCTCCGGTGGGCTTCCTGAAATGACTCTCTTCTGCCTCCCACAGGCGTCACCCGTGATGAACTTGGTGGATCTGTTTGAGAAGAACAACCATCTCCAGAAAGAAAGGCTGAAATACAATTATGCGCTTTCTTTCTGAATAATGTTTGTATTTGTTTAAGTTGTAGAAAAATAGATTCTATGATCTCAGGCAAAGATATATATATATATATCTCCTTTGGCTTAGCTAATCTGTTAGATTGCTAGGTTTAATTATTAATATACCCTGTATAGCTACAAAGACTACAGTACTTGTTGCTACTTAGTCGCTAAGTCATGTCCAACTCTTTTGTGACCCCATGGACTGTAGCCTGCCAGATTCCTCTATCCATGGGATTTCCCAGGCAAGAATACTGGAGTGGGTTGCCTTGCCCTCCTCCAGGGGATCTTTCCAACCCAGGGATCAAACTTGTGTTTCCTGCATTAGCAGGCAGATTCTTTACCACTGAGCCACCAAGGAAGCTTAAACTACAGTATAGTTAGTTTATAATTACCCATGACAATTACACAGAGGTTATTCAGGTATTCTAATATAGAACCTTATTGTTATTTCCCTTACATTGCATTGAGATTACGATCTGTCTTCTGGGAATTAAACACTTGAAACTTTATTGTTTCAAGCTACCTAACAAAGCTCTACCAGAAGCTGGAAATTTGTCATGTTTTTCTAAGCTACTACCCTGTTCACACCTCTTCCCAACTTTCCAAGTTAGAAATAGTCTCCTTGCCTCAAATTAAGGTAAAGCCTCAACTATTATGTGCGGCTCACACCTTCTGATGGGAAAGAGATAAATAAGAAATGGGGACACACCTCAGTGGTGGATGGAGTGTTAATACCATCTTCCTTAATGATGTTAGTAAGAATTTACAAGCAAGAGACATTCCTAAGAATCTAAACTGTGATCCATTTCAGAGAGTAATAGCTGTTCAATCTCCAGTATCAGATTGCTCTGCTCTTCATGACTCTTGTCAACTGATCAATGAAAAGTGTACTTCAGAAGACTGATCAGTCACAAATGCATAAATATTAGCTGAAGATCAGCAGGAAGTCAGTGGTGCCTTTTAGACCATTCATCTCCAAATGTGCACCAAAAATTAGTCCCTACTTTGTCAGCTCTGAAACACCAGCATTCAGTCCAAAAGATCTATTAGACGTCCTGGGGCCATGAGTCCTGCACTGCCTGCTCCTTCTGGCTTACAACCACAGCCGTGAAAAGCAAACTCTTGCCTCAACTTCTCTCCAGGGCTCCTATAACCCCACCACGAACAGGAGATTTTCTCTCTGATGATGACTGTCAGTGTAACGTGAGGATTGTTGCATGGAATCTGGGGTTAGAAACAAATTTATTTACACTCATCTATTATCATTTATCAAGGGGTACCACTGCTCCTGTTATTGGTATGTAATGCAGCTTACAGAAGTCAGGTATAATTTGCTAAGGGCTTCCCAGGTGGCTCAGTGGTAAAGAATCCGCCTGTCAATGCAGGAGACATAGGAGACAGGGTTCAATCCCTGGGTCAGGAAGATCCCCTGGAGGAGGAAATGGCAATCCACTCTAGTATTCTTGCCAGGAAAATCCCATGGACAGAGGAGTCCAGCAGGCTGCAGTCCATGGGGTTGCAAAGAGTCGGACATGATCAAGCACGCACATGTAATTTGCTAAACTGTGACAGCATAGCTTCCTCAGCTCTCAGGAGAGAGAAAATTGGGAGAACGGCACAACCTCCATGAGCTATTGTCTATATACATGGTGTATGGAAGCTGAGTGAAATAAATCTACCCTGGCTCTATTCAGAAACCCAAAAGGATTCCACTCAATATATTTCTACTAAGAGCCTTAAAGTATTGTGTGGGGCATCACAGGATCACTAAAGGAGATCATGAACTCCAAAGTTCATAACAGCACTATTCACAGAAGCCAAAATATGGAAGCAACCTAAGTGTGCATCCACAGGTGAACAGACAAAAAAGGTGTGGCATATGTACTTATATATAATGGAATACTCCTCAGCCATAAAAATGAATGAAATAATGGCAAGTGCAGCAACAGGGATGGATGCAGAGAAGATCATGCCAAGTGATTAAGTCAGGCCGAGATAGACAAATACCACGTGGTATCACTTCCATGTGGAATCTAACTGTTTATAAAACAGACTCACACACGAAGAAAACAAACAATGATTACCATAGAGGAAAGGTGGGGGAGGGATAAATAAGTAGGAGTTTGGGATGAACAAACACACAATACTATATGTAAATTAGAGAAACAGCAAGGGCCTATTATATAACACAGAGAACTATATTCAATATCTTGTGAATATCTATAAAATAAAATCTTAAAAAAAATATATATATAGAACTGAATCACTTTGCTATACACCTGAAACTAACACAACATTGTGAATCAACCATACTTCAAAAAAGCCCTCAAACACAGCAACAACAACAACAGAAAAAAACAGCATACAAAAAAGGGCTCCCTTCTCTAAGACTCTTCATAACCCAGCAGGACGCAAAGCAAGTAAACACAGACACTCGGATGATGCAGCTTGTAGCGCATGCCGAAGTCAACAGCTACCAAACACACGGGGCAGGGGTTGGGGGGGTGTTCCCCAGGAGAAACCATGTCCTGCCAGGTGAAGAGAGGAGGCTTGTGAAAGACTTAACCCAGATTCCCAATTCACCTAGTTAAACACAACGATCGGAGGTGCGGAAAGGAAACGTGCGGGGAAAAACTCTTAAGAACAAGTGTGAAGAATAATCACATTGTCCACGTCCTGTAGATTCAAGCCCACGGCATCAGGCAACCACAGGGACAGACATGAGTGGTAATTGCAGAGCCGGAGGCCAAGTAAAGGCAGGCACCGTGGCTACTGCGTCTCAGCCAATCGAGTCTCATAACAAAGGCAATCTAGTCGGACTCCTAGCGTCATGGGATGAGTCCTAACAGAATAACAGTCTTACCTAACGGGGGATCACAGAAATGTCCCAGATTTCTTCTGGTCCAACTCTGCTTGCAGACAGGCCAACAGCTGCATCAGTCAAGACAAATCTTTGTCAATTCACCCTTTTAATCACCTTTATGGATATAAATTTTATAGTTTCTCCTGGAAGTCAGCCTAAGAATTTAATGATGCTGACACTCTGCCAGGGGGTTAGCAGGCTTCTGAGTACAGTGACATTCAGACAGCGTCAGGGTTCAGGATGGTTCAGTCAGCCAGACTACCATCACATTTATTATGGGCCTACTGTATGCCACAACTGTTCCAACCAGCTTGCATGGACTAACTGACTTTGCTCTCACAAGAACACTATCAGGCATCAAACACTTTTGTCAGCCTCATGTTACAGGGCGGTAAGTTGCATGGACCAGTAATATACAGCTGGTCCTTGGTAGAGTGGCCTGGCTCCAAGACCAGCGCTCTTACCAATTATGCTAAGCTATCTCTGAGAGCATCAGGATAACCAAGTGGGCATCAGGCTAACCACGTCACAAGGTACACAGCAGAGGAGGCAGAAGACTGCCTCCTATCCCTTCCTTTTACTAAGACTGCCTCCTCCTACTCAGGCAAGAGACCAGTTCTCTACGACTGTATTTTATGGTAATACGGGTGTGCTCAGTCACTTCAGTCATGTCCGACTCTTTGCGACCCCATGGACTGTAGCCCACCAGGCTCTTCTGTCCCTGGGATTCTCCAGGCAAGAACACTGGAGTGGATTGCCATGCCCTCCTCCAGGGGATCTTCCCAACCCAGGGATCGAAGCAGCGTCTCTTATGTCTCCAGCTTTGGCAGGAGGGTTCTTTACCACTAGCGCCACCTGGGAAGTCCTTATGGTATATAAGCACCCATCAATTGTAAGATGCAGCATTATTAATTTTCACACCACTAACAGAGTAACTTCAGTGGCTCAGACAGTTAAAAGTCTGCCTGCAATGTGAGAAACCAGGGTTCAATCCCTGGATTGGGAAGGTCCCCTGGAGAAGAAAATGGCAACTCCAATATTTTTGCCCAGAAAATCCGATGGATGGAGGAGCACAGCAGGCTATATAGTCCATGGGGTCGCAGAGTTGGACATGACTGAGCAACTAACATTTTCATTTTTCAAGAAAGAAAAAACCTTGTTGATTAAAGTATGACAGAATAGTCAAAAGCCACCAATTATAAGACAATCCTGATTTCAGAGATGTTAAAATGAGGGCAAAAAAGTTCATTTCAGAATTTATGAAATACTGTTACACCATTAACTACAATGAGTAAATCATATAACCTGAGGCTCAGTTTCTACATCTATAAAATGTAGGAGACTGACGATTATTAAGGTCCCTTTCAACCTGACAATTCTAGGTACCACCTATATAAGGAACAGGGCAAGCACTGGGGTGAGAAGGCTGAGGTGTCCAGGGTCCCAAATTTAAGGAGGTACCACTCTCCAGTTGGTGTTAAGTCCAGGGTGGGAACTGGAGAGTGAGCGCTCCCTTAAAGCATATATCCTTGCACCTGGCTTCCCTCAACCCAGTGGGGCCCTGATGGAGAAAGTAATGAGGAATTCAGACCATTTGTCTCCTGTTTTTCTTTTTTTTCTTTAATCAAGATCTTTTTTTAGTGACTTGTTTCCACTTAAAAGCAACTTTTTCCAATTATTTTCCTTTTTCCTACAGAGACCTATTTCCTTGGTGTATTTCTTTATATTTCTATTCCCTCCCCAGCTTCTCCCATTTCTATTAAAATCCCTGATTCCAAGTTCATTCAGCTAGTTCTTCAACGTTTTTACTGAGGCCAAAGACAGATGTGTGAGCTCCTCCTATAACTTAATTCCCTAAGTTATATAGTGAACTCCATCTCATGGGAAACCCACTCTGATCTGAAGGAACGGATACAGCCAAGGCCCTTGCTACTTAGACCATTAGGACCACATCACCTGGAAGCATCTTAGAAATGCAGAATCTCATCCCCGCTTTTGTACTTGCAGAATCTGCATTTTAACAAGGTCCTAAATATAGCTTGAGAAGCATGGGACTAGGCAACATTATGCCAATTATGCAAAAAAGCAACTCCAATTATAACAATTACTCCTTATTAAGCACCTAATATGTGTCAAGTGCTTCCCATACAGCACCATTCCATTCAACAATTCAGTCAAGTAAATGATGATCATTTAAATTAAGTGACCCAGGTGGAAGTTCTTCTGGAAGTGTGGTATACCTATCATCACTTCAGGCCAACGAGGTTAAGTAAACTTTTTTCAGCAAATAGTATCATATTCACCTCCCATTCTTTCCCTACCCTGGTAACGACTAGAGATCAGGACTTTCAATTTGCCCAGCTTGATATTAACTGTGTGCACCTGAGCAAGTAATTCAACTTTCTGAAACTCAGTTGCTTTATCAATAAAATAGGAAATGATAGAGTGTATTATAAGGATGAAATCAAATAAGGGATATGGAGGGCTCAGCAATCTATGTGTGTGTGCTCAGTCATGTGCAACTCTTTGGGACCCCATGGGCTGTAGCCCGCCAGGTTCCTCTGTCCATGGGGTTTCCCAGGCAAAAATCCTTGAGTAGGTTGCCATTTTCTTCTCCAGGGGATCTTCTGGATCCAGGGATTGAACCCATGTCTCTTTTGTCTCCTGATTGAAGGCAGATCCTTTAGTACGAGTGCCACTTGGGAGACAGGCATGCAGGAAAAGTTCAACAAATAAAACATACTACATTGCTTGGCTATTAGCAAAGGCTGGTTAAGCCACGCAAGTACAAATCATTGGCCTAACAATTTTCCCTCTGCTTCCATCTCCTCGAAAAACAAAACAGGCTCACTGTAATTTGGAGATTACCCATCTATATATGAAGCTCTTAAGTGATGACAGTCAAAGATATCATTGTGTCTTTGAAAAGCCTCTTCCGAGTAAAGATATCTGATGTAATTTTAATTGTGACTGAAAAATAAAGCAGCGAAAAATAATGCCCTCCTCCCATGTCTGTAGATGCGAACAGCCTGATAGAGGCACCTTGCTCATTTATTGAACTCTAGTGAAGTAGGGAGTTGCTTTTGACAGAGCTGTTAAGCAAATAAGGATCCTCCTGGCTGCTGAATAAATTAAGCTATTCTTATTTGACCTTTGCCAAACTAGGTTTGAGTGACCGACAGGATCCAGCATTGTCTCCTGTTCTTTCGTACAATGTGACAAGTATGCTCACCATGTCCAGATCCTTCTTGCTTTTGTTGCTTTTACAAAAGGTTTCATTGAATGGCTTATTAAAACTGCTGTATATAAAACTACGCCTTTGAAAGATTTCTCTGGCTGGACTCCAGCTCAATTAGCAGACTACTTCCAGCTGATGAAAAGTAACAGTCAATATCAGATTAGAGTTAGCAACTATTCACCAGAGTAATCAAATTAGATTTGGGTATCTATGGTGACACAACAAAAATTTCCACTAAGCCTTCTGGTTTTACAATAAGACGACCACAGCTTTATATTAAATTATTGTTCAAAATGTTTTCTCAAAATCTAATCTGCATCTCAGGAGATACACAGTCAAGTCTATGGGCATATCAAAAAATGTATAACCAGGACTTTCCCAATTTAAATACTAAGTAGCCTAAAGAGTCTAGGAGAACAATTTGCATGAAGCTTGGTCTTCTTTCTCTTTCAACAACTCCTTCCCAATTATCAATTATGACTGGCCATTGTCAAGCTGATGTGCCAACTGATTTGTCAATAAAATTGATCAAGTCTGCAGTCCAGGACTTGGAGGATAACAGAAAAAAAGACAATCCCAGCTTTTGATATGCTTACAATCTAAACAGGATATTAAACATACAAATTAGAATACCATATTAACACAGCAGATTTCAACTTATATGCATATAGAGTAAAAATGTACACATAGGTAGACACATGATGTGCAAAATGAGTTTAACTGCAAGTAGGCACATTAAATTTAGCCTCTGCTGGAGTCTGTTGTATTTGTTTCTTTTAAAACAACAAAACACCCTTAGATGAGATTTTCTTTTATTAAAATAATATGCCTCTGATGCTCTGTGGGATGGGGTCATCTTTGCAGACCCCTAGCTAAGAGACATCACCCAGGTTCTTAGGAAGTAAGCACCTCCAGTCCACCATGCTGCAGAGGTCCCAGAAAGGCTGGACCTCCCATCACCTTTGGTCCATGGCCAGCTCTGGCTTCTACAAGCACAGATGTGATCCATCTCTGCGCTTCCTGGGAATGGAGCCCTGGGTGATGAAAGCTGGGCCATATCTTAGACTCCTTTTCCCCACAGATGCCACACATCTGTCTCTCCACAGACCTGCTTCCCCTGCTCTGGCAGCACGGAAAGTCATCCATCTGGGGGACAAAGTGACAGGCTCTCCTCTGACAGGCACCCCCAATGTTTACCAGGGGTATCCTCCACCTTCTGAGTGACTTCCGGAAGAGAAATCACTACCTTTTACTGTCGAGAGAATTAAGTGAAATAGCATCTATGAAAGTACTTTATAAAATGGAAAGGCTAAATAAATGTAGGAAATTATTGCAGACAGTAAATGATTTTAGAGCTTTCCTGGTGGCTCAGATTGTACAGAATCTGCCTGCAGAGAAGGAGACCTTGGTTAGATTCCTGGATAGGGAAGATCCCCTGGAATAGGAAATGGCAACCCACCCCAATATTCTTGCCTGGAGAATTCCATGGACAGATCAGCATGGTGGGTTATAGTCTATGAGATCGCAAAGAGTTGGACGTGACTGAACGACTAAATTATTATTAATTATTAAATGATTTTTAAAAAAACTCAAGTACAGTGCTTATCTTCACTCAAATGCCAATCAGATTGTTCTGGATCCAAGCAGTATGCAAAACTAAGTGAAAAAAAAACACAGCAGAAGCCTCTCCACTCTGTTCCCTTAATGACTTTTTTACCTTGGCAACTGCATACACCATGACTTGGCAATCTGGGGCTCTACAAGCACCAGGAAGACAAAGCCAGCGCTAACTGAACACCACTCTACTTACGACTCTGACTATACAATCCAATGTTTTGGCAATTGACAGTCACAGTCATGTCTCCTTCCCTCTTGTCACTATAAAAATACTGTTATATGATCTAGAGCTTTAGAAATTATATCAGTTATAGCCTCCATTCAGACAATTAACTTAATAATCCATGATTACCAATTAGATGCTCAATTGGACAGGTGCTTGCTCTTATATACAAAAGCAATACCGCTTGTGAATACCAGCCACATCAAACTTGACTGACAGGTCTTTTTTTTCTAAGTTAAAAAAAAGAAAAGTCTTTTCAGAGCATTTAATTTTCAGGGTTTTATATATCTGATTTGACAACTTCTATGCGGTTTAGATGGAATACTTTGTATTTCTACTTTGCAAAGTGAAATTTTTATCAGGAAACTGTTTCTTTAAGGACATTTCAGGCTTTGGGGAAACATATATGCTTACCTGGAAGACCTGCTTCAAATTACCAGGTAAAGCATATTTCTGTAGTGGGCCCTTGAAAATCATACCACATATTACTAACTCAATAGGGTGTATCATCTTCTGCCAGCCTCTCTTTTCATTATTACATAAATGGATGGTAGAAACAAAATGATAACTGTAATTCCACATGGCTTGTTCAACCCGAAATCTGTTCTCTTTTCCAGAAACACAATCAGATATCTGAGCCTATTCTCTGTAGAATTTCAGAATCTGAATCTCTGGGATTATTCCTGAAGACTTTGTATGTAAATTATAATATACTACAAGATTATTAGGGTTTTAAAGTCTTTAAAGATACCTTTGTGCACAGTCTTCCAAAGAATGAAGACCATTCCTTCAGAAGAAATACTAAGCTGAAGCAAGAGCTCATTCCTCTGACTCAGCCTTGAAATGGTTTTGTTAAAATACAGTGGCTGTGTCTTGTCAGTAAGGAAAATGGCTGGAGAAATATCAAATTGGTGTTTTTACCCACATGAAATGGACTCGTTTGTTTTGTAACTCGGCTGTGTCGGGCCTTAGTTGCAGCATGCGTGATCTTCACTGAGTCTGGGGGATCTTTAATTGTGTTGCACAGATTTTCCTGTTGTGGCAGGCAGCCTCTAGAGCACAGACTCAGTAGTTGCGGCACTGAGTTGCTCTGAGTCATGTGGGATCTTAATTCCCCAATCAGGGTTCAAACCTGCATCCCCTGCAATGCAAGGCAGATTCTTAACCCCCAGACCACCAGGGAAGTTCCGGCAAACTCTTAGTTGCAGAATGAGGGATCCAGTTCCCTGACCAGGGATCGAACCCAGGTCCCCTACTTTGGGAGTAGAGTCTTAGCCACTGGACCACCAGGGAAGTCCCCTGTGAAATAGACTTGATGGACTGGTTATTCAGCTGAAGGTGCTAGAATATCACGGTCAGCCATTCATCAAAGACAAGTTTCTTTAATTTTTAAAAACATTTTACCCGGTTTTATTATGAAACGTTTAAACACATTCCAAAAATGTATATCACAAAAACTACACATGTCCATGGTTTATCCCAGGTATCCTTAATTTTCACATTAATCAGAATAAATCAAAACACTTGGCAAAGTCTTTGGGTGTGTGTGTCAAGTAGCTTCAGTCATGTTTGACTCTTTGCAACCCTATGGATTATAGCTCCTTTGTCCATGGGATTCTCCAAGGCAAAGAATATTGGAGTGGGTTGCCATTTCCTCTGGATCTTCCTGACCCAAGGATCGAACCCATGTCTCTTATGTCTCCTGCATTGGCAGGTGGGTTCTTTACCACTAGCGCCACCTGGAAAGCCTTTACAATGGATTATTTATTTGGTTAATTGAGTCAGCAACTGTCTCTGGGACACAAGAAACAAACAAGAAATAGATGTATCATTCAGCTCCCTGAGGAAGGAAAAATAGGGGGCTTGTGAAAGACAGGGATGCTAAGTCACTTCAGTCATATCCGACTCTTTGAGACCCTGTGGACTATAGCCCTCTGTCCATGGAACTCTCCAGGCAAGAATACTGGATTGGGTTGCCATACCCTCCTCCAGGTAATCTTCCCGACCTAGGGATTGAACCTGCATCTCCTGTGGCACCTGCATTGCAGGCAGATTCTTTACCATCTGAGCCATCAGCAAAGTCCAAAAGACAGGATAGAAGGTCCCAAGGAGACAGCGGTGCAGAGGATATCCAGTTTGTCTCTGGATTTGATGCCTAGTTCTACCACCTACTAGCTGACTGAGTCTAAGACAGTCCCTTAACTTCTGTTGCCATGGCCTCTGCAGCTATTAGATGGGGTACAAATCAGGTAACAGATGTAAAATGCTTAACAGAGTATGAGCTTACCACACAAGCCTCACGCTCACTGGAAGGTGGCTGGGATCAGAAGCCGGTCTTCCTCGGGGCCACAGAGTCACCCTCTCTCGTGGTGCCTCCTCTTCTCTTCCCCCTTTGCTGGGTCACCTCTTCCTACCAACGGGCTTCCTCTCTACTCCAGCTGGACCATCACCCAGGGGCCATAGCTATTCAGGACCTTTCAGCTGCAGGGTGCACTGCCAACTAACTCAGTCTCTTGAGTTTCAACACTCAAGTCACAATGAGAGAAGTGCAAGTGAACCACATCAACTTGCCAACACTGGACCGCTTCTGAGTTGGCTGTTCTTAGGACAGGTCTCCAACCTACTCAACTCACCTGTAGTCAAGATGTCCTTGGTGGTCCAGAGGTAAAGAATCCACCTTCCAACGCAGGGGATGTAGGTTCGATCCTTGGTTGGGGAACTAAGATCACATATGGAGGGAAGGAGCTAAGCCCATGTACTTTAGTGATTGAGCCTGCATACCAAAACTAGACAGCCTGTGCCCCGCAACTAAGACCCAAGGCAGCCAGAAATAAATAAACATTATTTGTAAAGGTAGTGGCTTGGGCCATTTAAAAAATACTTTAAAAAACGAGTCAGTTATAGTAGTCTAGAGCATGGTGTTATGGGTCAAATGAGCTGTAGGCCGACCACACTGTGTGGTCTAGATGAAATGCTCTTTCAGAGGACCCTTTCAGAAGACCTGAAATGCTTTTTCAGAAGACCCTTCCTCGGGATGTGGTAGATGTGAAAAATGAAATATTAACAGAACATCTTTAAAAGCTTCTCTCCCCACAATGTTCCATGTTCACCCTAATGGGGCAATGAAAATAGCCATTTGGCCAAAGTTTTGCATAACTTGATACCCTCTTCAGTCTTAGGCACTGGAAGGAACCCTACAGTGGATGGGACAGTGACTTCCCAAAAGATGTATGCATATTCTAGCTCCCAGAACCTGGGAATAAGACTGTATTTGGGAAAAGGAGTCTTTGCAGATTAAATTAATGATCTCGAGATGAGGTCATCCTGAATTTAGAGTGGACCCTAAATCCAATGACCAGTTGTCCTTTAAAGAAAAGCAGAGGGAGAAACGAAGCCAGCAGCCATGAAATTAAAAGACGCTTACTCCTTGGAGGGAAAGTCAGACCAACCTGGACAGCGTATTAAAGAGCAGAGACATTACTCTGCCAACAAAGGTCCGTCTAGTCAAGGCTATGGTTTTTCCAGTGGTCATGTATGCATGTGAGAGTTGGACTACAAAGAAAGCTGAGTGCCAAAGAGTTGATGCTTTTGAACTGTGGTGTTGGAGAAGACTCTTGAGAGTCCCTTGGACTGCAAGGAGATCCAACCAGTCCATCCTCAAGGAGATCAGTCCTGGGTGTTCATTGGAAGGACTGATGCTGAAGCTGAAACTCCAATACTTTGGCCACCTGATGTGAAGAGCTGACTTACTGGAAAAGACCCTGATGCTGGGAAAGATTGAAGGCAAGAGGAGAAGGGGACAACAGAGGATGAGGTGGTTGGATGGCATCACCGACTCAAAGGACATGGGTTTGGTTGGACTCCAGGAGTTGGTGATGGACAGGGAGGCCTGGCGTGCTGCAGTCCATGGGGTCGCAGGGAGTCGGACACGACTGAGCGACTGAACTGAACTGAGCTGAATGACACTGGCAGAGGCCACGTGAAGACAGAGGAACCTGTAGTTTCACATCCCCAGGTCAAAGAACGACCAGAACCATTAGGTGAAGCCGGAAGAGGGAAGGAAGGAGTTTCCCCTGGAGCCTTCAGACGGATCAAAGTCCTGCCCACACCTAGGTTTCAAGGCTTCTGGCTTCCAGAACTGGGAGAGAATACATTTTCTGTTATTTTAAGCCACCAAAATTGTGGTCATTTTTATAACAGCCCTAAAAAAGCAATACAGTAAGTCCCCTATATATGAAGTTGCCAACTTTCAAAGATCCAATTGTGCCCCCGGTTCCAGCAAGGAACCAGATCCTGGGCCACCCACATCAGCTTGAGTGAGACTGCGGCTCACCCTCCGTCTCCTGTTGCTGGCGATCCACCAGCTCCACCATCTCCCACCTCCTCTCCCCGCTCAGTCAGTAACCCCTCCTGCCTGTTCACTCAATGCCAGCCCCTGGATGCCAGCTGTTGACTGCACTGCTGTACTTTTCAAGGTACTGTCCTGTAAGATTTAAAATGCTTTTCTCTATTTTTTATGTTTGTTGTTTACATATTATTTGTGTGAAAAGTGCTATAAACCTATTACAATATAGTACAATATAGCCAATTGTGTTAGTTGGATATCTAGGCTAACTTGGTTGGACTTACAAATGCACTCTGGGAATGGAACTTGTTCACATGTAGGGGGCTTACTATACAGATATTAAAATTAGTGTCTGTGTTTATCCACTGAAGAAGTACTTCCTGAACACCTGTACCTGCAAAGCCCTAAGCTGGGCAATCTACTATGAACATGCTGGTAAGATAAATAAAGGAGCGTCCATACACACATTTAGCACATGGGCTAGCATGGTGTCCAACCTCAGGATAGTGTATGGTCAGCACAGACAGACAGACAGACAGACAGACACACACACACACACACACACAAAACTGGCTCAAGAACAGATGTACATCATACAGCAGGCTGAGACTGTGGGTGGACCTCCAGGGCAGGTATATCACACTTGGAGAACAAGTGCCTATAGTTAAGTTAAATACTTATAGTCTGCTAAGAAAAGCAAAGTGCTCATCTAAGACCTATATAGAGAAGAACCTCTTGGATTGTCCTTCCTCCCTTCTTTGCCCAGCAAATGTCTCTACATTAAGATCAAATGCCATCTCCCTGATGAAAACTTTGCTGGATGATTCCCTAGGAAAATGAGCAATTTCTTCCTCTGTACATCACATCAGTCTCTTGATACCATACTGTAATACCAATCATGCTGCTTTTCCATTATTTGCTTACAAGTCTGCCTCCTCCATCTAATTACAGGTTCCTAGAAAGAAGAGACTGTGTCTGATACATCCTGGGGTCCCCAGTATCTGGCATAAGAGATGCTCAATATATTTCTTGAATGAATGAGTCAGAGTTAATTATTCATGAATCAGGGTCCTGTGTTGAAACATGCATAATAATTAAATGTTAAAACATTTTGAGGTCAGATATTTAAGAGTAGTCATGTTCACAGGCAGAATGAATCATATTTTTGTATCAAAATAGGAACATTTTCTATTTTTTTTTCTGCCCATGGTAATTCAATGCCAACATTTTGGTATACAGTCAAGAGTACAGACACAAATATATAAAGTAACCTGAACATGATGTGGCAAAAGGCAATAAAATAGTTTATTAATTTCAAATTAGTTGAATAGAATTCTTTGAAATACTAGAAACAAATCGGTTCTTTTTCTGTGGAAGGAAAATGTACATACAAATGTTTCATTTTACTTTGTATTTACATGGAGGGACAGCTGTCTAAGCTGACTGGTGTTAGTAGAAATGGCTTGGGACTGAAGATTCAATGAAAAGAAAAAAAAAATCACATAGAGCATGCCTATGCTCTTAAGGAAAAGGGTGGGAGAACGAACAGGCAAATTTCACAACTTAAAAAACAAAAATGGGGGCCCAGTGGAGGATGGACAAATCTTTTTAGAAGGAGGGCAACTGAACTGGTAACTGTTTACTGAAAATAGGATTTCCCTGGCGGCACAGACAGTAAAGAATTCATCTGCAATACAAGAATGTGGGTTCAATGACTGTTTCGGGAAGATCCCCTGGAGAAGGGAATGGCAAACTACTTCAGTGTTCTTGCCTGGAGAATCCCATGGACAAATGAGTCTGGTGGGTTACATGGCACAGGGTTGCAAAGAGTCGGATACGACTAAGCAACTAACATTTTCACTACTGAAAACGCCCTTCTCTCTTCCAGACCAAGAGTCCCTCTGCAGTGGTTTCTGACCTGGGACACTCAGTTTGGTGATGCTGCCCCAGTGTTCTTCACACTGGAGGGCAGACTCAGTAGATATGTAAGTTCAAAAGAGAACTGGGAATGTTTGCCCACTGGACATCAGCTCTTTTCCTTCGAGTCAACAGTAAGATTATGATTGCTTCCTTTTTCCTTAATGAAGAGTCAATGTATGGAAGGAAAACAGTTATAAATACAGGCTACCATTCCATAATGAAGATAAGCATTTAAACAGCATTTTGCAATTCTTATTATTTCAATTTTTATTCCTAACAATCACATAAGCAAGCAGAACAGTTGTTAGTCCTTCCCTTTTATGCGGAAGGAATTAAGTTTCTGAGAGAGTAAACAGTTTACTGAAGTCCATCTGGCTAGTGCATGTACTTGATGCCAGATAAGTTCTTATTACCAATACCCTAGGACAGGGATCCTCAACCTCTGGGATCTAATGCTTGATGATCTGAGGTGGAGCTGATGTAATAATAACAGAAATAAAATGCACAATAAATGGAATGTACTTGAATCATCCCCAAACCACCCCCCGACCCCCATCTGTGGAAAAACTGTCTTCTACAAAACCTGTCCCTGGAGCCGAAAAGGTTGGGGGTTGCTGCTCTAGACATTTCCGTTAACTCGAGTTGGCCTGACAGAGATCCCCTGGGCCCTTACAAGGTTCTCCCCATTTAGGCCTATTCAATCTCTTATTTGTAGAGGTTGCCAAGGAAAGCAGAGAACCTTACTCTATCTCAATTCTGCCTTCTCCCCTTGACCACGGAAATCAACAATTGAGTTTCAAGGATGGTGGATGAATTTGACTGAAAAGGAGGGTGGCCAGTGATTGAGCTGAGTACAGATCCACAAATCCCAACATATAAACAGGCAAGTTTCCACCTGTCCAATGTCATCACCTCCAGAAAAGTGTGAGGGGACACCCTAGGCTGGAAGGTTTACAGTCAGATGTGGCAGGAACCAGAACACACAGGGGGTTAGAGATTCAGGAAGCCACTCTCTCCCTAGACATGTACTATCCAGTAAAGTAACCATTAGACTCACGGTCCTCTTTCATTTCAATATCAATGAATTAAAAACAAAATGATCAGCTCCTCAGCTGCACTACCCATATTTCAAGTTTCCAATAGCCACATGTGACAAGTAGCTCCCCTGGTGGACAGTAGAGATAGAGAACATTTCCTCCACTGCAGAAAGTTCCACTGGACAGGGCTGTCCTAGGCTGTTTTCTCCTTTTCACAGAGGGACTCAAGGTTTTTACTTTAGGCATAAGTCAAGAAGAACTCATATTACTTTAGGCACGTGCCACTGTGGAGGGCAACCTGAAGAGATGATTGCCTTCTACACCAGACCCAGGGCCCCACATTATGCAAATCCAGGGTACCATTTCAGCCCAATGTATGTGAGTTACACCTGGCATCCTTCAGCGTTTGTCCTGTATCAAGGCTGCCTATGGCAACCCTGATCATCCCAAATTTATGATTTCTTCCTCTAGTGTTTGATGTCATGCCTGCAGTATTCAGGGCTTCCCTGGTAGCTCAGTTGGTAAAGAATCTGCCTGCAATGTGGGAGACCCAGTTTTCATCCCTGGGTGGGGAAGATCCCCTGGAGAAGGAAATGGCAACCCACTCCAGTATTCTTGCCTGGAAAAATCCCATGAACAGAGGAGCCTGACAGGCTACAGTCCATGGGGTCGCAAACAGTTGGACATGACTTAAGAGGCTAAACCACCTCAGAATCAGGAAACAAAGAAGGATCTTAGCCAGCTAAGCTCAAAAGAAACCTGTAGAAAAGGACCCAAAATCATCATCCTAAGGAATTTTTACATTAACTTACTTGAGTGAAGGTGCTCTCTTGTAAAATACTCTTCTTACTCTTGCACTGGCATGTTTTCCCTTCCAAATCTCATTACAAATTCTTCTCTAACACCTACTATTTACTCAACAGCAGAAATCAACTCCCACTCAGAAAACAGCTATGCATTGCTCCTTAAAGACTCATAAGTATCAGATGTAGGTATTTTATAAAAATTCAAATTACATGTGAGCATTTCAGATTTCCTCCTGTAACTTTCTTTCCACTGGTGTCATAACTGATAGGGAGAAAAAAGAATGACAGTTGTGTTCCTCACCCCTGACACAGACACCCTCCCACCATGACTATCCACCTCAGGTTCTCTGAAATGTGCTAAGTATACTTAAATGTTCTGTAATAGGTTCTTTCCTCATTAGCTTCCATTGGAATGAAATGTTTCCATATGGCTCCAGGGCATTAAAAAACTTAGCAAAACTTTTAAAATAACAAAATTAACATAAAATAACCTTATAATTTAAAAATTGAGGAGCACCATCCAATAAAGCCTAATGCCATGCTAAAAATACTCTCAGAGTGCCAGAAGGTGGGGTGACAGCTAGAGAGGTGCAAAGCAAGACATACCTCGATGGAGGCATTCCTGCGATTTGTGAGAAATGAAAATGGTTTTTAAGCTAAAATTTTCAAGGTAACTTTTCTACACATGGTTCTCTCTTTCTTACCCTCTTTGCTGAATATATCCTTTTGCTTGGATTCAGTATAAGGGGGCTATGTTTTTGAAAAAAAAAAAATCCTTTTTCTTTCTTTCCATAGAGATGTATTTATACTTAGTTGGAGGAAAAAGAATAACAGTATTAAAACAAGGCAAGAAGCACTGGAAAACCCTTAGAAACCATGATTCTTGGTCTAAAACCCTTGGAAGAAACCTTCTTTTAGCAGGACAAAAAGAAAGATAATTTCAGAAATGTAGTAACCAGTTTGGGATCTGTCTCAAGTGAAGTGTGTGTATTGAGCCAGCAAACATGTAAATCAAGACACAAGTTATAAAAGCCATACAATAAATGTGCAGCAAATGAGGGTGGTCCTCAAATGTTATCCCTGTGGTTAGATAGCATATGAGAAATCTACATGAGAACTCAAACATGACAACTTAACAAAACAGGTCCAGATTAAGCTTTTCTGAGCTTCGCTGACCCCAAGTACCACCATAGACCTTCTATCTTCCTGTCCAGAATGTTGACATTGCAAATGACTGGGTTGGTGATGAAAAGTAATGTGTTCACTTACCATGTGCTTATCTGAGACTAATATTTCATTAATTTTTAAGTTTAAATATGGAAATGCCCATGGCCTTCCTCAAACTGAATACTCCTAACTCACTCTCAATTTCAGTCCTTAGTAGTAAGTGTAAGTGAAATTCACTGGTCTAAATAAAATTAATGCAACCATTGGTCCAAACAACAAAACTACTAGTGGCAACTTCTGAAAAAAGTTATGACTTATCAATGATCAATGGTCATCTTTAATGATACTTACCAATGAAAAAATGTCAAAAAAAAAGAGATGGAAACCTTGAAAAACATTTTTAACTGGGTAAGACTTAACAAATGAAAACTGAGTCCCAGGACTTCCCTGGTGGTCCAGTGGTTAAGAATCCACCTTGCAATGAAAGTATATAGAATATAGGGGATGCGGGTGTCGACCCCTGGTCATGGAACCAAGATCCCACCCACCTCAGGGTAGCAACTGAGGCCAGCACACCACAATTAGAGAGTCTGTGCCCTGCAACGAGCGATCCCACAAGACACAAGGAAGATACTGCAGCTGCAACTAAGACCCAACTCAGCCAAATAAATAAGTAAATATTTAAAATAAATGAATAAAACAAAAAATGTTCTACGCTAAAAAAAGAAAAAAGAATATTAAAGCTTAAAAAAGCAGCAGCAACAACAAAACCGAGTCTGCCCACTAGCAAAGTATTCCATCTAGGCCAGCTGTGAAAAGGTCCAGGTTCTCAGTATAATTCTTACCAGCGGTAACAAATCCCAAGGCAATACTTGGAAAAGTTGCTCAAATGAAAAGCCCAAGGGAACAACATGCTCTTCATTCAGCAAACACTTGCAGCACATTTCTATGGCTATATCCTGAGATTTGGTACTCCTGGGAACCATTTCACCTCTGTCTTCCTAAATTGGTTTATTGCAATACCCGACTGTGATCCATTATCATCCCCCTCTTTTCTATTCACCTCTAGCCATACCAATTCCTGTCATCTGCTGGGACAACACTCTCTTCTTGCCCTGTTCTTCCAATCAACCAGGCTCCTTGACTTCACAATCTCCAAATTAGAGCATAATCACTCTCTGACCCAGTGCCTCATCCCTCATCCTTGCAGTAGACACACATGCCCAGGAGAGATTCAATCCAGCCATCGACTGATGCCCCTCTGGTACAGGGCTTGCTGGGTGCTGCAGGAGAAAAATAAAGTATGCTGACTGGACCAATGCAAAATTTGTGGTTTCTGCTTTCAGCACACCCCCCCCCAAAAAAACAATTTTGTGAGGGAGGCATCAAAATAGTTGCCGTTCTCATTTATCCACATTTGTGCCACTTTCTCAAGCACCCAGGTCCTCCCTTTTCTCCCCTCTCCATCCTCAAATGACCTCTTATCTTCCTTGATGGTAAAAACAGAGGCCACTGAGGAAGAGATTTTATCACCTCTTAGGCTCTCTTCCCAACTATCTCCAAACTGATTTGTATTCCTATCACTCTTTCTTGCGGTTCCTCCAATTACAAAGAAAAAGCCATACCTTTTATTTGAGACTTCCTTCTCCTGTCTGTACCCTTGATGTCCTTCTGTCTCCCTCTGGGATCCTGCCCATCAATCACTCTTCTCTCCTCTACCTCTCATCTTTCCCTGCCCAATTCCCTTGGGTTCATTAAAATGTTCACGTCTCCTTTCAAAGAAATAACTGCTCTCCTTCAACCCATGCCCTTCTCCTGCTCCCTGTGCATTCTTCTTTTTCTAGACAAACTTCTTGAAGAAATGAGTCATTTACTACCAAATCTAGCTTTTCTCTCCACTATTCCATTTGGTATGACATCACTCTTTCTTCTATTTTCCCTAACCTCTCTAATTATTCTCAGCTTATTCTATTTCACTTAACCTCTCTGTCTAGTTATTCTCAGCTTTCATTTCACCTGGTAAATAAGCACTGATGTTTCAGGTATTCTACATACTATAGTCACACCATTTTCCATCTAAACCAGGACACTCTCCAGCGTGAAAGGTAGTACACGGCCCTTTGCTCACCCGGGCTCTGACCCTCTCCTTGGCACCTATTCAGTCTGAGCTACCTTCCCTTCACTCAAGACTCCCCTTTCCCCAGGTAGGATGCTGAATCCTGGACCTACATCTCCAAGCCTGAGCCTTTAGGAGAGCTAGAGCCAGAGCTGCATTTTTTTACACTGGAAAAATCCTCCTTCAGGTACAACTGATCCCCTTTTCAGAACACGCTGCCCTTCTCTCTGGCCACGGCACACCCTGTCTTGGTCAGTGGCATTACTGCTCCTCCAATCAACACAGCCAGAAGTCTCAGAGTCATCCTCCCACCAAAATAACATCAGCAGCAAACTGTCACCATATTCTGCCAATTTTTCCTCTTAAGAATCTCTTAAGCCTCATCTCTTCATCTCCAAGGCCACTGACTTGTAAGAACCTTTTCATCTGTTTGGGACGATGTTCACACATGCCCCTATTTTTTAAACATTAATACACCTCATTCCGCACCCGGCCCAGTCTTGAATAGCTCATGTTCTTTAACTGGTCCCTCTGGATCTCCTTTGTTTCCTTCTGGATCCTTCTCCATTCTGCTTTAGTTATCTGTCTTAATGGAGAAGGGAATGGCAAGCCGCTCCAGTATTCTTGCCTGGAGAATCCCATGGACAGAAGAGCCTGGCAGGCTACAGTCCATAGGGTTTCAAAGAGTCAGACACGACTAAGCAATTAACACACACACACATTTGTCTTAAAGGAGATCTAATCATCATGTGGAAACATTATGACATGTGGAAACAGTGTTAGACTCTATTTTTTTGGGCTCCAAAATCACTGCAGATGGTGACTGCAGCAATGAAATTAAAAGACGCTTACTCCTTGGGAGGAAAGTTATGACCAACCTAGACAGCATATTAAAAAGCAGAGACATTACTTTGCCAACAAAGGTCCATCTGGTCAAGCCTCTGGTTTTTCCAGTGGTCATGTATGGATGTGAGAGTTGGACTGTGAAGAAAGCTGAGCACCGAAAAATTGATGCTTTTGAACTGTGGTGTTGGAGAAGACTCTTGAGAGTCCCTCGGACTGCAGGGAGATCCAACCAGTCCATCCTAAAGGAGATCAGTCCTGGGTGTTCATTGGAAGGACTGATGCTGAAGCTGAAACTCCAGCACTTTGGCCACCTGATGTGAAGAGTTGACTCACTGGAAAAGACCCTGATGCTGGGAGGGGTTTGGAGGCAGGAGGAGAAGGGGATGACAGAGGATGAGATGGTTGACTGACTCGATAGGCATCACTGACTCGATGGGCACGAGTTTGAGTAAACTCCAGCAGTTAGTGATAGACAGGGAGGCCTGGCATGCTGCAATTCATGGGGTTGCAAAGAGTCAGACACGACTGAGTGACTGAACTGAATCATCATGTCATAAAATCCTAACTCCTAAAGTCCTGCAAAACTCCTTGTCTGGTTCAGAGGCTTCGTCATTTTTTTTTCCATCATGTTTCCATTGCTCTCTGATTATTCACACTTAGTGCTGCCTCCACAAGGGGACCCCATGGCTCCAGGGACAAGGGTCATGTCTCCTTCATCTCTGTCTTCCTCATGCCCAGAACATACGAAGCAATTATTAAATACTTGAAAATTGATGAATGAATGAATACAAAGGAAGTACCTCATGCCAGGGCATTTACTAATAAAGTACAAATATTCAGTTCAGTTCAGTTGCTCAGTCGTGTCCGACTCTTTGCAACCCCATGAACTGTAGCACATCAGGCCTCCCTGTCCATCACCAACTCCCGCAGTCCAACCAAACCCATGTCCATTGAGTCGGTGATGCCATCCAACCATCTCATCCTCTGCTGTCCCCTTCTCCTCCTGCCCTCAGTATTTCCCAGCATCAGGGTCTTTTCCAATGAGTCAGCTTTTCACATCAGGTGGCCAAAGTACTAGAGTTTCAGCTTCAACATCAGTCCTTCCAATGAACACCCAGGACTGATCTCCTTTAGGATGGACTGGTTGGATCTCCTTGCAGTTCAAGGGACTCTCAAGAGTCTTCTCCAACACCACAGTTCAAAAGCATCAACTCTTCTTTATAGTCCAACTCTCACATCCTTACATGACCACTGGAAAAACCATAGCCTTGCCTAGACGGACCTTTGTTGGCAAAGTAATGTCTCTGCTTTTTAATATGCTGTCTAGGTTGGTCATAACTTTCCTCCCAAGGAGTAAGCGTCTTTTAATTTCATTGCTGCAGTCACCATCTGCAGTGATTTTGGAGTACAGGAAAATAAAGTCAGCCACTGTTTCCACTGTTTCCCCATCTATTTGCCATGAAGTGATGGGACCGGATATACAAATATCCGGATTAACCACATATAAATTAAGCACAATCACTAAGTGAAGTTGAAAACCCCTTCTCTCCCTACATGAGCCATACATTATGCCTTCTTGACAGAATAAGACTGCACAGGATCATGTGACGTTAAGGAGCCACAAAGATTCAACTGAACAGACGAACTAGTACTTCTATGTCCAAATTACCAAAACCCACATCATCCAGTGGTGAAGTTCCTAAAACAATAAAAAATGCCAGGTACAGCAATGAGACCCTTTAGGCAGAACATCTACATCACTCACAGTATATTCTGTAAGACTGAAGAGCTAGGATGGAAGATTATGTTAGACATATCAGATTACAAAGTAAATCACAGGAATTTATTCTTGGCTTCATCTGTAGAACCGGATGAAATGAATGACCAGTATGATTACAGGCCAGCATTTCTAAAACTGTCCTGCAGAACTCTAGATTCTCCACAATATTAATAACATTACCATTAGCAATCATGTATTAAGGACACTTCAAGTGCTAGGCACATGACAAATAGTTTATACACAATCATTCATTTAAGTGTCATAATAATCCCAAGGGCATCTATTATCAATACATCTACCTTCAAGATGAGAAAACTAAAGTTTAATTACAGAACTTTCCCAAAATTGCATAATCCATGATTATGCATGATAATCCATGATTACCACCTTGAAGCCAGTGTTGTTAACCACTACTGCTCATGTTCAAACAAGTTTTGGAAACATGGTATACTCACGACTTCCTTGGAGGTTATAGTTTGTGTTACCATTAAAAGGAGTCCCAGAAGTGTCCCAGCAAAACAAGCCTTTTGATTTTAACACAGAAATCCTCCAGCTTGTTTGACACCAGGAACTTTCTTTAATGGAGCCAATCATTTGTAACATATCAGGGGGCACATGTCTTGCAAGATATAATTTAGCTTTAGATGGTAACCAACAGGATTGTGAACTCAGAGGCTGGGAAGGAGAAAGGAGCTAATTGCAGCATTTGATGCAGGTGACAGAGCTTAGTGAGGCGTTTGTGTCACAATCTCAAATGCCAGATGACATAATGATGGTGACAATATTCATGAGTCGAATGAAAAGCACTTTCCATTCATGGAATGAGACACTTTGATTTGATCCATGAATCATAAAGCCAATTCAAGAAGCCAATTTGCTAAAGGGACAGTAGGGGTAAAGGATTCCTGACTAGGGCCATGCCTTTCAAATGGTGAGTCACCCAAGGGCCTGCTTGTGCTATTTTCCAGGCCAGCCACACTTCCTCCCTGTCTAGGACACTCATGTCCTTAAAAGAAACCCTGGGCTTCCAATGAAACATAGTCTGGAAGACCTAATGAAGAGAGGAATGAGAACAAGCAGCTTTGTCACAAACAATTCACTTAATTCCACTGGGTTGCTCTCTCTTTATTTATTCAAATTCTACTTATTGAACATCTACTGTGTCTCAAACTCCATCCTAAGAGGGAGGACAGGCTTCCTCTCAAAATGCTCACAGCCTCGCTGGGGGAGAGCCGGGTACAGAGATAAAGCCACAGACTTCACAAAGTGCTGTACAGAAAATGTGCACACCACACTGCAACTTCTCTTGCACTCCAACTTTTTCTAGAAGGAAAGACGATCCAAAAAAGCTTCACATTCCTCATCCTAAAATGAGTACATTTATAATAAAACCTGCCCTCCAAAATCCTAGGGAAAATGGAGGTTGACTCTGTAAAAGAAAACCTGATTAAAGGAGTGTGTAATTTGAAAGCAAGCCAACGTGCTCACGGCGGGCAAAGCACAGGAGGCAAGAGTGAGATGCCTGAGGTCTCGTTTTGATCCTGAGAGGCCTGAGCAGAACCCCTGGACTTCGCCTCTTTTTCCTCTGTCCTACTTGGATGTAGTGGAGATAAATTAATATAATGTGATGGGCAAAGACTTATGTAATTAGAGAAGTAAAATAGAAAAGACAAAAAGCTAATTTAAGATCCATTATAACAACTACTACAGAAAACAAATTTATTTCTGTATATAAATAACCTTAATAACTTTATGTGGACTTTTGAAAGACTAAAATTAAATTACAGAATTACTGCCTGCTTACAGACTTTTTTTTTCCTCCACTGAACTGTTCATCTTCTAATGTCAGATGGGTTCAAAAGGATCTTTATATGATTTTGTTTTACCAAAATTACTTATCTAACAATCCCAGTTGAATAAATTCACATCTACTTTCTGTACTTACAGGATAAATTAGACAAATGCATTATGAAAATGAAGGGACAAGTACCAGCCAAAAGACCTGCTCTCATGAATCACACTAAAATGCTCACATGTTCTTTTCAAAATTATTATTCTTTTTTGTAAATTGAAGCATGGTTGATTTACAATGTTGTGTTAATTTCTGCTGTATAGCAAAGTGATTCAATTATATATGTATATATACATTCCTTTTTATAATCTTTTTCATTATGGTTTAATCTCAGGATGGTGAATAAAGTTCTCTGAGCTATACTGTATGACTTGGTTGTTTTAAATTATCATTATAATAGACAATTAAAAAAAAAAAAAAACCTGTTTCAGTTTGGGAAAACAGTACAAAATTCCCACATCAACCTTTACAAAGTTTCCTTACTATTAATGTCTTACATTACATGGCGTACTTGTCACAATTAATGAACCAATATTAACACATGATCAATAACCCAAGTCCATCATTTACTCATCATTACTTAGTTCGTCCCTAATGTCCCTAATGTTCCAGAATCCCATCCATACATTTAGTTGTCAAGTTTCCTTAGGTTTCTCATAGTTGTCACAGTATCTCAGACCCTCCTTGGTTTGGGTGATCTTGACAATTGTGAGGAGGACTGGTCAGTATTTTGTAGGATGCCTCCTTTACTGGGATTGGTGTGATACTTGACTCATCACTAGAATGAGGTTATGGGTTTGGGGAGGACAACCACAGAGGTAAAGTACCATTTTCATCAGTCATTTCAAGGTTACCTCCTACCAGCATGATTTACGAATGTCAACAATGTCCTTGATCCCTTGGCTGAGGTAGTGTTTATCAGGTTCCTCCATGGTCAAGTTACGCTCTTTCCTCTCTTCTCCATATTGCAGGAAAGAAGTGAGCATGTGCATCTCATCCTTAAAGAAGGGGAAGGCATGCTTTTCACCCTCTAGGGAGAAGTATCTCTATGATTTACTCGGAATTCTTCTGCATGGGAAATTTGCCTCTTCTTCCTCATATATTACTCAATCATTTACTTGTATTGATATGAACTCATGGATATTTATGTGCGCTTTGAATTACAATCCAATACAACTTTGTTAATTTTGTCGTTCACACTGATCCAGCTTTGGCCCCTGGGAGCTCTTTCAGTTGGCCCCTGTGCTCTGCTAACCCATCCTCATCGATTAATGTGGTTCTTTTCTTGTTTTCCTTCTTTCTGAGCCCTTCCTTACTTTGTGGAGCTACAAGATGCTCCCGGTTCACGCTGTACGTGTCCTGCTCCTGTTCCGAAACCAGCCACTTCTCCAAGGATCTAGGCCTAAGTGTGCTCGCTGCTACTGAAGCACCGTTTCTTTTAAGCCCTTTCAGATGGCAGAGCAAAGGCATACGGGTGTGTTTCCTAACCCACGTACATATACTTCCCTAAAAATATTTTTATATGCAACTATATTTATATGTATAAAGGAAAATATTATGTACTTTTTAATTTTCCAGATGCTATCAACACTTTTAAGTTTTCTATTCAAAGTGCCTCAGAAGAAAATGATGTTGTTTTACGTTTAAAACGTCCCATGGGACCTAGCACTGAAAGATCCATGAGCGTTTGCTGACCTGAAATACAGAGCTCAAGGATGCGTTGAGAACGTGTGGACACAGGAGGGAAGAGGAGGGTGAGATCAGCGCTGACGGAAATACACCGGCTCGTGTAAAACAGACGGTCGGCGGGAAGCTGCCCCACGGCACAGGAGCCCACGTGCGGCGCCCTGTGATGCCCAGAGGGGCGGGATGGGAGGTGCCGAGGGAGGGCACACGTGCATACTTAGAGCTGATCCACTCTGCTAAATGGCGGAACCTAACACAGGGCTATAAAGCAATTATACTTCAATTAAAAAAAATGCGTTGAGATACATCTGATAGTCGTGGATAAGCCCCCATCTCCTCACCAGTAAAAGAGGCATAGCAATGACACCAACTGAAAAAGGTTACCGGAAAATTAAACAATATGATGTACATAAACATTTAGAACAGAATCTAAAACACTGGAAGCACTTAGGAAATGATACATCAAATAAAGTTCTAGCTTATGATAAAATATTTTCAAGAGTCAAAAGTATAATGATATAACTTTAAGTTTTGACTTGTTTATGGTTGTCTTATTCGTTTTTACCACCTGACTTAAAAGTAAGCATCAATTTAGATGTATTATTTGACTTCCAAATATACTCTTTGAAAAGATTAAGCCAGCAATAATCTAGTAGTCATGTTATTCCTGCCTGGAGGCACAAAGAAATTGATTCCTTAATGTACACCATCACAACTTGTCTTGAGGAGTGCTAATGGGTTAAAAGAAGGTGTCACAGAGAGGAAGAGAGAGCAGTGAAACATAGGATTACAATCTCCACATCCCCCCACTCCATCAGAATGTCAATCATTCCACTCTAGACGTGCCATTTAATAGAAGGCAGTCAGGGTTCCCACAGAAAATAATTTCAATTCCTACAGCTGATTATAACTGTCTCAACACTTGGAAGACCTGTCCATATAAATCTGGAACAAGATGATGAGAACATCTTCTATCTATCTTTTATGAGAAGATATATGACTAAATATGGTAAAGCGAGTGTATTATTTCTACATGAATGACCGAATGAGATACTAGTCACACATGGTATGTGTAAGCAGTATGCTTCTGAGGGCTGAGTTTTAAGTAACGCTGAGGAGCCCTAAATGAATATTGTGGTGCCCTGAAAGATCACTGAAGTATCCACTTAAACTAAACCTGATATTGTATTTCTTCTACAAGGCTACTGGACCAACAGAATTGGAAAGGACTCAAGTATCATGCCTGTTGAGCAGATCATATGAGTTTGACATTTTAGCAAAGCTAAGCCTATGGTGTCTGAGATGTGAGCAGCCCCTGAGACTGGGCAGAAGGTGTGAATCTGCTAAGTCCTGGCAGTCACGAGGGCCCGCTGGGTGCCGACACAGCACCATGTGAACGGGGCACCTTGCAACGAGGCAGTTCTGCAGAGCTCGGCATAACCAATCGAGTGGTCCCCAGAGGAGGCAGAACAAAAACCAGAGATAACTTTTGCAGTAGGTGCAATGTCAAGTTCAGAACCTACACTGTAGCTGAAGACTTCTGAGCACAAGGCTTGGCCACAACTGCAGGGCCAGCCTGGCCACAGCTGGACAGCAGAGTCTAAATTTGAGCATCAGGAAAGCCATCTCAAAATTAACAACAGGCAGACACAATCGTGCACTAGGAGATAGCGATGAATCTCTGGCACATCCTCTACAAACCCCCGGGACAGCCTCCGACTGGCCAGTCCGCTGCCCTCCATATAGCACCCAGGAAGTTAGCTCAGGCTCCTTCTCCGCTTAGAATGCTCCACTGGCACCACACTGTCTTCGGAATGACATCAGAGCCTGGCTGCCTCTGCTTCAGCCACATCTGCCTTCTGTGACAGGCTGCAAGACGCTTTCCCACCTCTGGGCCTTTGCACATGCCATGAAAGTGAAAGTGTTAGTCACTCAGTTGTGTGTCTGACTCGTTGCGACCCCATGGACTGTAGCCCACCAGGCTCCTCTGTCCATGGGATTCTCTAGGCAAGAATACTGGAGTGGGTTGTCATTTCCTCCTCCAGAGGATCTTCCCAACCCAGGGAATGAACCTAGGTCTCCCCCACTGCAGGCAGATTCTTTACCACTGAGCCACCAGGGAAGCCCCTATACATGCTATTCCTTCTGTCAAAGCTATGGTTTTCCCAGTAGTCATGTGTGGATGTGAGAGCTGGACCATAAAGAAGGCGAAGTGGTGAAGAATTGATGTTTTCAAATTATGGTGCTGGAGAAAACTCTTGAGAGTCCCTTGGACAGCAAGGAGATCAAACCAGTCAATACTAAGGATATCAACCCTGAATATTCATTGGAAGGACTGATGCTGAAGCTGAAGTTCCAACATTTTGGCCACCTGATGCAAAGAGCTGACTCACTGGTGCTGGGAAAGATTAAAGGCAAAAGGAGAAGGGGGCAGCAGAGGATGAGATGGCTAGATAGCATCCCTGACCCAGTGGACATGAATTTGAGCAAACTCCAGGAGACAATGAAGGACAGTCAGCTCTGGCATGCTGCAGTCCATGGGGTCACAAAGAGTGGGATAAGACTTAGCGACTGAACTGAACAGATTCTTCAGAGGTCTGGTTCCGTCTAAACTTTCAGTTTTCTATTTCATTGTTATCTTGGAGCGGTCTTCCTTGGCCTTTTTGTTAAGTATCAACCACCCCCTTCATTATTCTCTAGCCCAGTACACTATTTGTCTTCTTGTAGCACTTAGCATGGTTCAAGGTTATTTGTTTACTCATTTACTTATTCGTGAAATTCATGAGGACAGGGAACATGCTGGTTTTTTCTTTCACTACATATACAGCACCCAGTACATCACAGGCATTCAATAAAAATCGTCAGTGTTGAAAATATTATGTTCAGTGAAAGAAGCCAGACACGAAAGGCCACACATATAAGTATGATTCCATTTATGTCCAGAAATGTCCAGAACAGGGAAATTGAGAGAGATAGAGCACAGATTGGTGGCTGCTATGGGCGGGGGAAGTGAGAACAAGGAGCAACTTCTTAATGGGTCTGGGGTTTTCTTTTGAGTGATGAAAATGTTTTGGAACTAGAGGAGATGATGGTTGTACAACATTGTCAATGCAATCAATGTTGCTAACGGCAAAATGTTACGCATATTGTACCGCAATAAAAAATCACTGGTATAGACCAGTGCATGCACTGTGCTTGCATTGCCTCCCACCTTCCTGGCAGATGACAGCTAGGAGGTAGGATGCTTCTCCTCGGGCCAATGCCAGGCGGCATACCTGCATGCAACATAGGTGCCCCTGGAGGAAGGCATGGCAACCCACTCCAGTATCCTTGCCTGGAGGGTCCCACGGACGGAGGAGCCTGGCAGGCTGCAGTCCATAGCGTCGCACAGAGTCGGACACAACTGAAGCGACTCGGCATGACGAGGTGCTCGCAAAACAAACCACTGAGATGGACTCACTTTTATCAAGTGGATTAATCCAATGAAGATCAAATCCCCACTTGGGCTGTGCAGATACAGAATCAAACACAGAACCCCAATTCAAGTCTTCTAAGTTACACACAGAGAGGACAGGATGTGAGTCCCAAGTATTTGTCCCAAATTCAAGCCAACCAAGCTGGCCCAGAGGGGGAAAGAGAAAGCGGGAAATTTCAAAGCAGGAGATCTCTTCTGTTCCTTTCCCAGATCTGCGGCGTGTCAGTACCATCGCTACGAAGGCTTGCCTTCACAAACTGAGAACTTTCTTTGTATTTGGACTATTTACTTCCATAATTCACTACTTCTGAGATTAAAGGTAAAACACAGGTCTGGGCTTGGGGGGCAAGATATTGGGAGTAAAATATCACTGAGGCTATAAGATTAGAAGGAGTCTCCAGCAAAGTATGCAACCCTTCTACTAAGAAGGTTGGTCGGTCACTTAACCACTACTTTTTGTCTTCTTTCATCTATTTCAATAACTTGATTGACACTTTGTGAACTCGCTAGTCCAAACGAAATGTGGGGGAACACTGAGGAAATGAAATGCAAAAGATATACAAACATAATCTTTCCAAATACTAAAATTTATATATAGGAGTTTTTAAAAAATGAACTTTGTAGTCTAAAATGTGAGATTTACTTTTTGGACAGAGAACAATGGGAAACCTTCTCTCTCACAGTTTGGATCCCACATAAAACAACGTAGCCTTTATCAAACTGCGAATGATTTAAACCATGTTTATAAGTACACAGGAAGAAGAATCTTTCTAAATTAACTCCCAAAACTAGAATTCTTCATAAGCCAAGGCTTAAAAAGACACAGACTATTTAAAAGAAACATACACATACTTTCTTAAGGACGTAGGTTAGGTCTTTAAAAGGAATATCACTACATTATACACAGATGAACATAAATATCCAAATTTAGCTCATAATGCCAAAAAAGAGACACTGATTTTCAATTATCCTCTGGAATCAGCCACTATGGTATCATAAAACATGATGTATCAACCAGCAAGGGAATATATCACAGTCTTGTTAACTATGTAGTCTGAAATGCTCCTGAATTATCTTTTTAAGTGGAACAACCAAGAGCTACAAAACCTGGAGACAAATACTTTAAAGTCTGGAAAAATGTAATCAAAATGATCTTAAAAACTCTTGAAATAAAATCTTTTAGAAAGCAGAAATATATATTTTCTACTTTATCCAGACCGTTTTGAGACGCTCACATTCAGTACTCACTCTTCTCTAATATGTTCTGATTCATCTATTCTATCTCCTAAGTAACCGCTCCACACACGCTCCCTATAGAGTTCTGGCGAGGAAAGAGGTCCTGGCTAATCACTCCTGGGTGCCCTTTGTTTCCACTGGATTAGTAATAATGTACCATTCATTAAGCACTTGCTAGAGTGCCAAGTGTTTTACATAATTATCCCTAAAACCAAGCTTTTTCTCCATTTAATGGGATGGAGCACACTTTACAAAGACGGCAGCCACATTACGCCCCAACCCCAGGTGAAGCTGCAGTGTATCCCTGCCATCAAGAGGTGGGCCCTGCAGTGCCTCGACCAACAAAATCTCGTGCAAGTAACTCTGTGCCAGTTACAGGTGAGGCCCTCAACTGCTCTAACACTTTCTGCTTCTTGGGAGAGGCACGCAAGAGGCTGGGCCGTGACCAGCTCAAGCCCCAAGGAGAGGCCCTGCAGAAGGAGCCATGGAGAGGCAGGGCAACAAGCATGGAGGCATCAGAAGTGTAAACGAAGGAGTCGTCCTGGAGTCTGTCTCCAGCCGCTGTACTGCGCTCACTCATGTCCGACTCTTCGTGACCCCATAATGGCAGCCCGCCAGGCTCCTCTGTCCATGGGATTCTCCAGGCAAGAATACTGGAGTGGGTTGCCATTTCCTTCTCCAGGGGATCTTCCTGACCCAGGCATTAGAACTGAATCTCCTGTGTCTCCTACGTTGTCAGGCTAATTCTTTATCACTAGCACCACCTGGGAAGCCCTGTCCTTCAGGCCCAGCCACTAAAACTGATGCCACAAGGATCAGGCCCTAACTGTCCAGCCAAATCCTTCTTCATGTCCACAAAGACATAAGCAAAATAAAATAGCTGTTTCAGGCCACTGAAATTTGGGCTTGCTTGTTAGACAGCAGTACACAACTGTAACACTCTCCCATGGACCCCGCAGCACTAGAAGAGTCTTAGATCTAAAAAAGATGAAAAGAGACTCTCTGTCTTATGGCTGGCAAAGTATAATTTAGCCCATTTTACTAACAGAGCAACTGAGGCCCAGAAAAATTAAATGACTAGCCCAACCCAGCTGGCACTAGTGGTAAAGAACCGCCTGCCAATGCAGGAGATGTAAGAGACGTGGGTTCGATCCCTGGGTCCAGAAGATCTCCTGGAGGAGGGCATGGCAGCCCACTCCAGTATTCTTGCCTGGGGAGCTCATGGATGGAGGAGCCTGGTGGGTTATACAGTCCATAGGGTCGCCTAGAGTCGGACGCAACTTAGCACAGCACAGCTCAAGAGAGCAGAGTTTCTCCAGCATGATTTCCTCTGCAAGTGGGGAAAGAAGCCTAAAACTCTGTTTTCTTGCTTTATTACTGTGCCGCCTATCTCCTAGTTACTTCTCCAGGTTGTTTGACCAGAGCATGAAAGTAACAATAAAGTCAATGGAGAATGAAGACTTCATGATGAGAAGGGAAAAAAAAAGTCCAATAACAGAGACAGCAGATTTCAGGTCACCAAAGCCATGCTTCTCATTTATTTGAACCTCTAAGCACATAGGTCTTTCTCCAAATTGGGGTGTCTTTATTTGTCAGGTGAGTTCACTATTCGTTCAGTAGCAAAGGCGGTGGAGCAACCCCACACCCGGCTGGTTATGAAAGCATCTACAGTTAAGCTGAGGGAGCCTGCGTGGGAGGCAGGGAGGAGCAGAAACGGGCTGTCACTGGACTCTACTCCTCGCACCTCCTTTAAAGGTCAAGAGGAAGCAGTTCTGCACCATCTGCTCCAAACAACTATAGAATGAAAGCCAACTCCAACTCTGAATTTAAAAATAGCAAATTTCAGAGGGTTCCATTCAACAAGCCAAGCATCCTTCTCAATATAAAGATACCATAAATGTGGGAACCCATGAAGAGGCCACGGCGGGATGGCAAGACTTCTGTGCCAGGGAAGAGCAACTCTACCTCAGTCTAAACTCTTCCTTCTGTATACTCTCAGTGACCCTTCTAACACCCATCCCCTCTCACAACCCTTTCTACCAGGCTCTCTGGAAACCTTTCTAACTGAAAACATACCTCCTCACCCACTCTCTCCATATCCACCTTTCAATGGCAACAGGCCCGTCTACGAGGAAAACACTTCCCCATCCAAGGAAATCCACATATATTTCCACATTCTCTGCACTACAGGACCCAGCAGTGGGGCAAGAGAAGTCCTACAACGCAGTGAACAATACAACCAACTGTCTGTTGAACATCTTCACCTTGCAGATCCCAGAGGCACTCAAATTCAACATGTCCATAACTGGATTTATTCCCAGGTGGCTCAGTGGTAAAGAATCTGCCTGCCAATGCAGGAGACACAAGAGACATGAGTTCGATCCCTGGGTTAGGAAGATCCTCTAGAGGAGTAAATGGCATCTCACTCCAATATTCTTGCCTGGAAAATTCCATGGACAGAGGAGCCTGGCGGCCTACAGTCTGTGGGTCGCAAAGAGTTGGACACGACTGAGCAATTAACATGCACATCCTCTTTCATGCCAAACCTATTTTTTGTTTTTCTTATTTTTTCCAGCTTTATTGAGCTATAGTTAACATATATCATTATGTGATGTACAGAAGATGTCCAATGTGATGATTTATGTGTATACTGGAAAATAGCCATCACCATAAGGTTAACACATCCATCACCTCACAGAGTGACCTCCTTTTGTCCGTACACAAACCTGTTATTTTTTATTCTCTGTTTTAATTGATGAGCCTGTGCATTCAGGCTAGGAACATAGAAGTTGTCTTTGACTTCCTCTGTCCCTTTCCTCCAACCTTACAGGTGTGCTCAGTAGCTTCAGTCATGTCTGACTCTTGGTGACCCTATGGACTGTAGCCCGCCAGGCTCCTCTGTCCATGGGGTTCTCCAGGCAAGAATACTGGAGTGGGTTGCCCTCCTCCATAGTATCTTCCCAACACGGGGATCAAACCCACATCTCCTGCCCTGCATGCTCATTCTTTACCGTTGAGCCAGTGGGGAAGCCCTCCAACCCCAGAATCAGTGACGAATTAGTAGAGTTCCCCTCATATATA
Organism: Muntiacus reevesi; assembly: GCF_963930625.1. Classification (NCBI taxonomy): domain Eukaryota; kingdom Metazoa; phylum Chordata; class Mammalia; order Artiodactyla; family Cervidae; genus Muntiacus; species Muntiacus reevesi. Next base: position 68,055,672 of record NC_089257.1, read on the forward strand.
CTTATCCTTTTTCTCCATTCTACCACACCCCTAGTTTAGACACTCACAGTGGCTTAACTGGCTTGATTCCATCCTAGTGCCCTCAAATTCAGACTTCCCAGTTGCCAGAGAGCTCCCTCTAAATTACAAGGAGGAAAGAGAGAGGGCTGGATGAATTAGGAGACTGGGATGGACATACATACCCTATTGATACTATGCCTAAAATAGATAACTAATGAGAACCTACTGTATAGCGCGGGGAACTCTACTCAATGCTCTGTGGTGACCTAGATGGGAAGGAGATCCCAAAAGAACGGATATACGTGTAGCTGATTTGCTTTGCTGTACAAAAGAAATTAACACAGCACTGTAATGCAACTATACTCCAGTAAGAATTAATTAAAAAAACAAGCAAATCTGGCCCTGCCTTCAAAAATAAATAAAATAAAATATGACTGTATCTTCATCATTATATTTAAATTCTTCAGTAGTCCACTCTGCCTGGAGGGTCAAGCCTAAGTTCCCTAAAACAGTGTACTAGACCTTTTAGCCTACGCCTACTCATGTCTGAGTCTAGGATTTCACCTCTTACCTCCTCACTCTGTTGCTTGTACCTCCCAGAACACTTCATGCCGTTTCTCACCTCCACACCTTTGCTAACGTCACACCCTCTCTGTCTGGGGGCTCACCACGTCTCTATTCTTTCCCACACATTACCTGGTTAACTCCCAGGCACTATTATATACAGTCCAGGTGTCCCTGCAGCTCGGGGGTCATTCCTGACATCGCCCTTCTCTTTCACCACCCACAGCCTAGGTTCCCTGCCTAATTGTCTGTTTTTTAGTCACTAAGTTGTGTCGGACTCCTTTTTGACCCCAGGGACTGTGGCCCATCAGGCTCCTCGGTCCATGGGATTTCCCAGGCAAGAATATTGAAGGTGTATTACCATTTTCCTTCTCCAACCTTCCACAATACTTACTATTAATACAGCTTAAAGAAACTGTGAGGTATTCATTCTTCATTTCTCTAGCACCTAACACCAAGTCTGGGGCTGTAGGAGATGCACAAGAAACTTAAAATGAATGGATGATTAAATTATTAGATGGATGTGAGACTCAGGATAAGTCTGTACCAAAATGTAGCAGTTGTCTGTGGCTGTGTAACAATATTATGACCAAATTAGTGGCTTAAAACAAATCCATGCTTTTTGGCTAAGTGTTTCTGTAGGTCAGGAGTCCCAGTACAGCCTGGCTGGCTCTTCTGCCCCTCGGTCTTACAAGGCTGCCATGAAGATGCCGGCCAGGGCTATGATCTCTTCTGGAATTTGACTGGGGAGGGACCTGCTTTGTTGGTAGCATTCGTTTCCTTGCAGACTGTTGGGCTTGAGGACCTCACTGGAACCGGAGGTCCCTCCCGGATGGGACTTTCCAGCGTGGCCAGGAAAGGACAGAGTGGCTCAGGAAGACAGACATTACAATCTCAAACAATGTAATCAGAAAAGTGCTACTCCATCACTTTTTCCATATTATACTTGTTAGAGACAAGTCACAGGACATTAAACCAAGAGATGTGAACCACTGGGAATCCGAGAGTCTGTCACACACAGATACGGTTTTGAGAGAACTCACCAGAAAGGGTGTGCAGCTAGAACAACAAGGAGAGGATTGAGAACAGCAAGAATTAACTATGCTAACAGAACGAGTATATTTATGTGCAAAACTTACTGCACAATCTTAATAATATTTTCTCTTTATGGAAATGACTTTTAGGTTACTAGAGAATTCCACAATTAGTAACAAAAAAAAAAAAAAAAAAATTCTGTAAAGTACCGCTCTGGGTTTGGGGGTAAACACTAAATTTAAAATGTTGACCATTTTCTACTTTTACATTCCTTTCGGCATCATTATTTTTGTAACTGGCTCTGTAGATCAGCAAGACTCTTCTGAAATCATTTATTTTTCATCCATTTTACAGGGTGTTTGGGGCCCAGGAGGCAGAGCTTTATTTAATATTTCTCAATAATTTATAGCCAACAATACACTGAGAGAAATGTCAACCTCATAAAAACTGAAATTCAAGTGAGAAATGCTGAAATTTTCCTCAGAGAAGGAGAAATTTATGAAAATAAGGCAAGCCAAGGAAGTATATTAAAACATTTCAAAACATAAAGAATGTGTTTAATGCATCCACAATTTTTAGACATGTCCCTCTGGGTTGATCCACATCTATCACAAACAGGGCGGCCTGGGACTGCATCATGCCTCGGTCTGTCACTCTTCAGACAGGTCAGCACCGAGTGTAGCTGATGATGTAGCAGTCACTTCAAGGTAGACCTTTGTCTCAAGGCTTTCTTATATCCTCCCCTAAAAGTCCATCCACCCCTTTTATCAATGCTGTTTCCCCTGTGAGTAGTTCTCTGCTCCCTCTGACTCAGGGTTAATCACAACAGTTATGGAGAAAGTCCCCAATGCTACTTCAAGAGATATCACAAATGAGGGAAAAGAAAAAAAAAAATCTGACTTTCTATCAAAACATAAAGCTATTAGCAATTGTATGCAAAGATTTGGGAACCAGGCCCACCTGGCCTCCAAAGAACTCAAGAGGTCAGATTCTCCACAGTCAAAATAGCCTCTCAGGCCTCTTTTTAGCTCTGTGATCAGGGAATAAGGAGAGGATTTTCCCGCTAACTTTTAAACTTCTACGTAATTTCTGAGGCATAGCTATTACCTATCATTAGATTTTCAGGGTTTACCCAATGAAATTCGATAGCACTCTGAAGAATCAACTGAAAAAGTACCCTTCGTCAAGGGCAAGCAGATTGTGAAGGGTACAGCTAATGCCATGGGTTAAGATTTAAAATGCTGAGGCTGAGATTTTAACATCATGCCCACAAACCCACCAGTCCTGCCACTAAACTGGCTGACACTGGTCTTCAGCTGAACATCAGGAATTTCCAAAAGAACATGGACAAGGGTTCTAGAATCAGAACAATCATCACTTACTAGCTGGGTAGGTGGTCTCATTTCCCTGAATCTCAGTCTTCTCCCCTATAAATTGCCTATTTCATGCACTGGTAGCTTGAATCTGAGTTCAGACATCTCCGAGCATATTCAGTGAGCTTAGAAGAAGGGGAGTCAATCAGCAATTGAATTTCTCTAAATACAGGAAAGAGCCAGGCTAACCAATTTGACTCAGGCGGGAGGGAAGCAGTGATTTTGAATACAGCAGGGTAGAGACCGCACAGATACATCCCCAGCCTAGACCTAGGGGGCTTGGGCTAAACACAGAGAGAGTGAAGACATGGAGAAATCAGAAGACCCTTTCTGACGATGGGCTCTAGGTGACATGGGGCATAACCAAGCTGCTCTGGTGTCCCTGAGGCAAAACCATGACAACCTGGAGAGCAGTGAACTCCCCTTTCACACGTGACAACATGACCTTATTGTAACTTACACTCCAAGGAGCACAGAATGTTTGGGGCCCTGAGGATGCGTTCAACAAAACTCACTGGGTATCAGCTGAGCATTTATACTGTGGTTGAAAGTACAGAGACTGGACCTGGGGCGGGAGGCAACAGAAGCCAAGACAGAGAGGCAGAACTGCACTCTACAAAGGGGGACTCAAAGGGGACCCCAGGAGAGAAGACATCCCCCCAGGAACACCCAGGGCCTTGAAGGGAACTTTTCTAGGGGTGAGATCACACGGTCATAAGTGGGGATAAAGGTGTCTAATATCATTATAGTACTATCAGTCTGACCCTCACTGACATTATACAAGTAGGACCGGCTGGGCAGGTCAGGGTCAGTACCATTATTTACAGTGGGAAAAGTTGGGAAGGTTTTAAAAAATAAATCCAGATTTCACAAAATTTTCTTTAAAGCAATGCAGGTAAAAGGGAAAAAAATATTCCTCTGGTTATTGCGAAAGAAACCGCTCCTATCATCAGACCAAGCTAAATGGTGCAAGTTCAATTTCCTTTCAGTGTGTTATGGCTTTTCCCAGCTTCTCTACTCCTGGCTTCCTCATTTGCCCAAAACCCTATGCAAACTCACATCCCTGGTGGAGAAGCAGGGACTGCAGTAAGGGTGCTGCTCAGATTAGGCACGAGATAGAAACTCAGGTCACATTTCATAAAAGATGACTTCTGAGAAAAACCAAATCTGCTTCCCACAGCTCAAGAGTTCTTCAAAGTCCATTTTAATTACCAATGTTTCACAGGAAACATCCTTTGTCTATTTATTCTTTAAACAGGGAGTTCAGGTTTTCTTCCATTTCAAATTGCTTTATTGACTCGACTTGCAGCAATTCCCTTAGGTGAGTATCACCAGCAGATCCAATTCAGCAAAGTACTGGATTCGATTACCGTCAAGTAAACAACTTACCACCCACACAGATTCCATCCCCAATGAAATCCCTGTGTTACTGAACACTTCTCTAGGAAAGGCAATGGAAAAGACTCCCTCTTCAAAAGGTGCACCTTGATGCTATATTGTGTATAGTGTGGTTCCCTGAGCCCAAGAGACATTGTATGTGGAAGACCAAGGACGTGTAAGGCAGCAAACTCAGCCCTGCCTCTCCATCAGAATCGCCTCCCAGGAGGGCAATGTACAACATGATCACTATGAAGTATGTCTCAAAAACATTTGTATCTTTCAGTTCAGTTCAGTCGCTCAGTCGTGTCCGACTCTTTGTGACTCCATGGACTGCATCATGCCAGCCTCCCTGTCCATCACCAACTCCCGGAATTTACTCAAACTCATGCCCATTGAGTCGGGTGATGCTATCCAACCATCTCATCCTCTGTTGTCCCCTTCTCCTCCTGCCCTCAATCTTTCCCAGCATCAGGGTCTTTTCAAATGAGTCAGTTCTTTGCATCAGGTGGCCAAAGTATTGGAGTTTCAGCTTCAGCATCAGTTCTTCTAATGAATATTCAGGACTGATTCCCTTTAGGATGGACTGGTTGTATCTTTAGACCTATTCATACCATCTGTAGAAATTTGTACTAAGAATATAAAATGGGTGTAGAAACCTACAAGGATGTTCATTGCAATACTGTTGATAAGTGAAAAAAAAGAAACTAATAATAATGCTCAATGATAAGAATTGTTCAAATAAATCAGCCAATTAAATATTCTACAGGTATCTTTGACATTTAAAAAAAAATACAGTGGAAAATCCCATGTAGAAATGATATTACAATGAGCAAAGTAAGTTTGTATTGTAATATCAAAACCCATAGTTTTTGTATATATTTTATATACATATGACATAGAAAAAAGATCCAAAAGATGGGTACCAAAATGTTAATATTACTTATTTTTAGGTGGTAGTTTAATGGGTAATTTTAATTTTCCTCTTTTGTCTGAGTTTGTAAATTTTTGATAATAAACACATATTACTTTTTTAAATTAAAATAACATTTTGGTTAAAGGTCAAATTAGAAGAGAACTGAAAATAATATAGCCCAAACTTTTATTTCTACACATAGTGATGCTCCAGCTTAGGAAAGTATACTGGGTAGAAAGAAACTCTACGACAGAAAAAGGAAAAGGATTTCTTAAATCACTATTCATATTAAGGTTGCCTTAAAATTAAATGTGTAATTAAATGAATTACAAACTTATCAAAATAATCTCTGACTTATTATGTAACTAGAGCCCTCCCAAGGGCATAGCTCTTCAGTTTTTCTGGGTCACTAAGATCACCTTGGAAACACCTGATTAATGTCATCAGTAAAGCTTGCAGAAAATGCACACAAGTGCTAATAAACAGAAGTTCTGAAAGCTGGTTGAGGAATTCACAGAGACCCAAAGCAGTGCATGGATTCTGTAAAGCAGTGTTGTATGTTCCAACATGAAATCATATGATGTGGAATAGAAAATGACAGAATACAGAATATAAGGGAATAATATAAAACAGAGCATGCATCTATGATGGCTCAGTAATAGTGTGTGAAATCTGGGGCTCACAAAATGTTAAAAATTAATTATTTTTAACATCTGGATAAATCTAAAGAATATGCAGAGATGTAATTTATTCTTTTATATGTCTGTAGAATCTAGATTTTGACAAAAAGTTTATCACTGTGGGACAGGGTTAAACACTATGAATATGACTATGCTAGAAGCCCATTACTCCAGGTTAAAAAATATATATATATTCTGCACTAGAGAAGGGAAAATAGCCTCAGGTGATTTAACCAAGCATCTACTACACCTTTTAAAGGAAATAAGGGAAAAGAGTAGAATTTCTTAAACCTCCTATACAAATTATCCATTACTGCTTGGAAAAAATAGGAGTTAAAAATTTGGGTCAGGGCCTGAGCAAGTGGTTTTGGATTTTTTCTAGTCTACATTCTGTAAGTACTTACAAGCTTTATTTCTAATTATGATTTATTTACTACCACTGAATATGGACAACATTCATTCATTTACTAATTTAATATCTACAAAAATAAATCATACCCAGTCACATACAAACCCTCTCTCTCATTCATTCTCTGTCTCCTTCATTCATCTGCCCTTGCCTTTTCCCCAGAACATAGCAACAGCTGGAAATGGGGAAACGATATAGAATTGATTGCATCTGAGACAGCCATAGCAGCCACAGGGAGACAAATGTCTGTTTCAGACTGTCTCTGGCTCATGCCAAATGCCTGAATCCAATGGATCTTCCATCAGAATGGTGGATTTGTGCCCCATTAAGAAACTGATTCAATCAAGTTTTCTCTCACCCCTGTTTCAGCCACTGGACAGCTCTCAAACACCCCCTGTCAATAGGACAGGCAGCTCCCTAGTTTTATGGGAAGCTCCCGTAACTGTTTTAGCTCTCACTCAGGGGAGCGTAGACAGAGGAGGAAACTGGTGTCAGGTGGGGTGCTCTGTGTTAGAACCGCCATTTTTCCACTCTGTCCTCTGGAGCTTTGACATGCAGGCCTACACCATCTGGGGCAGAGCAGCCCATGGAAACCAAACCTCCTTCAGCACTTTCAGCCCTTCTGCTCCCTTCCCTAGATGCTCCCCGAAGAGAATTCACAAAAAAAGGGACACTGCCCTGCGTGAAAGTGTGGAAACAGATGGAGAATCTTAGGCATTACCAGGAGAGATAATTATTATTAACTCATTACGTGTGGAAAACACTCTTTCAGGTTCTGAAGTCATATTACATAGGCTACAACTGGTCCTGACCCAAGAGTTTTGAAGGCATTTCCAAATAAAGGAAAGGAAATTACAGGGAAGAAATTATCTAAGGTCAGTAAGAATCAGGCCCAGGATGAGTCACAAATTAGGGTGAAGCTTATGGAGTTGATCATAAGATCTTTTTTTTTTTTAAATTGATGCAAAATTCACATAATGCAAAATGAACCATTTAAAAGTGTACAGTTCAGTGGTATAATATTGTACGATCACCATCAAGTTCTAAAACATCAGTGTCACCCCAAAGAGAAAACCCTGTACTCAGTAATCAGACCTCCCTGATAGCAGTTCTTGGGCTCAAAAGCAGATTGCCTGACACTGTCACGTCTGTTTTGTTATTGTCGTTTGGTCGCTAAGTTGCATCCAACTCTTTAGCGACCCCATGGACCCACCAGGCTCGTCTGTCCGTGGAATTTTCCAGGCAAGCATACTGGAATGGGTTGCCATTTCCTTCTCCAGGGGATCTTCCCGATCCAGGGACTGAGCCTGTGTCTTCTGCACTGGGAGGTGGACTCCTTACCACTGAGCCACCAGGGGAACCCCTGAGTTCTGTTTACAAAAGATCTAAGTTGAGTATAATGTCACGACAGGACCTTTGCTTATCTTCTTCAGCACTGTATCCTCAGCATTGCTGAAGGGATGCTGAATGACTGGGAACCAAACTGAGGAGCAAAGGACTTGATTTGTCACCAAGCCAGTGAAGTATCAATCCCTTTCTGCCCACCTCCCAGACACTGAACCAGGCTGGGCCGTCAGTGCTGGAATCTAGAGATCTGAAGGGGGCTGACACAAATAAGAGTTAAGAAGGACCAAATTTGATGATATGAGGCTTAGCAAGTACTTCCTGAGTGTCAGAAGTTTTACTTCAACCCCTTACTCTCCATGGGGACACCTAAAACTTACAATTGTGTGAGGTCACTCTGAGGTCACTCAGAGCTGGGGCAGTACAGCCCAAAGCACCTGCCTTCTAACACGAGACCACGGCCATTTTACAGATGAAAAAACGAAGGCTAGAGCAAAAGCAGCAGGATCCCAGAGAATCAAAGGCACTACCAGTGTCAGGGCACCTCAACATCAAGATGGGTGAGAAAGCTGCCAACCGATGGGTGAGTTTACATCTAAGTTCAGAAGGGCGAGTCCTCACTCTTTAGTGATGCAATCAGAGGCAAGATCCCATGTCCTGGTGATCCTCAAGTTTGCAAAGGTCATAAGGTGGGCCCAAAGGTATGACTAGAAGGCAAACCTAACCTATAAAGTGATGCACAAAACCCATTTATGTAACGTTGTAAAGTAGAAGTTTAAGATCACTTTCTACGCACCTAAATACCCAGGTTTTTTTTTTTTCATTTATCTTTATTCCTAAATACCCAGTTTTGAAAGCTTTCAAGATTTCTGCTAGAAAGAACATTCTTGGAGCGGATGGCAATGTCAGTCCCACAAATGGTCTTTCTCCCTCTCTCTCCTCAACTTTTATTTTTTTTTTATGCTTCATGCATTATATTGGAGTTTTTTTTTAAGATGTAAATTTTAATACATTATTTCTTTTTTGAACTTGAATGGGAACCAGAATGGGATGATCCAGAAGGTGACCTGTGGCGTCTGGGTAAAGCAGTGGTGTTCCGAGGGACTGGCCCTGGGCTCAGGGTTGTTTAGTGTTTTCACCAATCACTCGGCTTTCAGGTGACCATGATCTTGTTGGTCTTTTTTTGCGATCACCAGATGAAGAAGATCTAGAACGCTTCTCTTTCTGTTCCTCTCAGGAGATGATGATGAACTTGAACAAGATCTTTTTCATAGGGGAGAAGAACCCCTGTGGGACCTGGAGCTGGATCTTGATTTCGACCCACGAGATCTCGAACATTCTCTGGAACTGGAACGAGACCTTGACTGTGAACTGGAAGAACTTCTTGAACACGACCTGGACCTAGACCTTGAACTGGAGGGGGAGGATGAGCATGATGAAGATCATGAATGTGAAGACTGAGATTTTGAGCGACTTCGTCTGTTAGATTTCTTATTTTACTATCTTCTTCTTCACTGGCATCAAGATTATATTTTGAGAGATGAGCATCATCTTCATCCTCATCTAATTTATATTTAGAAAAATCTTCATCCTCATCCTCTTCTTCTCCCTCAGATTCTTTATCTTCAACTTCCTTTAAAACAGATGCAGGACCAACTGCCTTCCCTCTGTATTTTTTCTTCTTACATCCAAACTCATCATATTCACCATCAGATTCTTCTCTCTCTATGTATTCAACATTTTCTCTTTCATTAAAACCTCCACCATATCCTGTTCTTTCTTCCAGTTTAGCATACTTTGGAATATTACACATGTTACACTCTGATCTTCTGGCCCAATTCACATTACTGCAAGTTTTGCACTGCCAGTCATTAGCACTAAATAAGCCTCAGCTCTTTTCTGCGAGTGTCTTTCTTATTTTAGCGACCCCTGCTTTCATCATCTTAGCCTCAGTTGTTTTCTCTCGACCACATCTGTTACAGCTAGTTCTTCTAGCAAAGTTTACTTTTCCACATCTGGGTCCAGAACTTCTATTTCTCTTTTCATGTTAATGTCAATGTTAATTTTTGTCCGGGCAAATCCAGTCACCATCACTGACTCTGAGATTCTTGGTCGACATCTTGAATGCCACCACCACACTTTCCTCAACTTTTAGAGTTCACTTTTGTCTTTTTCTCAGGGAAAGCAGAGGACAGAGTGGTCAGCATGCTCGGGAGTTAAGTCTTGGTGACAATGCCCTGAAGGAGACATTGCTCCCCGCCCCCCCACTTTCAGACACAGAACTCTGAGGCCCAAAGGGGTGAACTGCAGCAGAGGTGTCCCTGCAGCCAGCTGGCACGTCTCAGGACAGCAGCCACGGGCACTGGTACACGTGAGAACCAGGAGAAAGAGGATGTGGAGGCGCCGTCCTGGGCGCTGGGAACGATGTGGAAGACTCTCCCCCGCTACAGAGCTAGTGCGACAGTGAAGCAGCTCTGAGACTACGATGAGCATGGAAATTTCACCTCCCACCTGGTGTGGCCTGGGAGGAAGAGGCTCTCTTATTCTTTGGCCTGTTCAAAGTCCAATGCATTATTAATATTTGAAATTTTCTTTTCTATATTGCTGTATCTGGGATTCTAATATTAAGTTATCTGAAAAGATTTTCACTATGGTTTGATTTAATTCTTATTGTAAGTGTGATTTTACTCTTACCGGTGACTTTATGCCATGCAGAATAAGAATGTCCTGAAGTAAATATTCAATTAAATAAATAACTAGAACCTAACAGGAAAATAGGATTCACTTTTTTATCTACTATAATGTTATTCAGGAAAAACACCGCATAATGAAGATGTTAGCTTCTGTTTTACAACCCGTGCCAAGAACCATGTGTTCCTGTAAAAGCATCAGGAGCAAAAAGTCACAAATCTCCCAAGTGCCTGGGCCACTGCCTACATGGATTATGTGAAAGCCTAACAAGTACGAGTTTTAAAAGGTGCAACTTAAGCCAGTATCTTTCCATACCTATGAACTGTTCTCTATTAAGCTATCCATTTGTCTACATACCTGTCTACCTATCTATCTATATCACCTGCTCTGTTGCTAACATGAGACACTTAAGACTGTAAGCAGGTAACTTTCCAGCCAGGTAGGTGTCTTTGGTCCCCTTGCTGAAAAGAATCAACTTGTCTTAACCTACAGTTGTAAAAGCAAAGGTTCAACAGAAGGTGGCTGAGAGCTGTGTATAAACATGAAGTAGAAACACTGGCTCTGTGTGCCATGGGCCCACGGGGTCTCGGTCCCGTCAGCATGGGCAGGGAAGGCAGCGCAGTATCACAGTTTACCACGTGGCCGCGAGCACGTGGCCGCCTGTGGTCAAGGCCCAGATGCCTCCCTTCCCGGCTGCGTGCACTTAAGCGGGTTCCTTAACCTCTTCTCCATTCTGCTGTGAAACAAGGTGATGCTAATATCAACCCCGAGGACTGGATTAAGTGAGTCACGTAAGTACAGTGTTCAAACAGCACCTGGCACCTACCGGGCACTCGGTAACATGATTACTCCCTACGGGTCATTTTCTCTCTGGTTCTTTAATAGCAGCCAAATTAGTACAGAAAACTGAGCACTCTTCTGATAAATAATCAAACTGTGCTCTCTCCCATGTTATTTTCCCCAAATGCCATCAGAAGCGATGGAGTAAGTCTTTAGAAACAGACTGCCACTCATATTTTTTTCATAATTCACCTATAGCTTTGTAGCTCTATTCATCTTCCCACAGAGCTTTAAATGACAGAACTTCTAACATTCCTGAAGCTGATCAGCAGAGAACGTAACACAGTTTGAAAGCCGGTTTAAAAAAAAAAAAAAAAAAAAGAAAACTCTTTTATTCAAAGAAAAATTTCCTTGAGCTGAGCCACTTCACTCACCTCAAAGAGAAAAGCATATTTCTAAAACACGCTGGCCTAGTTTAGCAGACAGGAGGAAATAAAATAAAAGAATTTATCCAGTCTGAATCTATCATCAAGGGAAAAAGAAGAAATATTCTCTCTCTCTCATTTAAATTCATTTGCAATATATTTTTGTATCAAGGGGTATAAATAATGCATGATGGCATTTCGGAACCGCAGACTCATGCTCCAGTGTGTTCTATTACCTTCCACTTGGGAGTCACAATGCAAGGGGTCCTGCAGTGAGCTCGCAGGGCTGTCTAAGATGGAAAAGTGGGAAGGAACGGTCTCTCCCAGGGCTCTGATGTGTCTGAGTTCACTTCTTCCCTCCCGCCACCATTACCCTCCCAGTAGGAGCTCAGGGGCCTGGCTCTGAGCCACCGCAGTGTCCTTGGGAGAGGGTCTCACAGCCTGCAGTGATCAACAGTCCCTGAAATGGTCATCATCTCTCTGCCCAAGGAAGCCGGCGCAGCACAAGGAGCCGACCAAGGCTGGTTTGCCTATTGGGAGGGAGAAACCAGCTTCCTTCCCAGGAAGGAAGGAAGAAAAATACTTACACGGTAGGAAAATCGTGATCTTCGTCTCCTGTAAACCCGTGTGCCTTTATTTCCTATCTATTTAAAGAATATGCTAAACCTGGAGACATTTCAGCTCAACAGTGTACCACCCTGCTTGTCCCTGGAAATAAAAATGGGTAAAAGTTCACTAATGCATTCTGTTGCTAGGTTCTACAAATCATGTTTTACGGCCCCTGTGTGTGTGTGTGTGTGTGTGTGTGTGTGTGTGTGTAATAAGAACTGACAAAGAAAAATACAACACAGTGAAAACAAATTACTTTCTTATCTTTCCTCAAAAGTTAAGTAAAGGTTAGTGGGTTCTTCTTGGAGTATGTCCATGTCCTCAAGAAGTTATTGATCCAAGATGCTCAGACAATACTCTCACATAGCAGAGCAAGAAAAAGAGCAGGCAGAAGAGAAGGAACCAAAGAATGTATTCAATCCTTGCCTGAGATCCTGGTTTTGAAGAGAATACTCTTCAGACTCTATAGATTTCTACTGGATACAGGAAAGTCTTGTTTCATTTGTTAAAAAGAAAGTCTTGTTTCATTGTTAAAAAGATTTGACTGACCTTGGCTAAGTTCTGCCAGGGCTAAACAGTATAAGGAAAACATCATTAAATACCACTATCCGTATCATATCAGAAAACAGTGATCCTCAGTAAACCTGCTGTGAAATCTTAAAACAGGACAAATACTCAAAACTGTCTAGGCCACACTTAAACACACACAACCACCCAGAATAACTGCATTAGGAGCAGGCACACTGCCAGGCCCTGGGGGAGGTCTGGAAGCTGCCTTAGACCTTAGAGGCGGACCCTGCAGGGCAGAGAGGGGGAGAGGCCCTGAGCACAAGGCGTGTCCTGTAGGACACGGAGCTGAAGGTATCACAGCAATATGCAGCCTCCGAGAGTTTGCTACCATCTGGAGAGATCACTGCTGCTGCAGAGATCACAAAAGTTCTTAGAAGAGATGCAGGCTTCCCAAATAGCTCAGTGGTAAAGAATCCACCTGCAGTGCAGGAGATGCAGGTTCAATCTCTGGGTCGAGAAGATCCCCTGGAGAAAGGAATGGCTACCCACTCCAATATTCTTGCCTAGGGAATTCCATGGACAGAGAAGCATGGCTGGCTATAGTCCACGGGATTGCAAAAGAGTCAGACATGACTTAGCAACTAAACAGCAACAGCATTTCAGATAAACCTTGAATTAAAAGTAGGATTTCAAAAGTCACAGATAGGGAACGGGAGAGCGGGAGTTCTGGGAGAAAGTGGTCTCTCCCGGCTGCACGTGCATAACCTGCTTCTATTTAAACCCTCCCTGTCACCCACGGAATGCAGTAAAACCCCCTCCTTGATCTGTCCCTTCCTTGCCGTCTGGCCTCATCCCTATTGTGCCGATTTCTCATCGTTGGTGGGGAACTACCTGGAATTCCATGAGTTTTGTTTCTGTTCTGCTTCCCTCCCTTAAGCTTTTACACACAGGATCCTCTTCCTGGAATGCCTTCTCCCCCACCCCTGACCTCTTAGCTCCCCACAAGCCCTGGTTCTCTCCAGTGTTCTTCCATCCTTCAACTCTGAAGGTGAGCTCAGTCCCCTCAGCAGAAAGGTCCTCATCATTCCAGAAGTGTTATCTCCAACTTTATTATGCCTGCGGCATCTTGACTGTGCCTTCTGGTTAACCTGTACACCTTGATTGTGCCAAGAAACCCTGGCTTTTCGGGAGTATAAAAATGAAATGGGTTTACATTTTCAAACCATTACCTTTAGCTGTACTCTGCCAAATCACTAGTCCTACTGCTTAGCCACAACAGCGGCCAGAACTTTTCAGGCATGTCCAGAGGTTAAAGTTAGTCCACTTCCTTCTAAGACCCTCTTCGCTCATCTTCCTTCATTGCATGGCGGAATGAAGACCGTCTCCTAAGACTAGCCCCTGGGTGGGGTGTTGGCAGAGGATAGGGAGACAAGAGGTTTGTACTAAGAACCTCTGGTTCCTCCCTCTCTGTCTGACCTCTCTGATGTGGAGTGAGGGAAGCGGAGACCAAGACACACAGGATGGGAAGGTGATGCAGGACAGTCATGAAAGACCATCAGTGGTGAGCAGGCAGCTGGTCTCACCAGGCATCCGCTGGTAATTTCCAACTATGTGGTGATCTCCGTGTACATTCTGTAGCACCCTCTGGAATGAGGGTTCACCTTCACCCTCATCTGTAATGGAGAACCCCTCAGAGACCCCTGACTGCCCCACCTCTCTCCTGAGCCCACCCCTCCCTCCATCTAGCATCTTCTCACTTGGCAGCATATCCACAACTCCTGCCTCATCTACTCCATCCTGTTTCATGAGGACTTGGGGGAACCGGGAAGGCTGCTTCTCCACCTGATCGGGACTCCAGGGAGCCAGGGAGGAGATGGCACTCTGTCTGCCTTCCAGGGACCCCGAGGTGCAAGTCATTCCCACCCCACCAAGCACAAGGCTCTCGAGCACTAAACAGTCTCCAAAAGAGCAGTGTGCACTGGTCTCTCTGTTCAGATGGGCTCCCCCATTTAGAGGATACACCCTCCAACAACCCACTCCTCATCTTCCGTTCATTCTGCTCCACGACCACACCAGGGAGGACTTACATGTTCAGAAGCCCAGCCTGGATTCAAGCCAGCAGGAGACGCCAGTCTGCCCTTTGACTGGCAGAAGAACAGTTCTACAGCCTCCACCAGGCTGCAGTTGGTCTGGAGGAGAGGGGAATGGTACCAAAGATTGACCCCACGTCCTCTCCAGGGCTCTCCTGACCCATTAGAGCAAGGCTGCTTCTACCGCCTCTGGTCAGACCTGGGGAGGCTCTGTACCAAACTGCTGGCAGCTACTTCAGACGGCATGGTTCTCAGGGCCTCTGTCCCCACCTTTGCTCCTTAGCCGGAAATCCAGGCAAACGGGAATACAACCAAGTTACTTAGCTTCTGTTATACTCTATTACAGACCCCTCGGGGTGTGTCCCACTTTCCTGCTCACACATCTGGGTCTTTACGGGACCCAGAGCTCCGTGAGCCCAGGGACAGTATGTCATTCACTGCTTTAGTCTCAGTCCTTGGTAAACCTAAGTATGTCATCCCTGCGTGATGGTGGAAGGCAGGAGAGAACAGCAACGAACATAAAAATACAGCAGAAGAGAAGGCTGTCCCAGATCACTGAAGATTTAAATGGTAAAATAAGAGGCTGAGAATACAGATGGTGGTGAGGAAGAGGAGGAAAACGATGGCATTGCTGAGCACCTACTATGTGCCAGGCACAGTTCTAAGAGCTTTGCACATGTTGTCAGTAAAGGTGAAGAGTCGAGGAAGATTCTGGACAAGGAAGGTTGTGGGGTCAGAACGACACTTCCCGAAGATTTATCTGACCGCAGCAGGTAACAGAGGTGAGCAGCAGGGTAGGGGTGCCAGTGCTCCCGCAGAGGGCACATGTGGTTTGTGCAGAGGAAACAGAAAAGCGAGGGTGGAGGGGGAACCAGAGGTCCTCAACAAGGGACAGGGCGACAATGAGGAAGAGACTGACATCCTGGTGATGGGAGGAAGGGGAGGAGGGGAGATGGTGGGTGTGGTTGGACTGGGTTCTAAGTGCAGCCAGGCGGGCAGGCGTGGAGAGGCGCACTCAAGTCAGAGGAGGGAGCAGAGCTTGAGACAGACCTGGGGTCCACGCAGGTGGACGCTCTGCAGGCTTAAGGACAGGCCCTCCTGGGGTGTAGCACGGTCAAGGCAGAGCCCGAGGAAGGGGTGATGGAGAGGGACGCAATTCCAATAGAATGGCTGTGGAAGAAAAAGGAGGTAAAGATACCGCCTCTGAGACACATGATGGGGGAAAGAAGGAAGAGGAGCAAAGCAAAGACGGGCAGGGCTTTCACTGCTCCTCTCAGGCCCCTGCCTTACAACCTTTGAGGGCTGGAGGGAAAGAACTGCTGAAGGAAGACAGGTTGAAAATGCCACAGGGAGAGTCTGAACTGACAAAACAAGGTCCCAAAGGAAGTCAGAGGAGGGGGAAACAAGTGCAAAATTCAGCTTCCAAGAGGTGTTTCTTTTCCTTGAACTGGAAAGGAGGAAAGTGGGTTAAGGATACAGGGATCCCGTGGGAGGGCTGGGATTTGGCGGGGTGGTGTGGGAAGGAAGCTCAGGGCGGAGGCGGGGCGGGGGGGGGGGTGGAATATGTGTACACAGAGGGCGGATTTGCACTGTACAGAAGAAACTAACTAAGAGCATTGTAAAGCAATGTTGCGCCAATCAAAAATAAATAAATAAAAATCTTTAAAAATGAAAAGATCATTTGGGGGATGGGCAGGGAGAAAGCTGAGGGCGTTTTCTTTCCTGGTGCTGTGTAAGAAAGATGGAGGGGGGAAGGGCAGCGCTGGGAGGAACGGGGAGGTCTGAACCAGGCATTGCCACAGAAACTCGGGGGTCATTAGCTGGTCACCCGACCAGCTGACCACAGTCGAGCCACTCCAGGCTGATCTGTTGCCTGAGGGCGTCAGAGTGATGTTGTGATTACTGTTGCTTCAAATGGGGGAGAACAAATCTTAATAAGTATTTTTTTCCCCCCAAAGACACAATACAATGGCATAACAAGAGGAGACTTAAAGATGTTTATATCTTCTCTCTTTCCATCCTCCTGTTCCACTCCAGTGAGCTGGTCTACAATCAGTTCATATAAAGGAATCAAAACAAATCTGAAGCTAGCGTTCCCCACTACATAACCGAATAGTCAACTCACTGTACAGTCAGTTGCTCCCAGCTTCGCAGAATATTATAGCACACTCCCCAACGCTACAAAGCCTAGTCTCCCTCCAGCATTCTTGATGTAAGAAGAGTTTTCAAAATGGTTTAATGTAACTATGCCAAGGGGTAGAGTGGTGAGGAAGGGATGGCTTGGGAGTTTGGGATTAGCAGATGCAAACTATTACGTATAGAATGGATAAACAACAAGATCCCACTGTATGTAGCACAGGGAACAATATTAATATCCTGTGGTTAAACTATATGAAAAAGAATATAAAAATTATATTTATGTATAACTGAGTTACTTGGCTACATAGCAGGAATTAACACAGCATTGCAAATCAACTGAACTTCAATAAAATAATTTTCTTTAAAGTTTTAATGTGACGAGCATAACACACATAAAGGTGTGTATCGGTTTATGATAGTTATATCCAGTTTGGGAATGAAAAAAGACACTACCAGAATCCTCCATTTAGGTATTTTTTAAATTATGTATTAAATGTAAAGCATGTGTTATAAATATTTTCAGGTAGGGATTATTCCATTGCTGACTGAAAAATCTACCTCACCATAGATTCTGCACCACTGACTATTTCCTTGTAGCTAAGAATAAGACGAATTTATGGAAACTATTTCACATTATTTCCCTAAACATTTAAATTTTTTTAAAAAACAAAATCTATTATATGTTAATTTTTATAAAATTTAGCAGAATCATAGTTCAAAAGGAAAAGGTCTTACCTGTTGTAAAACAGTAATATAAGTAGAAATGCAACAGCCGAATCATCCAGAAATGTTATGCCAGCCAGATGGAGGGGTGGGGAAGAGAAAAAAAGTTGTGATCAACAGTGATATAAAAACATCTCATTTTCTAAACAAACAAATCAAAAAAAATTGGAACAAAATGAGCACTAACAATCATTTTATAAAATATGAAATAAACTATAGAACTCATTATTTTGCTGTATTTGTTAGCTTCTCAGTACAAATAGAACTAAACAGCACAGAAGCAATAATTTCAAACAAAAATTATTTTCATTTATATGCTTGAGCAATTTTAAACTTAGGAATGGAATAATGTCCTACTGAGTGAAGTAAGTTTGACAGAGACGGAGACATAGCATATGATATCCCTTATATGTGGAATGGAAAAAGAAACAAACGAACTTACAAAACCTAAAGAGATTCACAGACTCAGAGAAGGGACAGTTGGGGAGTTTGGGATGGACATGTGCACTCTGCTATACTTAAGATGTATAACCAACCAGGGTCTACTGTACAGCACAGGAAACTCTTCAAGAATATGTGGCAGCCTGGACGGGAAGGGAGTTTGAGGGAGAATGGATGCATGGACACGTGTGGCTCAGTCTCTGCCGTTCACCTGAAACTGTCACACCACTGTTAATCGGCTATACTCCAACACAAAATAAAAAGTTTTTTTTAAAAGAACTGGAATAGGCAAGTTCAAGACAAGTCTGACTTGCCCAGTGTTTTGTTTTGTTTTGTTTTGGGGCATAGCTCATTAACAGTGTTGTGATGGTTTTAGGTGAGCAGCAGACACTCAGCCACACACACACATGTATCCATTTCCCCCAAACTCCCCTCCCATCCAGGCTGCCACATAACCCTGAGCAGTGTCCCATGCCGCACTGCTTATTTTTATAAAGTTTTACTGGAACACGGTCACACGCATTTGCTTATATGTTGTCTGTGGCTACTACCATGATACAATTAACACAGTTGAATAGTTGCTACAGAGTCCAGATGACCTTTAAAGCCTAAGTATGTACTACCTGACTCAATACAAAATACATTTGCTGACTCTTTTTTAGGAGTAAATGGTAAAAACATCCCTTTTTCTTTTCCTTCTCAGAGAATTTCATCCCAATCAGCTCTGACATATGCTTTCCAATATGGTGGCCGCTAGCCATGTGTGACTACCACACACTTGAAATGTGACCAGAATTGAGATATATAAAATACACACCAGTTTTCAAAGACTTAGAAACAACAACAGAAAGAAACAATCTCATTAACAATTTTAAAAATATTGACTACACACTGAAATAATACTTCTGGCGTATTGAGTTAAATAAAATATGCTATTTAAATTAAATATGATATGTAAAATTACATTAAAATTTCAGGCATTTATTTTTTTAATGTGGCTACTAGAAACATTTTAAATGTATATGAAGCTCATATTTCATTTCTATGGTACAGTGGTGGCCTACAATTGAGGCCCCAAACAAATAATGCTCTGAGAACTAGGTCTTTCCAGGATCTGATCCTAAAATAACACAATTCACCTTACAATGGTGTGTAGGCTATTGGATGGGCACAATAAAGGACAGAAAGGGTATGAATCTAACAGAAGCAGAAAATATTAAGAAAAGGTGGCAAGAACACACAGAACTATATAAAAAAGATCTTAATGACCTAGATAACGACAGTGGTGTGATGACTCATCTAGAGCCAAACATCCTGGAATGCAAAGTATAGTGGGCCCTAGGAAGCATCACTACAAACAAAGCTAATGAAGGTGATGGAATTCTAGTTGAGCTATTTCAAATCCTAAAAGATGATGCTTTAAAGTGCTGCACTCAATATACCAGCAAATTTGAAAAACTCAGCAGTGGCCACAGGACTAAAAGGTCAATTTTCATTCCAATCCCAAAGAAAGGCAATGCCAAAGAATGCTCAAACTACCCCACAGTTGTACTCATTTCACATGCAAGCAAAGTAATGCTCAAAAATCTCCAAGCTAGGCTTTATCAGTACGTGAACCGAGAACTACCAGATGTTCAAGCTGGATTTAGAAAAGGTAGAGGAACCAGAGACCAAATTTTTCCAACCTCTATTGAATCATCAAAAAAGCAAGAGTTCTAGAAAAACATTTACTTCTGCTTTATTGATTACACCAAAGCCGCTGACTGTGTGGATCACAACAAACTGGAAAATTCTTCAAGAGATGGGAATACCAGACACCTTACCAGCCTCCTGAGAAATCTATATGCAGGTCAAGAAGCAACAGTTAAAACCAGACATGGAATGGTGGACTGGTTCCAAATTGGGAAAGGAGCATGTCAAGGCTGTATACTGTCACCCTTCTTATTTAACTTATATGCAGAGTACATCATGCAAAATGCCAGGCTGGATGAAGCACAAGCTGGAATTAAGATTGTTGGAAGAAATATCAATAACCTCAGATATGGAGATGACACCACCCTTATGGCAGAAAGTGAAGAGGAACTAAGAAGCCTCTTGATGAAAGTGAAACAGGAGAATGAAAAAGTTGGCTTAAAACTCAACATTCAAAAAATGAAGATCATGGCACCCAGTCTCATCACTTCATGGCAAATAAATGGGGCAACAATGGAAACAGTGACAGACTTTATTTTCTTGGGCTCCACAATCACTGCAGATGGTGACTGCAGCCATGAAATCAAAAGACATTTGCTCCCTGGAAGAAAATCTATGATCAACCTAGACAACATATTAAAAAGCAGAGACATTAGTTCGCCAACTAGTCCGTCTAGTCAAAGCTATGGTTTTTCCAGTAGTCATGAATGGATGTGAGAGTTGGACCATAAAGAAAGCTGAGTGCTGAAGAATTGATGCTTTTGAACTGTGGTGTTGGAAAACACTCTTGAGAGTCCCTTGGACTGCAAGGAAATCAAGCCAGTCAATCCTAAAGGTAATCAGTCCTGAATATTCATTGGAAGGACTGATACTGAAGCTGAAGCTCCAATACTTTGGCCACCTGATGCAAGAAGTGACTCACTGGAAAAGACCCTGATGCTGGGAAAGATTGAAGGCAGGAGGAGAAGGGGATGACAGAGAATGAGATGGTTGGATGGCATCACCAACTCAATGGACATGAGTTTGAGTAAGCTCCAGGAGTTGGTGATGGATGCGGAAGCCTGGCGTGCCGTAGTCCATGGGGTCGCAAAGAGTCAGACATGACTGAGTGACTACTGAACTGCAGTGTAGGCTACACTCTACTCTTAGGACCTAATCACAAATGACAGCTAATTCGTCTGTTTTTTAATTTGCTTGGTAACTGAATGGTACAACTTGTCTGGATAATTTGGTGCTTGAGATGGCTTAAAAATGAGTGAAAATGTTCAATCACTAGCTAAGGACAGACAGTGGAAGTTGTTGGGATTAAACTGTCTAGGCGCAAAAACTTTTGGTAAAGGTCTATGACATCCTTCATCTTCCCTCCTCATGTAGATAAGAACAACCCAAGCTCTCACCTCCTGCAAGTTCAGTGTAGTATATAACTAGGGAAGGGGAGGTGAGAGGTGAGGGGGAGAAAAAGATCTAGTTCATGTTAGCACATATGTGCCAAATGTAAAAACTGATTTAAGCAATACCATCTATCTTATATAATTCATTGTTATTACAACCTCACACATATTCTATTCAACACTTACCTCACTTAATACCCCAAAGTCACAGAATTCTTTATTTCCTCAGTGAATCTTCCTTTTGATTAGTTATATTATTTTGAGATAAGTCTATACAGTAAAATGAGACAAACTGATGAACATTTACAGAGACAGTGAGAAGTGAGCAGCCCTGGAGGGGACTATTCACCA